>NW_026294551.1:40018310-40565810 GCF_007827085.1 Peromyscus californicus insignis | reverse complement strand
AGCCCTCACTACAAGCCCTCCCACCCCTTTCCACATGTGAAGGATGAGGGACAAGTCTGCTGTGTCTGCAAGGACAGGCTGCCATGTGCTATGGTACCAAGTAAGCCCAAATCGCAGTGTCTCCTACCAAACAATGATCTATGGCATGTTCCTGATCTATGTCCAGCAGGGGGCGTCAGGGTCCTGCCCACTCCTAGCTCCAGGCATCTGGAATGCTGACAGTTACCTTGACAAAGAGGAAACTCTACCAGGTCCTACATAAGCAATGGGATGTTGGACCCAGAGATAACATAGGTCATGACCACTCATGTCTCCTTGCCACGAGATTCCATCCAGACACGAGGACGTCAAGAAATGCAGTCCTACCCTGGGCCCAGAACGGAAAACTAGAAATAATTAATAACGCAAAATATTGTACATCTGCTAAGACTCTTTCCCATCTTAAGCTTCTTCCTGACTTTTCTCACCAGCAAGATGAAGTCTGGACTTCAGACAGTGCCCAGAGGTCCTCCAAGGGCAGCCTCTACTGCTTCCTCTAGCTTTCCTCTCCACAGCCCTTGCACAGGCCCCCTGGTCTCTCGTGACCTTGATGACTGAGTTCCTTAATGAACTCTTGTGTGTGCCTTTCCATGTGTTCTCACTACCTGATTGGCCTGTGAGCCTGTCTCGGACCCAGGGAAAGTGGCTGCTGCTTCGAGGCAGCCTCCGCAGCCTCCACCAGTTAGAGCTGCGCCCCAGTCTCTTTCACCTTCTTGCTTTGTCTGTTGGTCCTGACATTTTGTCCTTTCTGTTTACCCGTGGAATGGTGACCATGTTCCACTTGTCTCTGAATGCCCAGAACGAACACTGTCCCCAGTCTGCATTAAATATTCAGCTTTATGCTACTTAAAGCATTTGCTCAGAGCCACTGTGACAGCAAATGTAAGATATTATTAATGAGGGTTCTGTTCATGATTGACGATTTATTCCACAACTTTCCAAAAGACAAGCATTTTGTACCCGTCCCTATGGCTATCGGGCCGTGTGATCAGATCTGACCTTAAAATTGAGGAAGCTGTAGTGGGTAGCCATTCCAGCTTTGGTCTAGAAGTTCCAACCCCCATTGAGGCTTCGGTAACTATCATGCCTACAAGGCGGGGCCAAGGGAGGGCCCTGAAGACCCGAGATCGGGATGCACCACGCTCTCTTGTTTCCTGGACCTGGATGATAGAGGTAGATCAAGGGGAGTTCTCCAGAGAACACCGCCGGACTGCGCCGCATCTTTTCCAGAACCCGCCATCTACCTATCCCTTCATTTGTAAGTTACCCACTAAATGAGTCTTCCTTTTAACTATGTGGAGTGGCCTTAATAATTTCACCAATAGAAGCTGTGTTGCCGAGAAGGAAGCTGAGTCTGACTTGTGTCAGACTTACCACACAAGGATGCAGAAAGCATCACTGTGACCCAGGCGTGGAGGCAAGACGACTGTCACTGCGTTCTTCCTACTCCACTTCAAAGATGACTGTGTGGATGGGGACACTGGGAGCCTGGACCTGTAAAGAAAGGAACCTGGTAAAATCATGTGCTCGCTAGGCTCCACTGGCACATGGACCAGGAGCCCCGCCAAGACGGGTGTAATACCTGGAAGATGTACACACATCTGGGCGTCTCTAGGAAACAAAGGGTGCAAAACAGCTGGCTCTTAGGAACAAAAGGAAGCAGAGACTCAAAGGATGCTGGGACTTTCTTCCGTCTGCCCCTCTGTTTCTGTCTACAGGATACCTAACCTTCTCTCTCTGAAGAACAGCCTACCCCAGTGTCTTACTTAAGAGTTTCTACTGCTGTGAAAAATACCATGAACAAAAGCAACTTGGGGGAGAAAAAGAGTTTGTTTCCTGCTTACATTTCCACATCACTGTCCATCACTGAGGGAAGTCAGGGCAGGGAACTCCAACAGGGCAGGACTCTGGAGGCCAGAGCTGAGTCAAAGGCCATGGAAGGAAAGTGCTTACTGGCTTGCTCCTCATGTCTCTTTCGTTATACCATCCAGGGTGGCACCACCCACAGTGTGCTAGGACCTCCCACGTCCGTCATCAATCAAGGACAAGCACAATGTCAATCCTATGGAAACATTTTCTCAGTTAAGGTTCTTTCTTCCCAAATGACCCTAGCTTACGTCGAGTTGACAAAAACCCTACCCAGCACGCCCTCTCTTCCACCCCACCCCTCTGGGAAGTATAGTGCCAAGAAGCCCCCTGCTTCACGGGTGACAGTCAGACATCTAGAGGGAGGCTGCACATCTCTCCAGGTTCCAAATCTACAGGGCTGGACAGGCCCAGGCAGGGCTAAGTGTCCATTCTCAGGACAGGTCCCTGTATCCAGAGACTGGAGTCCCAGTGCCTCCACCCATGGAGGGAAGAAAGGACATGGGTCACCCAAAGTGATGCTGGTCAAGGACCCCTTTTTGTCTCCTTAGAGACCACAGCTCCCAACTCACTCAGGGGTCCTGCTGGTTACGTGACAGTAATACACTTGCCAGAAATACAGACTCCAGGGTCCAGGTGTCGGCGAGCCTGACTCCGATGGGTCAAAGGAGGAGCCTAGGTAATCCTGATTCGTGGCTGGATGTGAGAGGCACTGACTCAGCCCTTCAGATTCAGTTTTATGCTTCTGTTTACTCATTTCTGCTTTTGGGGTTATTACTCTTTCCGCCTCGCTTTCTCTTTATAATTTGTGCGCCTTTGAGGTTATTTAAGCGGAGACTTAATTCCCCGTTTTCTTTCTTTCTCACTAACAGAGACCATCACCAGCAATACTTTTTCCTTTAAGTACCAGCTTGGCAGCATGGCATAAATTTATATGATATGCTGTGTTCACATCTTTGTTCTTTAAATACTTCCTTCTGAATCTCCTCCCTTCCCAGGGCTTTCTTTGGGAACACCTCTAACTCCTGTGTGACTGAACGGCCCCTCGTTGTTCGTGCCCTTTATCTCTTAACTTCGTTGAACTGCGGTGTTAAGAGTGTGGGAAGCAGAATGCTCCTGTCTTTTCCTATTGGCTAAGAGTCTCTGTGCCCCAGTGGTGATGGTCTTGATGAAGAATCTATTCAGGAAGGCCAGATGGTCAAGTTCAAGGTTTACATGCTACTCTGTACTCCAGTCCCACTGGGAAAACCACCCTTCGTGTGTAGAAGGCACCCTCTTGGGATGAGAAGAGAAGATCCTGGGAGTTGAACCTGACTGTGCCCCACATTGGCTCTGTGAGACCTTCGACATGTGAGTCAGCTCCTTGGAGCCCAACATCTTGCCTGGGGAAGCCGTGAGTGAAGGAAGACCAGGCACCTGACACTTGATCCCGCAGCATCCGTCCTGCGGAGCTTGCCCTTGGAGGGCCCACCGGCTGTTCAGATAAGGGAAGATATGGAGGAGGCTGTGCAAGGTGAAGTGTCCCCAGCCTGGGTGAGCTGCACAGTCTTTCTGTGACGTGGAGCTGATGCAAGGTGGAAGTCATCCATGGGACAGGTGCGAGGACTTTGTTTGCTTAGCCACTATTTGGCAAGCAAGAAGCACATGAACATTTCTACATAAACGTCTTCCCTTTGCTTCTCCTCCCTGTCCAGCTCACCCTCAGCTCAGGTCAGCTCCTCAGGAGGTATCTTCTCATCTTCAATTCTGTCTCACCCCACACCACAGAGGACTGAGCACATGGATCATCCCTTGTCTGTCTATCCAACTGTACTCAGCTTCATCTTAAAGAATTTCATACTATGTTTTGACCATATTCACCCCAATTCCCTCCCCCAAATCCTCCCAGGTCCTCCCCCACTATCCTATCCCTCCCAACTTTGTGCCCTCTTTTTCCTTTTTCAACAACTTATCAGCTCTAATTTTTGCTGTCCATACACTCCTGGGGTCATCCGCCAGAGTGTGGTCGAGCTACCAGGAGCCACACCCTCAAAGAAAACTGACTCCCTCCCTCAGGAACCATGAGCTGTCCACAGCTCCTCCGGTAGGGAGAGGGAGGGGCTGGTGAATCTCTCCGTACTTCATGCTAGAATGTCGAGTAGCTTCATCTTGTGCAGGTGGCAGCAGCAACCGTGAATTCATAAGTACAACGGTCCTGCCATGTTCAGAAGACACCACTTCTACCCAGCCTCTGGCTCTTAGAATCATTCTCCCCCTCTTCCTTGATGGTTTCTCAACCCTGGGAGAGGATGTCACGTAGATGCCTCATTGTAGCTGAGCATCCCACAGTCACTTATTCTCTGCACATGGACGAATTGTGAGCTTCTGTGTTAACTGCCACCCAGGACACAAGGAAATTTCTCCGATGGGGTCTGAGAGCAGCACTCACCTATGGGTAGAGAGATATGGATTTAGAGGGTAGTTTGATGATATCTCCAAGTAGCAATACCTCAGGGGGGAGGAAAGCCAAGGCTGAGTCAGATATGTGAAAACACTTATTCAAGGTCACAAAGCCACCAAGTGACAAGGGTGTTGTCGAACACAGACATCTGGGTTCCAGAGTGCACATTAGGGAAATAAGGATCTCCATACTGGGAGAGAGCAGTCCTGAGCCTAAAGATGTAGTGGCAAGTTATTCCCATGGCTACACAGCCAGGGAGACCACAGTCAGGAAGGTGACAGGCCGAGGACAGTGTCAAATGGGGAAGACCAAGGCCGTGACTGGACCCCAGGAGCACTGAGCCTAGGAAGGAGTGGCCAGAGAAAAGGCTAGGATGGCCAGCTCCTCGGATCAGAGAGAAAAGTGTGTGTAATAAGAGAAAATGGGGAGTGAGAAGGTCAAGGATTCTGCAGGAACTGCTGGATTTCGACATCAGGAAGCCATGTGCTCCACTGGCAAGCACAGCTTCTGTGTTGTGACAGGGCCATCTTCCCACGGGGAGGTGGCGAGTAAGTGGATCCAGAGGACTGAGACGGCAGGAATGGGCAAGCGTTGGGGAAGGGGAAACAAAGGGGGTGAGACGTGGTCATGTCACCAAGGAAGGGGCTGCGGAGGATAAGGAAGTCCTGATGTGGAGGGGCCCAGAGAAAGGGTGACTTTGCAGAAAATGAACAAGCCAACAAACAAGACCTCATGGGCTCTGGAAGAATGGACCATGCCTGGACAGGACGCCCGATGTGCAGAAAGGGGGGATGACAGCGTGGGGAGACAGCATGGAGCCTGGACTCACAGCAGAATCCCAGCCACACTCAGCCACCCCAGCCACACTCAGCCACCCCAGCCACACTCAGCCACCCCAGCCACACTCAGCCACCCCAGCCACACTCAGCCACCCCAGCCACACTCAGCGTGGAGACTTGTCACCACCGGCATTCACAGTCGTGATGTCTAGGAGTGCTCAGCCATCCAAGTGACTGAGGCACATGGCCTGGTTGGAGTGGCTCACATCTGTCAGGAGAAGACAAATGAGATGCAGCACAGGTAGAGAGGTCTTGCAGATGTTGACGCCAATGTGACAGATATCATGTTCTGTGGGGCTCAGGCTGATGGGGGGGAATGTGAATCCTCCATGCCATCCTTTGCTCGCCATCCCTCACCTGCTGCCACCTTTATCCTAGGACAAAAGGCCGTGGCAGAGTCCCTCTTGGGTTTCTAACCTGTGAGTCTGGGCTAGGGGTGGGGAAAGGCTGGAGAAAATGACAGTATTCGGAAAGCCTCTCCTATGATCCTGTGGCCCTTTGAGCCTCATGCCCTGTTAAAGGAAAACGATTGTTCCGTTTGTCTGAAGCCCTGAGTTCTTTGGGGAGCCTCTCAGCCCTGGCCTAATTGTAATCCCCAAGTACATATGCTGTGTCCCAAAGTCAATATATAGAGTGAAGATAATCTCAATGTAAATCCTCCAAAGTCTTCTAATAGATTCTGACAGCTGGTTCTTTCAGGTAAAAACCAGTCAAAGAATTTGTCTTTTAATGGCCATGACCACCGATACCTTCTGAGTGATTAAGATGGAAACAGCCAGTCACTCCCAGAAACCACCTGTGCAGACTCTGAAAACAGCAAAGGTGAAGGGAGACAAGAGAGGTTCAAGATGGATTTGAACTGAGCAAAACCAACGTTGGACCAGCAAAGATTCACATTCACATAGGGGAAAGAAGATGGCTGTTTAATAAACATTGCTAGGTGGCAAACAGGCCAGGGAGTCTTCATTTACATCCATACAGCCTGCCCGTCAAGTTCAGCTGTAACTGAACGTTAATCTGTGACAGTCCTGGAGACAAGACACCGGTGCTCTTACCCCTGCTGCCGATGAGAAGATAAATTCCCAGCTATTGAAGAAACAGATACCATCAAGGCTCTGATGGATGGCTTCAAATACATCAGAAGGAACATTTTTTGCACCGCGATGTAATAAAAATAAATATCAAAGAGAAAGCTGTGGCATTCGTTATATCTGACGTGGTCTCTTTCCCAGACCTGCATACTGCCCCAAACTGATAATGGATGGACTGAGATGTGATTCCTCTGATAAGTAGTCAAAGGAGAGGGGAAAAAAAATCACACTGGGAAATGGGAGCTGGTAGATCATGGCATGGAGAGAGGTGCGGTCTTCTTGGTAAGGAAATAAAATTCAGATTCAAGCAAATTTCAGGTCCAGTTATGTGCCCATTAAGGCCCCAGAAATAAATATGATAAAACTCAAGACGGGCAGCAAGCAAAAAGCCATTCTTCAGCATGCTCTGCAGAGAGGCTGCACCAATTTCCATCAGCAATCAGGCAGCGTGAGGGCTGTTGGAACTCTGACCCAGTAATTCCTTCTTTGGTAAAAAGAAAAACTCTGATATTATCCCCAAAGTAAGAAAAGCATGTCGGTAGCAGCATGATACCTATAATAACCAGGAATTGCCAGCAGCCCAGAGGCTAGAGAAGTGGAGGCCGACCTAGCTGAGTGAGACGTATTAAGGCAGTGGAATAACACGGGCCATTAAACATGGCTGATGTGGGGCGTGGTGGTTCTGCAAGTATTCCTATGAAATATTCATGGTCGTCATTAGTTGCAGAACAGAGGCCTTCCTGGATATTGATAAGGAAGGGACTTAGGAGGAACTATAACTCACTTCAATTTTTAACATTCATTAAGATTTTACAATAAGTTGTGTGTTAATTTTAGTCATTCATTCAAGATTCATTGAGTATTGATTACCTGCCATAGACTATGAAGACATTAAAATGAGAAATAAAGGCTTGCTGTCTGCCAGACCCTTGTCTAAAGAAGAGACAGACAGGCAGGCAGACAGACAGACACATACACACACACACACACAATGCCTGAGTGGTGAATGGTACAAGAGGTCTCAGTTAAGCTCATGAGGAAAGAGAGGGTTGTTCTAGGATGACAACATTCTAGACAGGCAGGTAGCATAGGCAACAGTCGTACAGATTTAGAGTGTGTGTATATCTGTGCATGTGCATGGTGTGTGCATAGTGGGGGTTGTGTCTCTGTGTGTGTGTGTGTGTGTGTGTGTGTGTGTGTGTGTGTGTGTGTGTTCTCTACCCCAACAGATCTAAAGGACCTGAAGAATCTAGGATATTCCTTTCACGGGACACAGGACCTATTAACCACTGCCCTGGAGCCCACTCACCCTGTCTACGTCCATCACTCTCACCCACCCCCACCCCTCCCACACATCTAGAACACACACCTCCACTGAGGTCCTTCAGAGCTGTCTGCCCCGGGTAATGACACTTGTGCATCACAGCCTGTGTGAATATCATTATCCTGAAGGCTAGCTCAAGTAGGAGAGAGTTCTTGTTACTTTATAGGGTCTGCTTGCCGTGGAATGTTCTTTCTTAAAAGGATGCTTGGATCGGATCCAATCATATCAAGAGGAGACATGGAACCCGTTACTAGCTCCCTGAAATAGCTGGATATGGTGTTTTGTTCATAAATAGAGCAGAGCAAATGGAATTCAGGGACACAGGACCCTGGATCCGAGTGACACGCACAGGTATGTGGTGAGCCAAATGTCAGAGCTGAGAAGGCATAACAGCAAAAGGCCACATGCTGCAGGGCTGATGTTTAAAAGCTGGGGGAAGGGTGTTGTCAGAATGCAACAAACTGTTGCGTGTGACAAGGTAGGTGAGGAGGAAACCTGGGCGCTCTCATGAGGAAATGGAGACAGAAGTCATGATGTTATCACGAATAATCAAAGAAAGGACGTAGAGGAGTAGCATGCCTGCCAGCACAGCAGTATGAGCTCACTCCTGTGCTCCGAAAAGCCCTTCTCTGTTGGTGCTGGGGAGAGAACTGCCAGTAAGAGACTTGCCGTGCAAGCATGAGAACCCGGGTAAAATGCCAGGTGTGGTACCTGCTTATCATCCCATCACCGAGGAGGCGGAGACAGATGCCTGGGGCTTACTGGTTAGTCACCGTCACCTAGTCAACAGTCCCACACTCCAGAGAGAGACCCGTCTCAAAAAAATAAGGTGGATGCCTCCCAAGGAATGACATCCAAGGTTGGCCTCTGTCCTCTACCCACGCACACACACAAAAGGAGGGGAAGGATGCAGGGGAGAGAGAGAGAAATGGGAGGAGGAGAAGGGAGGGAGGGAGGGAGGGAGGGAGGGAGGGAGGGAGGGAGGGAGGGAGGGAGGGAGAGAGGCAATCCCACTCCCTATGGTACTACCCATAAACCAAGAACAAGCAAGATGCTCAGCTGGACACAGTCCTTTATTCCTGTCCCTCTCCAAAGACTAGGACATCCTGGAGGAGGGACTATTCTAGACACAGAGTCAAGGAAAGGGTTGAGCAGGAACAGCTGAGGCTGGGGAGCAGTGATGCTTCCCTAGAGCAAGGATGTTTGGGGGTAGTGAGGACCAGGGTCAGGAGTGAGAGGCAGCTGTCCTGAGAGGATTCGTCTCCTGCAAATTGACACAAGGCAGCAAGTGCTGCTTCACCAAGAGCAATGAGGCGCTAATTGCAGCCAACAGAATGGGCTGAGGGCCTGAGAGGGTCCTTGAGTCTGAGATGGTCCTTTGGAGCAGAGTGCGATGTGGAGTGGCAGATAAAGTGTTGCTAACAAGTCAGAGATGCTCTGTGGGAATCACCACATTATCAGAAATCCATCCCATGCTTCCTTCCGTGTATGTCTGAGTTAGAGATCAGAGCCTCTCTTGCCCTACCCGCTTTCAGACCGCCCAGATGATCTGGCGGACATTCCAGGGTTTCTCCAGCTGGCTTTACAGAGAGGACTTCAACACACCGGCTTTGCTGGTGACAGACAAATGCTGAAGTGCAGAGCCCTGCAGGTTCTCAAGCCCCTGTGTCGCCCTGCAGATGGTTTGTGGAGTCAGGAAAAGGCCCCTGGTGCCTGGTCCCCCAGGATGGCAGGAGAGGAGTGTCCACAAGACAGTGCCCACAGGGATGTCTTCCCGGCCTGGCATCCTTCCTCCATGGCTGCCCCCAGATGCATACTCTATTTCCTCTGGTCCCCCTGGGAATGGTCCCACTTCCTGGGTTGGATCTCTGAGTTGGGATGGTGTAACACACTGCCTTCTGCTCGCTCATCCCTCCATTCTTCAGGCTAGGTAAGTGGCTGGACTGTATTCCCCAGTCCCTCCTGCAGCCACATGCAGCTTTGTCCTTAAGTTCTGCCCTGGTACCATGAAAAGATGGACAGAAACAAATATACCTGCCCATGCTTCCCTAGATGCCACTCCCTTCTGCTCTCGTCTCTGGTCCTGTTCTTCTCTGCTCCCCTGAAGCACAGACCATCCTTTCAACATCACCGTGGAAAACCCCTAGTTAGAGGTGGCAGGACATGGCTCCTGGGAACATGGCCCAGTATCTACATCTGCACAAAGGCAGTAAATAAACCTCCGCAGTATCTGAAGCCCTACATTGGCCTTACCTGTTATAGCAGCAAACGCTGCCCTAAACTCACCCAGCTGGCAGAGTTCAACCCACAGCCACGTTCCTTTGACTCTAATGGAGTCCAAGTCTAAGGACGATTTTAACAGCCTGTCCCCTGCTTGTGGCTATCAGAGAAATGGTAATACAGTCTTTCGAAGGCTGCCCAGCCAGGGAAGCTGATGACTATCATCTTGAATAATGGCTTCCTAGGGCTACAGAAAAGAAACACAAGATGACATGTAATGTACAGTCAAGATAGGAACAGCTATCCATGATCTACCTGAGCTGTGACCTTGCTGGGCTCCACGCAGGGCTCGAGTACTGTCCTAAGGGTGTAGGGCTGGCTTTGAATGACAGGCAATAGGGACAGTCAGAGAAGGTGGCAGCCCACCAACCCCACAGCTGGTTCTACTGCCCAGGAAGCTGGTGCTTAGAGCTCTTTCTGAGGAGGGCTCCCGTTGGTTCGGGAGGTGTGGCAAATATCCTGTCACATAACACAAGGCTGGATTTGTTACTTGGTTTCCAGGGCCTGAAATGGTGTAAAGGAGCAATTCACATGAGCCCCAGGGGAGGGAACAATTTAGAAAGCTTAACCAAAATCCATCTCTCCACTTCAGGGCAGCTTCATAGAGAGGAGGCTCAGGCAGCCTCCTGCAACCTTTTGGACAAACAGAATTCAGGTCCTTGCATCAGCCCCCAGCCTTGGCCAGTTCTTGGTTTTATCCTGGCCAGGAGGAGTATGTCTGGGGAGAATGACCGTGAGGAAGGGAAAAGATAATCAAGTTAACATCTCACACAGCCTGGGGCTGCCTCATACCGGGAAGAATATGCTAGGCCTGGGGCGTCCATGGAAGGACAGAGCCTGGGGTGTGACTAGAGGTGGGGAGGGACAGGTACAGTTCTGCAGAGAAGAACTGATCTTCACAGCTACAGCTGCCCAGGGTGGAGTGGGCTGGTCAGGATGGGGTGAGCTGGCCCTGGGTAGAGTGAGCTGGCCCAGGGTAGTAGGAGCTGGCCTGGGTAGAGCGGGCTGGACCAGGTGAAGTGGACTGGCAAGGGTAGAGTGAGATGGCCCAGGATAGAGTGGGCTAGCCAGGGTGGAATGGGCTGGCCAGGATGGAGCAGGCTGGTTGGGATGGGCCTGCCTGGAGAGCGGCACAGGTGAAGGATAGCTTTTCTCAGGCTTGCTGTCAAGGGAGCTTGATTTGAGCATCAGAGGCTAGGCTTCTGAAATGAGGTTTGTCTCCAATGAGCTGATTATGGAGGTACATGTCAGTAATCCCAGAGCTTGGGAGGCTGAAGCAAAGGATCATGGGTTAAAGGCCATCCTGGGCTACACAGTAAGACTTTGCCTCCAAAAGAAGAAAGAACTGTTCCCTAAGATACAGCAGCACCTTTCTTCCAACAAGCATAACCACTTTCTTATAATACATTTCCCATGCATGGACACTGCCGAGGGACTGCCTCTCCTCACCTGTGGCACTGGGTCAAGCGAAGCCCACCCTTGTCCCCTAATGGTAATGGCAGGCCCTGTCTCTGGGGACAGTAATGACACAGGCTGTGAGTGAGCAACTTGAGCTAATGCAATCAGCGTGAGCTCTGGACTCCATCTCGCTTTTGTCTGAAGGTCTGCGTCAGGCAGGCTGACAAGGTCCTACAGTCCTCTGGCTGGCGTGTGGGTCTCAAGACAGAGTCTTCAATGGACACTGGGCTGAGAGACTGCCACAGTCCAGGATTACACTGGCGAAGATCCAGCTTTTCCTGAAGCCAGGGGCTTTTCCGTCTGTTGAACCAGTAAATTCCACTCCTGATCAATGTAGTGTCCTGGCTACAACGACAGGTTTTAATGGTAAGGACCTTAGGAAACAACACACCACTGTGAAGGCATAGTGAAAACAGGAAACAACAACAACAAGGGTAGCTGGAAGGATGGATCAGTGGGTAAACGATGTTTGCTTCATAAACATGAAGGCCTCAGCACTCACGTGAAAATTCCAGACAAAGCTGCACGTACTACTGTTACCTCGGTGCGGTTGGGGTCAAGTCAAGAGGATCCCTGGGACTTTCTGGCCACCAGTATAGCTTTGGGTTCAGTGAGAGACCCCATCTCAGGGAAATGAAGCAGAGTGATAGAGAAGGACACCAGACATCCTCGTCTAGTTTCTACAAGCTCCTGCACACATACATACACATGTGCTACATACATACATATGTGCATGTTTGTGCTCTTATGCCACACACACATGTGCATATGCATGGACATATCACACACACACACACACACACACACACACACACACACACGCACACACACACACACAAAGGCCAGTGTGCAGTGTCTTTGAGGAAGGATGTGGAGAGAGGACAGGGGGATGTCCGGCTCTCTTCCCAGGGGCCCCATGGGTAAGCCGACCACAAGACCCTCTGCACAGGACATCAGAATCTCCTGCTGTCCCAGCCGAGGGAACCGAGCTAGGCATCAAAGCACCTCCCATGAAACGGCTTTCTGAGGCGGAGGCGGTATGTGGAGCCAAGAGAAACTGCAGAGAAGCTAAATGTACAGCCGCCAAGCCTGCCTCCGCGGCTTGCTGCCTTCAGCACGGCGTTTATGAAGTGTGTGTAATAACATGGAAAATACTCGTGATAGTGTGAGTGAAAGCAGGACGCAAAACTGTACAGTCAGTATAAACTCCGCAGTGTGAGAAAGGAAGAAAAGAATTACAGGCGGGGCAAACCACAGTGGTAAATGCACCCCAAAATGAGCGCCTGGGGAAGTGGGGTGCTTTCACTTTCCACTCCTGGCTTTGTTTTCTAAGCCATTTCCTGTGTGTGTGTGTGTGTGTGTGTGTGTGTGTGTGTGTGTGTGTGTGTGTGTGTAGTGTGCGTAGTGTGGTATGTATGTGTGTGTGTGGTGTGGTGTGGTGTGTGTGTATGTATGTGTAGTGTGGTGTGTGTGTAGTATAGGATATGTGTGTGTGTTGTGTGGTATGTATGTGTGTGTGTGTGTGTGTGCATAGTGTGGTATGTATGTGTGTTTGTGTAGTGTGGTGTGGTGTGTGTGTGTGTGTGTGTGTGTGTGTAGTAAGGTGTGTGTGTAGTGTAATGTGGCTTGTGTGTGTATGTGTATATAGTATGGTGTGTGCATGTGGTGTGTACAGTGTGTGTCTATGTGTGTATATATGTGTAGTGTGTAGTGTGGTCTGTGTGTGTGTGGTGTAGGATATGTGTGTGTGTGGTATAGTGTGATTTGTGTGTGTGTGGTGTGGAGTGTGTGTGTTTCTACATATGTATATGTTCATATACATATGGGTGCACACGTGTGTACAGTTGTGGGTGCAATGTGTGCTTACGGGTGTGAGGAGGTCAGAGGACAACCTTGGTGTTTCTCTGCAGGAGCCATCTTGGGACATCGGAGGCAGGATCTCTCACTAACCTGGGGTTTGCAAATGAAGCTAGATGCCAACGAGTCCTGCCTCTGCCTCCCCAGAGCAGGGATTGGAAGTGTGCGCCCCACGGCCAGCATTTTTTTTTTTAATCGAGGTGCCGGGGAATCTAACTCAGGTCCTCATGCTTGGGGGCAAGCGCTTCACTGGCTGGGCCATCTCAAGTTCTCTCTGAGTGTTGCTTAAAAAGTAACAGTGTTTGCTGCTGGTGGTAGATGTAGAAAGGGATTCATGGGCAATTTCTGAAATAAGGGGCAGATGAGAGGGCACAACTCCGTTCTGCCCATCAAAAGACAGGAGATCTTGACTGGGCAGTCAAACCTGCTCCCAGGTGTCCCCTGCAGTGGCCAGTTTGAATCATTTGTCTCTCTGAACTCCAGCATCCTCCTGCAGATAGGAAGAAAGGTTGTCAGAAGAGATGCCCAGGAAGCTGGTTGTAACAGGAGTCAGCACAGTGTCTACTCTACTACACAGCGCAGTCTTGCCAAATGAGCCTACTGCTCAGTCCTCAAATCCACTGTTGGGAACAATAGACGCTCTTCTCTGCCTGTGGGGACCCACTTTTGGAGCTAAGAATCACTACACGCAGCTGGGAGGTTATCTTGTTAGGCGCTCCCTCTCTCTGTGTCCTGTCTCATCCCATCTGCTGTCATCTCTGGCCACTTGGTTAAGCCATCTGTAAATAGCAGGACAGCCGTTCCCCGATGGCTCTGGGCTCTGCCCTTTCTGTCTCTGCACACAGACTGCTTCTCACTTTCCAGAGACTCAGCCTGGCATGCAGGGGCCTCAGAGGCGAGCTTTTTGAGGGTACAATGTCACAGTAGTGATGCTCAGGGGGTCCTCTGGTCTTAATGATTCATGTGCTAAGGACTATGTTCTACAAGAGGATAGGTGAGCTTCATCCTAGAAACAGTGGCCACTAGCTGGTCCCTCCTCAGGGCTCCCTGGAGGCAGGATTCACTTCTCAGAGCGGATCAAGAAAAGAGGTCAGGCTGGAAAGTGCCTTATAGACAACCTGTCCCACGTTCTTTGGGGATGCAAAGAAACCAGAGCCAGAGCAAGTGAAGGCAGATGACCCATGCACAGCCAAGTTCAAGCTGAACCTCAGTTTCCCTAACCCTCCTCATCATGCACACAACCCAGTTACTCATTCTGGCTGTAGAAAAGCCTACCCAAGATTGGGGGAGACAAACCACCTCTCGGGGCTCTTGCCCTAAATAGGAAGAATTCACATCTCTCTTCACCATCGCCTAGAGCCCCAAGCCTCTTCTCCTACCTTGAGCCAAGTCTGGAGTCCTCAGGAAACTGCAGGAAGACACACTCCCACTCAGCAATTGCTGCTATCCCCTGCTCTTGTTCTTGAGAAAACCCTGCTGGGAACTGCCAGTGAACCCTGATGTCCCCAAGATGACACCCAGCTACATTCTGACCTCACTACCTGCTCCACCTCCCCTCACTCCAGCCACACTGAGCTGCCAGGCCTAGACAAGCCCTGAACTCTGTTACACCCAACTGGGGTACATTGCAGAGCAGATCCAGTGACTCGTTACATGGACACCATGTGTATGTATACCGGGCTGCCTCGGGCACACCCATGCAGACATCCTGGAAACCCACATTCAGCCAGCCAAGCCAGCTTCCTTGGTTATATATTTTTTCTTTTTTGGTTTTTTTTTTCCACCTGGAAAAAATCTCTTCTCTCCTTTCACGGCAGACTGAGACCCACAGCCTCTGGGGAGAAATGAAGAGCCGTCTTCCTCATCTTCCAGTCAATCTCAGTAACGCCACCTCTGCATCCCAATGTTTTCTTCATTACTTCTGCTGTAGCCCTGATATCTGCAGAGTCTTGGAGCAGGCCTCTTCAACCTCTGTACTCACTGACATCCGGGACTAGACTGTGCATTGTGTGGGTGGGTTGTCTATGTCATAGGGGATGCTCTGATACATTCAGGCCTCTATGCACTGCGTGCAGTTAGCTAGCCCACCTCAACTCCACAGTTAACAGCTGAAGTCTCCTGGATCCCTCAGATCACCCCAGCTGAGGACCGCTGTCTTAACGTTGGGCTTTCCTTCCACTAGGTAATGAATTTTGAGAGGGTGTTTCATTGTTTTCTGCGCTGGCCAGAATGCTTGAATAAATCCACAAAATGGCCCTACGAAATCTGAAAACCTCCACTAGGTGCATTACTAATTATGACCACGAGAGGGCAGACAAGACCTGCCAAAAAGCACTATGCAGGCTCCAACCTGGGCCAAGGCCTGAAAGGACCGAACGCCAGGACCCAAGTTCTGCCTGACTCTAGGCTTCCACAGTGTTCTTCTGTCCAATTTCACCACAGCCAGGGCAATACTGCTAAACAGTGACAAGTCAGGTCTTTCCATCTCTCGTCTCCAGAGGCCACCAAGGGCTGCCATCTTTTCTCCACAAAAGTCACAGAACTCGTAAGAGCAAAGGGCCTCTCTTTCATCCCTTCTCCAGGAATCTCAGCCCCATCTATTCTGTCCCCTTCATCTCCAATCAGGCCAAGTACTTATTTCATGGCCTAACGTCTCACACACCAGAATACCTTCCCTCTTTTCTCAGTACCCTCTACCCCATTGACCTCTCTCCAATCCTCACTCTCACTTCCTGAATCTCAGTTCAAACACACAAGAACCCATCTAGCAAGGCCTTCCTGAGCTGTCTGGCTCCACTTCCCTCCCGCTTGGCTCCATCTTTCCCCCATGGCAGTTATATCAAGGTGGATGGATGGGTGGGAAGAAGGATGGAAAGACTGAAGGATAGATGGAATGATGGATGGATGGATGGATGGATGGATGGATGGATGGATACATGGACAGATGGACGGATGGATGGATGGATGGATGAATGGATACATGGATGGATGGATACATGGATGGATGGATGGATGGATGGATGGATGGATGGATGGATACATGGATGGATGGATGGATGGATGGATGGATGGATACATGGATGGATGGATGGATGGATGGATACATGGATGGATGGATGGATGGATGGATGGATGGATGGATGGATGGATGGATACATGGATGGATGGATGGATGGATGGATGAATGGATGGATACATGGGTGGATACTTGGATACATGGATGGATACATGGGTGGATACTTGGATACATGGATGGATGGATGGATGGATGGATGGATGGATGGATGGATGGATACATGGATGGATGGATGGATGGATGGATGGATGGATGGATACATGGATGGATGGATGGATGGATGGATGAATGGATGGATACATGGGTGGATACATGGATACATGGATGGATGGATGGATGGATGGATGGATGGATGGATGGATGGATGGATGGACGGATGGATGGATACATGGGTGGATGGATGGATGGATGGATGGATGGATGGATGGATGAATGGATGGATGCATGGGTGGATACTTGGATACATGGATGGATGGATGGATGGATGAATGGATGGATGGATGCATGGATGGATGGATGAATGAATGGATGGATACATGGATACATGGATGGATGGATGGATGGATGGATGGATGGATGGATGGATGAATGGATGGATGCATGGGTGGATACTTGGATACATGGATGGATGGATGGATGAATGGATGGATACATGGGTGGATACATGGATACATGGATGGATGGATGGATGGATGGATGGATGGATGGATGGATACATGGATGGATAGATAGGTGAATAGAAGTATATAAATAGATGGGTGGGTACGTAGGTGGGCGGATGGATGGATGACTGGGTAGATGCATAGGTGGGTAGGTGGATGGAAGGATGGATATATTTCTCTTTCTCATTCATTGCTTTTCCTAACTCCCCAGTGGTAGTCGAAGGGAATAGGTGAGGTTTTCATCTCATTTGTCTGACTCTGCAGCCATAGAGTATGGTGTGCGGCACGTGTTTGTGGAAAGGTGAGGGAGTAACAGCAAATTCTGAGTCAACCAAGGAGAACTGTGCCATGGGCCCAACAGGCTCCCACACAAGCAGCATCCTCCCAGAAGCAGTCTCTGTCATTCAAACCAGACAACAGAATCGCAAAAGTCTTATGGAAAAAAGGGGGGACTTAGAGAGAAGTATTTGCTGGCCCCTGTTGTGTGTAAGAGGACAAATGCTGCACCCAGAAGTGGGGCTTGACTCCCAACTTCGAGCTCCATTCCTGTACGATGACTGACAGTTCCATCAGGGTGTCTGCGCCCTTGATTCAGAGCTGGAAACAGAAAAAACGATAATGCCAGAGATGGCTGAGCCATCTCCCGCTCTGGTCCAGGTGACCATTCATGCTGGTCCCTTGACAGAGGTCTTCTATGCAAGGTGCCTTCTGCTGACTCAGTTAATATCCAGTCTTTGCTCAGAAGCTGGCCTCAAATCATGCTCTGGGAAGCTGTCCCGAGACCTTCATCACAGAGCACCTCGGTCCCTTCACGGTTGTTCCCCAAGATCTTCACCTTGAGGATGCAGCTGTGTCTGACTTCGTCTCCCGTAGATCCACGTTCCCAGTCACTCATGGAGACACTTGGAAGGGGACTCTCACCGGAGTCACCGCGTCTGCCAGATTTCTCTGCAACCTCTGAGCCTCCCTCACCCCAGGCTACATTCCCTCTGTGTACATCCCCAGCCACCCTACAACCGAAGCCAAAGCCCCTCAGTGTGTCCACAGGGGGCCAGATGGGAAATATCAAGGCTTGAAAAGGGATGGCCCAGGATGCAGGGAGACAGATCTGATGTCTGGGGACCAAAAAAATGCATATATCAAGGGAGGCCCAAGCCATGGCCAGCAACAATGATGGTGGGGGAGGGGGAGAGACATACAGAGTGACCAGCCAAACTATTCCAGCCTCAGAGCTGCAGCCAGCACCGGCAGGGCCTGGAGACATCAAACCTGCCAGCTAAAACGCCCCATGAATATTTAACAGCCATCAATATTTAATTAGTGCAGACAGATTAACTCTGAAATCACACACACTGGGGCTAGGCACCTCACTCCTAGAGGGGGGGTCGGGGGAAAAAGGGGTGAGCCCTGAGAGATGGCCGTGCTGCCCATCATAAGATCCCAATGGTACCTTCCCTCCTCACCTCCTCCACCCCCTCCCATCCCTCCACAAAGGGGTGAGCAGCAGTAGGACTAGGCAGTGAGTGGCAGAAGCCATGTGAGGTCTGTGTCTCAGGAGATGCCAGGGATGGTGGGGTAGGGGCTGTGCCAGGCAGAGGGGAACAAAGAGGAGGCCCTTTCCACTCTGCATCCCTACCTACTCAGCGTGGGCCGCTCTGGACCTGGCCTGACTTCAGGAGCAGGTGTGGGTGTGTAATTACCTTTGCGCCTTGGCGGGCCTGGATTAAGCTGTTTATTGTATCGGCAGGAACACCGAGAGTCTTTTATTCCCTCCAGTTTCTTTGAGTTTTATCACATCTTGTGCCACTTTTTCATTTAATGGAGTGTCCCTGGTCATCAGGTGCCATGGCTGATGCCTTTAAAAGACACAAACAAACAGCATTTGGTCATGGGCTTTCAAAATGTCAGGACTAAACAAACCTGGGCTCTGCTGCTACACACAAACCCCTTTACTTCATGCTCCCAGGCCCATCCATGCTCTACTTTCTGTCTTGGCTGCTTGTACCAACCACCTCCATGATCTGGCCAGGAGGACTTTCCCTCCAGGATGCCTTCAGCAACATCTTTGTTTGCAATCGTGTTTGCTTCCCTGTCTCCCCCAGACTAAGCTCCTCAAAGACAGAAACCCAAGCTTCTCTACATATCCCGCCTCACATGGGAAGGGACGCTCACTAGGTGCGTGATCATTTGCTTTCAGCTTTAATGAGCTTGAAGTAAAAGGGGTTTCAGATGGGATCTGGTGAGCTGCAAAAGCACACTATGTCCATGACTGTGCATTAGTTGGTGACTGATACATAACTAACAACCACAAAATCCTAGTAGTATGTATCAATAAGTTCTTGGTATCGAAGGTATTCAACCAAGCTCAATTTGAGCTAATCTAAATTCAGCTGGGCAATTATCCTTTGAGCTAAGGAGCCCTGCTTCTCACTAAAGCAATGGTTCTCAACCTATGGATCACGACCCCTTGGGGTCAAATGACCCTTTCACAGGGGTCACCTAAGACCATCTGCATATCAGATATTTACATTGTAATTCATAAGAGTAGCAAAATCACAGTCGTGAAGTAGCTACAAAAATATTTTTATGGTTGAGGGTCACCGTAACACGAGGCACTGTATTAAAGGGTCCCGGCGTTAGGAAGGTTGAGATCCGCTGCTCCAGAGGGTGGGGTTGGTGGAGTTACTCTTCGCTGAAGCTTTGTCCTCCACCCTAGATGGTGGGCTAGCTAGACACGTGCAGGGCACAGCAGTGAAGAGGTACAAGAGGGGATGCCTGGCCATATAAACTCCTGCTCTGCTTGTGTGACGTTGTTAATGGATTGCGGATCAAAGCGAGTCTCAAGCAGTCCAGTGAAGATATGGAAGGGAGCTGGAGGCTGCCGAGGACCGGGACCGAGATTGTGACTGACCACAGGTGGGTTCCCATCACACTGTGCGCAGGACCCCAGAGTGAAGAGGCCTCAGGTGGGACGGGATCAAAAGAGAAGCGTGCAGTTCTACACACTTTATTCCACTTCATCCTCACCCAGTAACATCTGTGTTAACTGCCCAGCAGTAGAGACAGGAAACAATGTGATCCCTGAATGACAGCCTAGAAGGCAGGCTTAGGGTCAGAGCTAAGGCCAAGGATCAAGGGAAGGCCAGACTTTGGACACCTGCAGTGGGGGGACTGGGACCAATGTCTCTTCCTGCTGGTGCTTCTTTCCTGTCCCCACCCTCCTGAGAACTGATATGATTACTGCTTGGCCTCCACCCCATTTCTTTCTCCTCAATGTGTAAACTCTGAAACCTTCCCCCCAAACATCGAGTCAATGTCATTAGAAACACCAAAGCTTTGGGACAGAGGAGTGACAGGAAGGAGGTGGCTGGCAGGTGGGAATCTCTCTCTGAAGTATGGAACCAGATATTGAGAGTGTGCCATATAGCTGCATAATGCAAAAAAAAAAAAGTCTTGTTTGGAATCGGAAAAATGTGGGCTTGGATCCCACCTCCACCATTGGCTAATTGCATAATCTTGGGCAGACACATGAATTTCCTGATCCTCTAAGTTCTTGTCTGTAAAATGGGCTATCATGACCCTGTACAGTTCTGTAGGGGGGGTCCCCCAAAAGCTTGAAGGGCATGTAAAGCATCCAGCATGGTGCCAGGCCCACCCCCAGGACCTCAACCTAGACTCTGTGCTCCCTCTTTTCTGTCAGTCTTAGGAATCTTCAAGGCTTTGCTACCTCCACCCCCACCCCCAAAATACATGTAGTTAAAATAGCTGCCAAGGATTTAATAACTTCATCAGCTAATTCTCTCCAGATCCAAGGTCTATATCCGGCCAGGGTGGTTGGAAGCCCACAGACATGACCCAATTGTTCTAAGTATTCGCCTGCTACCTTCCATCAGCTGTAGAGACAAGGCTTCTGTCCATTTCTAATTACCCATCCCTTGGATTTTTTTTCCCTTCTTTTCCTTGTTAAAGACCAATTTTACAAAGCACTTCAGCGGCTCGGCCGTTTTTATCATCATCATTAATTTTATTTCCCTTCTCATTTATTAATGGGCCAGGCAGCTTTCAAGTATCTCTCTTCCCCTGATGTATTTGTAAAATGCCCTTTTTCTTCCCTTTGGCGGTCCTGAGGCTCTGCACAACCTGCATTTCTTCCCTCCTTGGTTGTCCTTCTGCCTCCCCGAAGTTTTTACTGACTCCAGATCATCCTTGCTGGGCACTCGCCTATCTTCGGCCACCCTCCATGTCACCCTGCCTTCCCCTCTATGTCCACTGCAGGTCTGACCCTCAGAGGTCTCCATGCTGGGGCTTACAGGGCTCCATCCGCAGGCAGGGCTATCAGCTGCCCCAACTCTGGGAGCAGAGGGGCTCTTTTGTCCATCCTGGTAGTCAGAAGAAGGAAGCAGAGTCTCCTGGATTCTCTCAGCAACCCACCACACTTCTCCAGAACCTCTAAGCAAAGCCAATGAGGTGCCTCCACTCGGGAACTTCTTAGGTGACCTGGCTGAAATGCGATCGACACAACAAATTCACCCCTTGTAAGTGTTTAAGCATTACATTCAAGAATTTAAATAAATCCACCATGTACAACCATCACCAACAATCCACTGTTAGAATATTTGAATGCTTTAATCATTCCAACAAGAGCCTTTGCTGATAGTTAATCCCACTTCCCACCTTCATCCCAGGGACACCACCTCAAGCTTTCTGTCTCTCCAGATTCCCACAAGCAGAGTCACAACATACTGTTTTTTTTTTAATGTCTGGCTACTTTCATGTAACATATCTTTGAGGTTTATTTGTTGTATGGTGTGTGTGTGTGTGTGTGTGTGTGTGTGTGTGTGTGTGTGTGTGTGTGTTTCACAGAGAAGGGAAATCATTGTAGAGCTTGGGACAGATGAATGACACAACTCAGCCTTCATTTTAACAGGGTCACTATGTCAAGGACAGGCCTGGCATGGGGGTGAGGATAGGTAGAGAAGAGGAAGATTGGGGAGACCCACAAGGAAGCTCACCAGTGACTTACAATACAAGATGTGACGTGGCCTCAGGCCAGAGTTTGTGTCAGGGGAAAGGTATGTGCTTGGATTCTGGAGCTGTTACCCATCCTGACCACAGTAGCCTGATGGCAGACTGTGGTCTGAGGGAGATGGGAATCATGGACAGCATTGGGGGTTTAGCCTGAGTACCTGAAAGAATGGACTCGCCATTTCCCAAGACGGGGACCCTTTAGGCCCTGCAAACCTGTAAGGGCGAAGGCAGCAGCCCGAAGGGAGGCTAAGAGAAAGGCTGCACACACCGCTCCAGAGCGCGGGGAAAATGAAACTGTCATGGTGGCACCGGGACAGAACCTAAATCCATGACACCTGAGCAACAAGGGTGGCTTTGTGACGACCTGTGGCCATTCTCAATGGTCCCAGTGCTGGCACTGCTCCAATAGCCGAGCGCGGAGACTGGCTACAGCCTGAAAGCCTCCACAGCCTGTCTCCCCCTAGCTCCTTCCTGGAGACTGAGTCAGCCTCAGTCAGCCACCCACCTCAGCCTGAGGAAGTGGCCAGGCCTTCCTCGCGAGAGCCTATCTTGTCAGTTCTCCAACTGGAACCAAGAAGAAGGGCTTCCTAGTGTGTCCATGAGCATGGCTGGGCACTGCACTGTGCCCCCTAGCCTACTGTCTTTCCAGTGTTTGTTCTCGGGGATGAAACAAGAAAGAATTTAGACTAAGTAGCATTCTAAGGTCAGGGCCCTGATAACATAGAACTCTTGGCTTTGTAAGAAAAGATACCAGAGAGCTAGTGACCTCACTTTCCCCTACCTTCACATGTGTTTGCACACACACACACACACACACACACACACACACACACACACACACACACTATACAACAAATAAACCTCAGAGACATGTTACATGAAAGTAGCCAGACATAAAAAAAAAAAAAAAAAAAAAAAAAACAGTATATTGTGACTCTGCTTGTGTGAATCTGCAGAGACACAGATTGTGGTGTCAGGAAGTGAGTCCTCACCAGGAACCAAACCAACCAGAAAGTTGCTCTTGTACTTTCCAGCTCTAGAAGTGGGAGACATAAAATGCTGTTTGATGCTCAGCCTGTTATCTGATGATGCTTTGTTACTCCAGGGGATAAAGCTACACCTAGGCGTTAGGTCTTTGCTCACCCTGACCTTCCCATGAGAGTCAAGAATTCCACCTGTCACACTACGGCCACTCTTCTCTTGTGGGGGACCTCAAAAGGGAGGAAAGGAGAAGTTTCCAGGAGAGAAGCTACAGTTTACTCCACAATGAAATTCTCTCATGTAAGCTCCTTGCCTCATCTGATAGCCCTGGAGGCAAAGCAATTATCTTGATTGCTTCTCTTGCTGCTATGATAAAATACCCTGATAAAACCAACTTAATGAAGGAAGGGCTCCCTTTGGCTCACAGTCGGAGGCTACAGTCTGCTATGATAGGGTAGTCACAGTGGCCGGAGCTTGAGACAGCTGGCCGCATTGCATCTGCAGTCAAGAAATGGAGAGCAACAGATGCTTGTCCACAGCTCACACTCTCCTCCTCTACAGTCCAAGATCCCAGTGCAGGGAATGGTTCCACCCACAGTGGGCTTGTTTTCCCACTTTAATTAGCCTGATCAACATATAATCCCCCATAACACACCCATAGGCACGTCTCCTGGGTGTCTATAGATCTCATTAAGTGCACAATTTAGATTAGCCACTGCAGCAAGAATCAGTCATTTTGCTCTGTCTTCTGTTCTGTCCGCAGCAGGAGCAGAGCCAAACATTTGTTATGACACAGGACACTGTTCTCTGCTCCCAGGCTACTGCCCTTGCTTCACTCACCATGCAAGCTACCAAGTAACTGGAAATTCCCAACACTCTTCTCTCCCCTCTGCATCCTCTACAGTATAGCTTAAGGGTCTAGCACTATTGACCTAAGATGTTGTTCGTCTCTTCTGTAACCTTTGTGCTAGCTTTTCTGCATTGACCCACTAGGAACTCGGCAATTTCTTGCCTATGATACTAGCTCTTGTTGGATCTGAGGTGCCCCACGGGATCCATCATCTTTCCTTTCACCCTTTTATCTTTCACCCATCAGGGGCTGCATGTTTGTAGCCCCACCCACCCAATTCATGTGCTGAAATCCTAATCCCTGCATGGCAGTATTTGGAAATAGGGTCCTTTAGGAGGTGGTCATGATGTAAGGGATCAGTCCCTTATATAAAGAGGCCAGAGAGAACCAGGAGAGAGTTCCCAGTCTATAAAGTGTTTGCTGTGTGTACATGAGGATCGAAGTGAGAGCCCCAGAAACCACATAAAAAGCAAGGCGTGATGGGAGAGAGAGACAAGAGGATCCCCGGGGCCCACTGAACAGCTAGCCTAGCCTAATTGGAGATCCCCGGGTCGCCTCAAGAGATCCTGTCTGAAAATACAAGGGAGGGAGCTAGAGACATGAGTCAGCAAAGTGCTTGCTTTATGAGCATAAGGACTTGAGTTCAGATCCCTAGCTCTTACGGAAAAAGCTAGACATGTGCTTGGGAAGTAGAGCCTGGCAGACTTCTGGGGCTCACTGGCTAGCCAGCCTAGCTAAATTAATATGAGATCCAGCTTCAATGAGAGGACCTATCTTAAAAAATAATGTGGAGAGCAATTGAAGACCATCAGCATCAATCCCTGGCCTCCACATGCACACAGTCACACATGCACACGTACTTCAATGCACACACAAACATAAACACACACACACACCACATACACATGCACAAGGTAAGAGTCATCTTGAGGAATAACACCCAAAGTTGACCTCTGACCTACGCACACACCTGCATGCACAAGTAGATGCACATATACCAAAAGAAGAAGCCATAGGACTAGTTAGCACTTTCTAACATGCAAATTCACACAAAGATAGCTGTCTACAACCTAGGAGAAGTGTGACTTGCCAGTGTTCTGCTTTCAGACTTCCAACATCTGGACATTTTGGGTTTCAGCAACCAAGGAAGACTAAGGTGATTTGCTGTAGTATCTGGAACAGACCAAGACACACCCTTTTCTTTCCCTGACTCGTCCTAGCCCGGGGAATCATATATACAAGACATGAGGTCTTGTACATAGGCCTTTACATAGGCCCGAGCATGCTTCCTACCGAGTCCCAGAAAGGCAAAAAGATGTGGCCATGCCAAAGAAATGGCTTCCTCCCCAAAATTACTGGGTATGGAGACTATAATGTCTGTTACTCTGCAGACATAAAGAAAGGTTATTAAATATAAGCATAAGGTTGAGGTATTTGAATTTCAAAGGCTGTCGGTACTAACCAGGAAAGAATATTGTCCCAAGATTGAGCAGGGAGCCGATACAAATGCTGAGTGACAATGTACAACCCCACCTTCCTCAGATTTGGGGATTTTGTGATTCAGCAGAAATTTTAAAGAGGAAAATTGGAGGATTCACAGAGTCGCCAGTTTCACAGACTGCCAAGTATAGATACTCAAGAACTGAGTTCGTTTACAATCACGGTCTCTCTTCAAAAGGGAAAGAATATTTTCACACTCAGAAAGGAAAGAAGCTACAGCCCCAGGGAGGGAAAAAAAAAAAAGACAATCGTATTGAAAATGAATAAATTCAGCTTATGTAAAACTTTGCTCGTGTTTCTCTCTTTTCTCCACAAGCTGATGAAAACGTTGGCATGCCGCACTGGTGCACCAAATGAAACACATCTTAATTCCTACAGAATCTACACAGTGTTGAATATTCCCCCTCCTACCACCCCCAACCCCTGTGCCGGGCTGCCTTCTCCACTCTGTTGGCAAACTGGGAGAGCCTTACGAGATGGAGGGAGAGAGCTCTGGCCTGGCCTGGGGTCCTCTTTGCTTTCAGAACCCCTACTCCCCTTTGTCATTTCTGAGGGGTCATGGCATTCCTGGCCTCCCCAAGTTCCCAGCCAGCTCTCTGCCCTACCTCACAACCTAAGTCACCGTTGCTAGGTTTCCAAGAACAGCTACTTCTTGGTAAACATGAAGTTTTAGATCAAGGTTATGGCTGCTTCTGTTGGCCACCTCTTGGTCACGCACAGAAACAGGGGAAGCGGCAGGCCTGCATTGTCGCCATGTTCCTTGCCGGCCTCCTCTGTTTTACACTGTGTTCTAAGTTGCTATTAATAAGTGTGCTTTGTGTCCCTTTCAGGAGACACCTTGAGCGAACAGCTCAGGGAAGGACACTTTAGAGTCTACAAGTCCAGATGTCACAGAAGATCGTGCTTTCTGAGTCAGGAGAACTGCCATGCTCTGTAAGTAGCACTGTGGCTGTTCAGAAGCTTATGAGCCGGGAAGAGAACAGTACGTTTGAGAAGAGGCCAGGTAGCTGTGAGTTCCTGCCCCAGACTCATCTGCCCCCTCATGTTGGACAAGCCACCTAACTTCAGCCACCCCTGTTGCTACCTCTAAAACACAGCTGCACCAGCCGTGAGGGCCACGTGAGAGTCCAACAGATAATACATACAGGACCCCAAACATGGACTGGCCCAAGCAGGGTTTCTTATCTCTCTGCTCCATGCTTTGTTTCAACTGCAGCAGAGGGTATGCACACAGTCGACTTGGAGAGGACAGGCTTGTTAAAGGCACAAGGATAGGCGGCAGACAATCATTTAAAAGATCTGATGAAATTACATGTGGCACATTCCTGATCCAGGTGGCTCCTGGAGCTAGGCTCTGCAGAGTCTACTCGCTTGCACGCACTTGCCTGCCACACTAAGGACTCTTAGCAATGCAGTGGATATCCAGCACTAAAGACCTGGACTTGGGTCAGACAGATGGGCACGGACTGCAGTGCACACAGCCCCCAGCCTCCCTTATGCCTAGTGACCTTGTATTCAGGGACCTAGGAGAGCAACTACACCACGCTGCACAGCCAGGGATAATGAGAGGTCTGCAATTTGCCTGCAGTCACCTCTTCCATGGGTATCCATGAGACTCTGTCCTCACATCCAGGTTGGACCTTCTCCCCTCCGCCGCCCCGTGTTGCCACCATTGAAGAAAGGAGAAGCCACAGGGAGAAGTGACGAGGTGAGAAGGCCATCTCCTCAATGACCTTCAGGCCTGCGAGACACTGCTCCAAGTCAATCATGGAGACGGGTTGGGGGGGGGGGTGTTACTTGGAGAAGATGCCATTTAGGTGTGGAATCTAATGCAAAAAGAGAGGAGATGCTATGGAAGTAAGAGAGGTGGAAGAATGGGTTCAGAATCTGAACCTTGCCCTTCTCCAGCCTCTGTCCTTCCCCTGCTCACTTTGCTGGTCCTCTTTCTCGCCTCCCCACAGAGGCATCCAACAGCCCAGGTCCACCCCAGCCTGCTAAAGCTGCCACTGCAGCTAGTTCCTCCTCCTCCTTTTCCTCCTCCTCCTCCTCCTCCTCCTCCTCCTCCTCCACCTCCTCCACCTCCTCCTCCTCCACCACCCCACGAACCCCGGAGAGTTTTCTGCCATCTTCTGTTCCCTCTCTCATCTTATCTCTATTAATTGTATATTTCCCTGAGACAAATTTGAAGGCTGCAGAGAGATCAAATGATTTCTCAGTCGATGACCCCCTGAGCAGGTTTCTCCAAAGGATACTTTCCTAACAAACTCACAGGCCTTGTTTGCCCATGATTTCACAGGGGAGTGATGCCACGGGTCCTCAGCCAAGGCAGAATCAATGTATCAGGCATATGGAGTGCACAGTCCTGCTAGATATTAAGCAGGGCACAATACCCTCTGCTCTGGTAAGAACCCAGGGAGTCCCACTCCCCTCATTACATGGGAGAAACTGGGGCTGAGGCTGGGGATGCAGCCCACTTGGCAGAGTGCCTGCCTAGCATGCACAACACCCCAGGACCAGTTCCCCAACACTGCACACACTGGGCATGGTAGGGCACATCTGTAATCCCAACACTTGGGAAGTGGAGGCAGGGGGACAGAAATTTTAAGATCACCCTTGGCTAACTGGGGAGTCCATGGGTATCTTGGGATACATGAGATGCTGTTAAAAAAAAAGAAAGAGAAAGAAAGAAAGAAAGAAAGAAAGAAAGAAAGAAAGAAAGAAAGAAAGAGGGAGGGAGAGAGAAAGAAAGAGAAAGAGAGGAGGAGGGAGGGAGGGAAGAAGGAAGAAAGAAAGAAAGGAAGGAAGAAAGAAAGAGAGGGGTTGGAGAAGGAAGAGAGAAGGGGAAGGGAAGGGAAGGGAAGGGAAGGGAAGGGGAAGGGGAAGGGAAGGAAAGCCACAAGAGGTTTGGTTAAGTCATTTACCCTAACTCTCTACACAAGTAACAATGGAGGCCAACAGGAATGTGAGTTACAGTGAGCTCCTGCATGCTATCATAGACAGGACTTACAAGGCATAGTCAGGCAACAGCTGGACTTTCCACTGTAAACATCTGAAGTACTCTAGCTCATTGGAGTAGAAAGAGCTTTCTTGGTAGTAACTATGTGTATAAGGGGATGAAGGCAGACTAGAAGGTCAAGTTCGGATGTGGTGGGAAGCAGGCCACTTGGTAGCCAAGCATGTGGGGAAGGAAATGAAGACCCCTTTGTGAGGGGCTTCACCTTGTGGGTACCTGAGCCTCTTCTCTAGCTCCAGGAGGGAGTCTGCTTGCTCAGCATTGTATAACACTATTCCTGGGAAGACCTAAACAGACATGGACTCACCCCAGATAGAGAACAGACAGACCAGAGAACAGACACCATGAAAGTGCACCTTGGTGAACCAGGGAGGTGTTTCATTGTTTTGTTTGTTTGTTTTGTTTTAATTATAGGAATAATGAGTGAGGGGTTACTCACAGGAACAGAAATGACTCCAGGATAATTGTATTACCAAAGCCAATCCCAGCACCAAGGACAGCTCAGAAAAGCTGGGAACCAGGAGCACACCACAAAGCCTGCAGCAGCTGTGCAGGTTGGAGGGTGTCCTTCCAGATGGCTCAGCTGGTCTGGGCCTCTACCAGGTAGCTCCCGTGGTCTCTGTTGAGTTTGTCTGAGAGTCATATATTGTTTGTGTACTCTTGAGGGGGGAGGGACCTCCTGAATCCTCCTGAATCCTGCCAGTTTCAGGGACTTCCTGAAGCTGCTTTGAGTTGTTCACTTCTTTCTTAAGAAGCTTCCCCGCAGGATAGAATGTTTCACCTCCCCATAAATGTCTTGTTGCTTCACCCCCTTCTCAACATTCTGTCCTACCATATCCTGCTGTTTCACCTCCCTTTTGCCTCTTATTTCTTAAAGATCCTTCCTCCAGGATGGAAGATTTTAACCCTGGAGGAAACTACTGAGAAGCAGAAACAGATGTTTTCTTGTGATAGGATTATAGGCCCCGGGTTCTTCCCAGCCCTTGGAAAACTTCCACCTGGAGGGTGATGCAGGGAGAGAGATAAGCCAGGCTGCAGGCACAGACCACAGCAAGTTCTGAAGCCCAGGAGGTGCTTAAGCTGAGGCTGTGTTGTGGGGTGGGGTGGGAGAGAACCCTGTGCCCTACCAGGAGTTCCTTGGGATTGTGTGCATAAGGAAAAGAGCTGAGCCTGTGCCTGACTCCAAATCATTTGGTCTTCCTGAGTTAGGGACTATCTGCATCCCACTGCAGAGGCGAGAGAACTCAGTCTCAGAAAGCACAGCCCCCTCCCCTGAAATCCAGATGCTATAGTGATCGAGTCAGAACTGAGCACAGGCCTCTCAAGCTCTTAAGACAGTGGTTCTCAACTCCCTAAAGCTGCGACCCTTTATGGTGTGGTGATCCCCAACCATAAAAGAATTTTCATTGCTACTTCATAACTGCAATTTTGCTACTGTTATATATCATAATGTAAATATCTGTTTTCTGGTGGTCTTAGGCGACCCCTGTGAAAGCGTTGTTCAACCCCAAAGGGGTTGCGACCCACAGGTTGAGAACCACTGTCTTAAGGGTTCTGCTGGCAAATATCGTCTCACCATTACAGAATATCACCCATGTAAGAGTGCTCAGAGGCCTTATCTCAGCTCACACACCCCCACCCACAGATCAAATAGATCAGGTGTGACTGTGCATTTCTTACCCAGGCAAAGGGGCCCAAAGACACCAAGCAACCCACCCCAAAACACACAGTTGATGACTAGGAAAACTGACCCTGCAGCCTCCTGGGTCCTTCCTTGCACCTCAAATGCTCTAGGCATGCCATCTGATCCCTCCTTCCCTAGCCCCATCATCAAGGGTGCCCTGCCATCTTGGGTCTGGGCATGACTAAACACAAATGAGGTTTGTTGCCTAACAGATTAGCAACAGGTAGAGGTGATCAAGCCATCTGCTGCCTCCTCCCCACCGCCACAGCCTAATCCCCTCTCTCAGCAGGGTCCCAGCTCCATGTTCAAACACAAATTAATATACCGGTCTTTGCATATGTATTTGTGGCTTCAGGTGGGGAGAGAGCCACATGAGCAGGTGGTGAGAAGGCAGTGGGTGGAGATGCTCTGCTCATGCAAATGTCCTTAGTCAGGGAAGGGAGGCTGCTGAAGGGCAAATGGGACCGGATGGGGCAGGCAGCCAGAGACGATGGACTCTGAATGGCCAATTAAGGGAGGCCTGCTGGGATAGTCCCCTGTTCCATGTGGGAAGCCTCCTCTCACCTCCGAGGTCATGCATTGCTAGTTCTTCAGCCATACTAGGCAAAGAGAAGCCATGTGACTATCCCAGGGACAGAAGGCATGGGCAGGACCATAGCAAATCCTCATCACAGGCTGCCAGCTGGCCAGGCTCAGGCCACCTCTCAGAGTCTGTTTCCTCACTCTAACTTTGTAATGTGAGTGCACTAGCCATGCCCTACTAGGTTTGGGTAGGTTTAATGGTGGCACTTCGTGGCTGCTGACTGCATGCCACACCCTTCCCTTCCTTTCGCTCTGTGTCTTAGCATCATCCTCGCAGGCAGGTGTTACCGTTCCAGTTCCAAAACGAACAAATTGAGGTTCCAACAAGATTAAATTTAATTACTGTTACTAGGACCTTAACATCTTGGGTTGCACCCAAGCTCTAGAGTATGTGGAGTGCAAAAGTACCCAAGTCTTTCGCCACGGCACAGAGTCAGCAGTGGATAATGGGGGGTGGGAATGGGAGATGTCTTTAAGCCTTAAGAGTGAAGCGAAGCCACACGTGTGAAATAAGGGAAAGAGGGAATAACGATATGTGTAAAAGTCCCGTGGAGGGAAAAGGTCTGATGTCTGGAACACCTGGAGCACGAGGACAGGAGAGCCTAGCGACCCCGGATGGAGGCGGGAACAGGTCAGGCACAGCTGGGCCGGCTGCACAGGAGCTTCCAGATTTTCTCGTAAGCACATTGGGAGTTGGAGCTGAAGAGCACCCAAAGACGGGTCCTTTCCACCATCTTGTACTATCCCCTCTCACCTCATGCTCCCTGTGTGAGCATGTTAAGAAGCTGATAGCCACATCCTAGGGAAGTCTTCTCATAGCTCCAGGTGGACAGGCATGAGGTCCTCTCGGGTCCCCAGCCTCAGGTCTCTTCTCCCAGTCACACAAACATAAGTTGGGCCCATGTTGTTCCTCTTTCAAGTCCCCTGGTACCTAAGATGGGGATGGCAAAGGACAGGAGACCCCCTGGGTGTGTGTGAAGCACATGCGTGGGCACCCAGGTTTGAGAATGGAGAAAGCATGACTCTAGTGTTTATTGTCTCTTACTGCAGCTGGGCTGAGAACAGTCCCCAAGACACATGTCAGGCATCCTGGCCCAGGAGAGGTCAGGGAACTCGGGCTCAGAAAGCACAGATTTCTTACTCAAGACCCCAGTGCTATAGTGCGCAAGTACAGGTCCCACTGAGTCTGGAATCTAAGCTTTTAAGGGACAGTGGCCTGAGCTCTGGCGTTTCCTCAAGTCTGCCTACTGAGCATGACATGCAGCTGTTTTATCCTTGTTCCGCTCAGTGAGGGGGATTCTTCATTTTACAAGTGTAGAAACTGAGATAGCAGTGAAGAGTAGAGCCCTGCCCCGGGCCACACCACTGGGACAGGAAGGCTGACTTTTCCCTGCTGAATCCTCCTCCTGGAATTTGAGCAGATCACCATTTCCCTCCTTGTCTCTCCTGTGAAATGGGATCCACCAGAGAACTGCCCGGCAGGTGTGCTGTGAGCAAACCACACTGTGTCAGGTGAATAGCCCCTTCCCTTTGCTTCCTGTGTGACACGGAGTAGGTGTTCTGTGGGTATGCCCAGATGCTCTCCTCTCTCTGAAGTCAAAGAGGAGGGACGGGTTGGGTTGGTCCAGCAATGTAATATCACACCTGCTGGAGCTGTTCTTACAGAGTGTTCCCTAGGAGATCATCCTCTCTCTCTCTCTCTCTCTCTCTCTCTCTCTCTCTCTCTCTCTCTCTCTCTCTCTCTCTCCCTCCCTCCAGTCTGTCCCCCACCTCAGGCCCCAGAGCAAGGCTGTGAATTCATTTCCTGCCTCCTCTGCAGCAAGCTTAGTTAGATAGAGCCAATGGTCACACTTGGCAAGTCAACACTAGCTGTACCCTTGGAGCCCTTGGCATCAGGGAAGGACCATCTGGGACCATCCAGCACCTGACACAAAACTGGTGCTCCAGTGACAATGACTTAGCATTCCTTGCCCCACCCTCCTGGTCTCAGCCACTAACATTCCCAAGGTTCCTCCTACCCCACCTTGCCTCTTTGTTTAGGCTCAAACAGGACCCATCATCCTTCATCGCCAAGCTAACGTGCTCTCATCTACCGGAGGCCCCTACAATGTCCTCTCCCTTACGTGGTGCTGACAGTTCTTGGGTTTGTGGTTCAAGGCGGACACTGAGCGGATAGATTGTCCTTTGGGGTAAGAGATTTATAGAAGAGTTATTAGCACCATAGACAGACAGATGGACAACAGAATGGTGGGGGGCTCTGAGGAGGGAGTTCAGGCCCCTGAGGCAGAGTTGGCAGTGACGTGGGGGTTGGGGGAGTGTCTCTTCTCATAAGAAGAGGAAGGAAGAGTTTGCGTGCTATGTAGTTAATGAATAGTCCACCGCATGTGCCTGATTTCTGAGGGAAGGAATGTCCAACTCCAAGGATGTGGGTAAGTGGGAAGTGGGCACACTTAGCTGAATGGTGCCCTTTGTACCAGTGTCCCTTTCAGGTCCCAGATTCTGGTATCCTTGGGGAAATGAAAATATTACCTGCTATTTTCCTGGAATCTCTGCATCCAGGGAGTATGTTGAAGGGTTATATATTCACAAACAGGCTCTCACCCAGAGCTCATTTTCTTCACAGTAGCTGCGAGAAAGAGGTGTGGTCTGGTGAGCCCCTAGCTTGCATCTAACAGGTGCAGCTCCCGGCATCTTTATCCCAGCACTCGTCAAAGTCTACTTAGCCAAGGGTACCGGTGGGGATGGGCGTGTGTCTAAGCCAGCAATCAAGTTTGTATAGTAGCTAAGACAGAGGTGCCAATAGGGTCAAACCCAGGAACAGAGTGGGTGTGATCTGGGGGTTCTTCGGGATGCTCAGGGGATATGGGTGTGAAGCAACAATGTGCAGCGCTGCTGAGTGGTAGAAGGCTGTGCGGGAGTCATAATTCAGCCTGTATGTGCACACTGAGACCTCTCGATGCACTGAACTTCCTGTCCTATGTCCAAAGTCTCTCTCTTCCTCCCTCCCTCCTTCCTTCCCTCCTCCCATGTAGCAAGGCATCCCATGAATCACCATCACATCCCTGAGCCTCTTGATGATTAGACAAACTGGTAGAAAAGCATTGAAAAGCTGTGCTCCCAGACCCCAGCCCTGCTGGGTGCACCAACCCCCTCTCCCAAACCAGTAAGAAAACGCTGAGCCACGAGAGTGAGCCCTTCTCCTTCCAGAGCATTGTTCACCACCATCATCTTACAGTCCCCTGGAAACCTTGTTCTGCCCTTCAGGAAGGAAGCTTGGGAGTGCAGCCCATTTGAGACTGACCTGTGGCTCAAATCCCATCTTGCGATCCTGACTCCTAACCCTCAAGGTGGAGTATGGAAGGCCCTGACCTTTGGACTCATGGGATCAGCTGAAATAAGAGCTCCTTCAGACCCCAGGTTCTCTGGGTACCGCCTTCCTCTGTTAAACAGGACCCAGAACATTCTAGCCAGCTCAACGCTGAGGGTGTGAACAGATAGCCTTCCTCCAGCTGAGCTCTGACACCACTTTCTTCAGGGATTTCTCTCTGAAAGTCCACTCCCACCCCACATCCAGGCTCTGGGATGTCCCCAGGACATACAATGTCTGTTTGCAGGTCTGTCATCTGTCTCCACAGTAGCCTTTGAGCCTTTTTACAACAAGGACAGGGTCTCATTCATCTCAGAGCTGCTGCTTGGCACAGTGCCCAGCACATCTTAGCAATTTCAGAACCTTTCCTGGACGTCTGAATGAATGAATGCATGAATGACTAGCCTAGGACACAAACCAATTCTGCACATAGTTAGTTAGATAGTGGTGAGTGTATGGGAGAAAGAATGGGAAGATGCTGGAGTGAGGAGTGGGGAACTGGCCCTGGGCCTCATCCCTTCTAACTAGCTAGTCCCTAGGTTAATCTCCAATGGGAGGGGTGGAGTGGACTGGATGTACAGAGCAGGGAAAGAGACCCTTGGCGTGTGATGGGTCTCACAGCAGAAAGCCCAGCCCTGGACTTCAATCCCTTCTGAGACAAAAAGGGAGGCCACCGCAGGTGTAAAAGCCAGCGTTTCAGCTACTGTCCCTGCTGGGGGAAGAGAGTCCATGACCACTTGCCTGTCAGCTTCCTGCTCCTTTGCTGAAATCCCCGGTGGGTCTTCCTGCAGTTCTTGGGAAGTGACTCCAGAGAGAGTTGCCATTCCTGACTGTTCTGCAAACTGCAAAAGCTTGGGCTAGTCCCCCACGTTCATTTGCTCTGTGGCCAGTAGCCAAGTACACGCACTAATATTAACAGTCCTAATGGGCTCTTGCTTGGCTGTCTCGCTTACAAAGCACTTTCAGACCCATCATCATAGCTGATCTCAAACTAGTCCACATGGAGGGCATAGCAGGGTAGTGGCTAGCACACCATCTTACCATGGGGAGAAACTTAGGATGAAGGAGAGCAAAGGGTCAGCTCCAGGTAGCATAGAAGTGGGCCTGGCGAGAGCATGGACCAGAGGCCAGGTGTCCTGACTCCACATCAGCACCCATGCTCCGTCTTGTTCCCACCCTCTCCTCTGCCCTTATGGTCAGCACCATCTCCTCTCAGGTAATCTATTCTCTGTCAGTAGAAGAGAGTGTAACAAGGAAAGGCAGGCTTCAGCTATCCACTGCAATAGCTGAAAGGACCTGCCAAGAAATTTTCTGGATGACCTTGGACTAGACATCTTCCTCTCTGAGCGTCAAAGTCCATAACGACAGTTCAGAGCCTGTCCCCTATGCAGGAGGTTGCTGAAAGCGAAGGTACTGCCTGGGCAACCTGACTGGGATTGGCAGCAGCTTGTCCCTGGGGTGACCACCTCAGGGATGAAGAGTGGAAGGGACAGCCCAGAGGTGCAGATGTGGAACTCCAGCGGACTCCCAAGGCCTCCTGGGGATGGGACAGAATGGCTATATCGCAGCTTCCCCTGACAAGTGACTTGTACACTTTATCAGTGTGTGCTAAAACAGTCCTGCCAGATGGCAATTATTTCATTCCAAAGCAGAGAGACTGGAAGCTCAGAGAGGTGAATCGGCTTGTTCTGTTACACAGCAAACAGGGGCATCTTTCAGATTTCAGATCTGGGCCATCTCTCAGTCGAAAGCAATTCATGATCTAGAAGGTGGAGTGGGTAGGGTGCACGTGGAAACCCCCAGCCCCTCCTTCCCTCAGGCTCAGTTCCCCACTCTCCCCCGCACCCAGAGTCTCAGCCTCAGGCTGGGTCCCCTTTGCTGTACCAGCTCACCCTGTCATCTTAGCCCAGGCAGAGATTTATGTATCTCACTTCAAGGATTTTTCTTTAATAATAACATTTATAATCATTTTAGAAATTAAGAGCTGAGGATGCAAAGCATTTTAATTAAAATAATCCGCAGCTGATAATTATAGGACTCTCTTAGCTGGAACCATCTTCTCTCAATCTGTCACAGTCCCTGAGGAAGGCAGGAGTTAACTGTGAGCAAATGAGTGAGTCTCGGCCCCCGTGGGTGGCACAGGGATGGGGGTGGGGCTCCGGGTTCACCCCAGAGGCTGTTTTCAGGGTGAGCACAGTTCACAGGGCCTTGGTGCCGGGTTCGCGGGAGCCTGGCAAGATAAGATGGCTTCAAGAGAAGAGCCCACTCCTTCTAGAGTCCACTCCTCTCACCTGCTCCTCACCCCTGTTTCAACTCCCTCCCCATGTCCATACACAGATCTTTGCTGCTTATCCTGCAGGCCTAGCTATGAAGACCAAGAAGGACCTCTGCCAACAGCCCCAGTTGCCTGCCTCCGCCCCACCCCCACCCTCCCAGGAACTGTCCTGCCCTCTGCGGTCAGGAGAGGGCAGTGAAGGCCACTGGATCTGGACACAGGTCCTGAAGCACAGACTCTATAATGGAACTTAGAGACGGGCAGAAGTGCCCAGCTTGGGAAAGCAAAAGAGCCCAGTGTACACCTCCTTCTGCTAGCTCAGCACTGGCCTCACTGTGGGACATGCTCCCGTAACTATTCTCCTAGGAACTCACCTGTCAGCAGAGACAAAAGGTACAAACCAACCATAGCAGAGAGCAATTAGACCCAAGATGAAGCTGCAGCAGTCAGAGTCCCCAGAGAGTGATCAGGGGAGGGGCCTTTCCAAAGGTGTAATGCCCCACCGGGGTTGCAACGGATGAATAGGAGCCCAGTGGCTCAAGGACAGTTATAACTGATCGATTTGTTGACTGTTTGCCATGTGCTAGGCGCTGAGCTGGTCTGGTCTGTGACCTAGAGTACCGTAACTAGCCTGAGCCAGACTCAGAATCAGCACTCATTTATCAAGGGTGTAGCATGTGCTGGAATGACATAGTAACTAAGAAGCAGCACAAGGTTATGAACTGAGACACATCAGTGTGAACCCCAGCACTTCACCAGAGGGCGAGTGGACCCTGGGAAGACTTCCGGGAAGAGCAGCTCTCAGCAGAATGCACAGATACAGAGTGAGCAGTAGAAGAAAGTAAGAGAGGAGATTGGAGTCACAGTAGACAGCATCCTGCCTGACCAGTTCGGGAAACTCTGGCTGAATTCTCTGGCCTCAGTCCTCATCGGTAACAGCAGGGTGGGGTTCCCTCTGGTTACCCTTCCAAGTCAGAGGATCTGCAGGACCCTGGGCCTCCTGAAGTGTCTCTAGCTCTTAGCACAGTGTCCCCCACTTCCTGTGCTCAACAACAACAGGAGTAGCCCAGAGACGATAATCATACCAGGGCTCCAGCATAAGTCCACTTATAGGAAGGTGGTGGGGAGGGAGTTCTCTTTTTTTGGAGCTAATGGATTTTATAAACTTTGGAATTATAACTTGTTTTTATGTTAAAAAAAACATTTAAGTGGAAAGTGCTGAAGGACCACTGAACTCGATGTTGTATTTACATATCTATATCTGTGTAAAATAATGATTATAAATGTTTGTTTAAAAAGGTGAAGTGCAAATGTGAATTTAACAAGGGGAGGGAGTTCTAACAGCAGCCTGGACATGACCTCCTTGAGCTTTCTGATACTTCCCGGAGCTTCCTGATGGAAAGAATAGGGAATGGGGATGGTCCACAGGGGAAGTGTGAGATATCACCAGCAGGGGGCGATAGTGACTTAGCTCCCTGCAGGGGGTGGGGGGGGAACCTGGTTCTCCAAAGGCTTCCCTACCTCTTGAGCCTCGTCTGTCCCTCCCGACTCTCATTGGAAGCCTGCAGAGGATTACCCAGACTCACTCATGGATAAAATTGGTTCTTGGCCAGGGGAGCTGTTGTGGGGAGGGTAGACTTTGTAATGAGCATCGCGGGGGACCAGGAAGGGCACACTGGCAGTGAAGTAGGGACTGGCCACACACCAGGCCCGCCCTCCCACCCCAGTAATAACATCTTAGGTGGCATTCCCTAGCCTGCCCACACCAGCTCTGCCAACCCCTGCTCTGTTCCCTGCAGAGGGCAGGCATGATCTAGAACACATAAAAGGAACTGACCACCCAGAACCAGGGCTTCTGAGGAGTAGCTGGGCCAGGGCCCCAATGCTGTGATCTATGGAGGGCCTGCTGGCTTTACCAGGTTTGGGTGACTGACAAGGATGGAGTAGGTGAAAGCTGAAAGGCGGGGGATTACTCAACCATCCCCTGAATCCTTGAAGCACAGGCTACAGGCTTTCTCTGGAAAAGGAACCTCCCTCCCCCTCCCCTCCCCACCACCACCTTAGAGAACACTGGAGGCCAAAGCGATTTTAGTAATAGAGTTTTGCTGCAGCTCAAATTGATGGAATGGCCACCTCTCATTTGCAGTATTCATAAGGAAGGTGCCTCCATAAGCTGGGGATTTGCAGCAAGTCAAAGAAGCTGGAGAACATTTAGATAGAATAAAATGAGGATAAAGTGTGTATATAAAAGAAAGCCAGAACTGACAGCTGTGGGAGTCTAAGTGGTGGTTACCTTGGGTAGGGAAGGCAGAGAGATGCCATGAACAGGGGGATGCCATGCCTTCATTGTTACAGACTCTGCCATTGTGGTAACAGGAAGGGTTTGAAGGCACTGATTGCGTCATTAACACGTGTGAATGAAGGAGAGGAGAACAGGACCAAACATGGACCCATGAGGAAAGAGTCTTGAAGACTAAATAATCCAAGTGTGCATTTGAGTTTCCTATAATTGGGGAGGGGGCCGGAGATGTCAAAAGAAACAAATATCCTAAGATTGGACCGTATCTTGCCAACTCCTCAGCCACCTTGGGTACTCTGAGACTTCTTGGGTTTCAAGCATGGTTTTGAAGGCTAGCTCATACAGAAAATTTCCCCCAAGAAAGCAAGACTTGCTCTGCCATCCTCACTGGTCATCACAAGGCAATGAATGCGCCAATCAGGTCTCCTAGCCTTGGATGGGCTCCCCTGGCTAGACTGCCGTGGAGGATGCTGGGACACGTGGTTGGTTCTATAAAGACACAGAAGCAGAGAAGGTGCCCTGTGAGGGAAGCCCAGTGTGCATGTCTGGAAGGAGCTTCCTCTCCCTGCCTTGCCATACCTGTGCATGGCCTTGCCATGGATGCCATCTCCCGGACCATGCTTGCAGATTTACCAGTCCTATGTTCTGGGTGTGGTTCAGGAGTCAAGGGTCCCTGCTCTGCAGGTGTGGTTCCAGGCAGGCAGGTGGCAGGCCCAAACTCACTCTGTCACTTGTAGGTGACTGAGGCTAGCCTGCAGCCCATTTCTGTTAATCTCACAATAGAGAACACTCTCTGGTCACAGAGGAGCCTCGTTGCCTTGTCAGGCGGGAGAAAGTTCTGGTGACCTCTGCCTGCCACGGTGGCAAGGCTGCCTGCCCAGAGAGAGGACAAGTAAGAAAAGGAGCCAGACTATGTCAGCAGGACTGGAGGCCACAGAAGGACGCATGTGGCCTGAAGAAGTCACTGGTAATAAGACTCAAGCAGATAAATTGCAGAGAGGGGGCAAGGTGAGACAGTGGTCCTGTCCACCCTTCCTGAGAGACCATGTTAGGCTCATCACCTTCTCTGGGTTCAAGGTCATCTTTTACAATGGTTTTCTTCCTCATCCTCCTGCCTCCCTGAGAATTAAACGCATTATGTGGTAATGAGGGGTGGAGTTCAGTGAACTCAGCTACTGCAGACTAGGAGCGAATCCTGGTTCCTTCTACTGTCCAGCAGAAAGAGGGATATCTGCTACAGAAGAAATGCCCCGGGAACTGAGTGGGTTCATCCTGAGGCATCATGTCCTTCGCTTGTTTACTGAAAGCCCAGGATGTTCCGGGCCCTAGGAAATCATTGATCAGTTGTCGTTTCTATTTTCTTAGAAATTTGGTGGCTCTCCTCCATCCCAGGGAAGCCTTAGGATCCCCTGGAGGGAGGTAATAGTGTGCACATGCCCAAACCCAACTCGAGGCCAACCAAATCTGTACCTGTCCTTTTTAAGTCTCCCAGGCGGTTCAAATATACAATCAGGGGAGACAAAAAAAAAAAAAAAAAAAAAAAAAAAAAAAAAAAAAAAAAAAAAAAAAAAAAAAAAAAACAGGTAATTACAGTGCATTCTTGCTGCTGGCCTGCCTGAGAGAGTACATGGAGAACCTTGGAAAGCTGCCTACGTCGGATTGTGGTGGCGGTGGTTGGGAGGAGGGTCAGTTAGAACACGCTGGAAGAAATGACACATGACCCAGGATGGTATGATGGTGAGGAGGCAGACTGGAGGCTGTTCTGCTGAGTTGATCAGCAGGGGTGATGTGAGGTGAGCCTGGAGAGACAGGAGGGCCCCAGATCATAGACGGCTGGTTTGCCTTATTAGGAAATGGCCCAGACCCCAAAGCAACAGTCTTATTACAGCACTGAAGCCAGGGAATGGCAGGTCAGGTTTCTCTAGGCTATTTAGGGAACCCAGGCTGCTCATCTGGATAGCAAAGGCCTCCTGACCAGAGAGGGTCAGAACCCCCCCTGCTGTTCCTCCAGGGTCCTGAGCGGGATGGGCCCTCTCCCCAAGACTGCCAGGGGCTTCCAGTTTAATCGTATCTCTGCGGAGCATTAGCAAGGGGCTCCCTGGGCCAGCCGTGTTCCTGCTACTAATCGGCAGCTGAGGTGGGATCGATGGCAGCTTCATTGATCTCGCCTCTTTTCAGCTCCTTAAAGAGCTTATTGACCAGAGAGCCGCAGGGGGCTGGGACATGCACGCTGCAGAAACGTGAATCTCCACCAACCCAATAAGGAAGGAAGCAAAGGAAGGATTTTGAGGACAGGTGCCCTGTGCAGGCCCTGCCTCCCACCCCAGTCTGGTGATGGTGGCTTCAGAGCCCTGGCCCATCTCTTATCACCTCCTACCCTGCCCTACACTCCAGCTAAGCAAATAGTAGTAGTAGTAGTAGTAGCAGCAGCCTTTTATCCTCAACCTCTTGGTGTTTGGCAATGCCAGGAAGGACCCCAGGGTCTCACACACGTGAAAAATGTGCTGTAACACAGGGCTCCATGTCTACCCTCTGAGGTACAAAGGAGAAGACAAGAATCAGGCTGAGGAGCATGCCTGCCTTTGTGTGTGTCCAACCTTTTCGTCGAAATAAGGCAAACTTGAGAAAAATGCACTTATCCTAAATGTGCAGCTCAGAAACATGTCCAAATCCCAGCCATCTGTGTAACCAACATCCAGGTCAAGCAACAGAGCCTCCCGTTCCCCGGAGCTCCCCTTGGGCCCTGTTCCAGTCACTGCAGCCCAAATCTACTGTGTGACTTCAAACCCCACAGATTAGCTTTGCCTTGGCTTTCGGTTAGTGTAAATGGGATTTTACAACAGGCCCTCTTTTGTGTCTGCCTTCTTTTGTGAGGCATCATGCTTCAGCGATCCATCCACAATGTTTCGTGTCACCGTGGAGTGGCCATTCTCATTGTTAGGTAGTACTCCATTGTGTGAGCACACTATCGTTTATTTATCCATTCCACTGTTGATGGGCATTTGGGTCGCTTCCAGTTTGAAGCTATTACAGAAAGTCTTAAAACAGCCTGTATTTAAAAAAAAGAAAAAGAAAAGAAAAGAAAGAAAACAAGAGAGCGAAAGAAACTTTTTAAATAACTGTTTTAAACAACTTTAAAAAAACAGCCAGGAAAAAAATGATTATACATTCATTCCATAATTTCATAAATACGTACCAAGCACCTAGAGGGTGCTGGACTGGTCTTCTCCTACGCCTAACTTTCACAAACCAGATGACATCCTATATCAGCTAGAAAGGATTTTGCAATTGCTCCCTGCCTCCACTGACATTCCTCACCTTTAAAAGCACAAGGTGGGTCTTACCAGGAACACACAATAGATGTTGGGCCACTCTACTTGCCCTGCTCCTGTCTCTTTTCAGATGGGTATTCCTGAGCTGTGGGTGCTGGCTCTCTCACTTCCCTCCCATAGGTGCTAGCTTTCACAGAATATAGCTACATTTTTAAACAAAAGTCAACTCCTAGAGGAGACACAGATTCAACTGGATCTCGGGTAAGTAGAGAGCATCAATGCAGGAAGATACTTACTGTTCATCCACACCCCCCAGGGATCATGTTTGTGCAGACACAGAGAAGACTAATGCCGAAGTGAGCTTGCCCAGGACACCAGCAGCTAGGGAACCACATTGCATGTGCCTCAGAAGCCCAAGTAGCAGGGCCGCTGAACTGTGTCCCCACCTGTCCCTCCTCCGTAGTGCAAACAATGAGAAATGGTTCAGTAGACAATGGACTTTGCGATTGTGTAAATTTCAGCTCTGTGATAGATAATCCAGTTGGTCATCTTCGAGGAGCTGGGGCAAAATTCACAGTAATATCTAAGTGTGAAACAAACCCCAGGGTCCCAGAAGCCCCAGGCACAGTCACATCCTACTTCAATTTCTCCAGAAATTCTCACTAACCTCTTAAGTTCTACCTAGGATAGTGTTGGGGAGAGACATATTTTTTTCACATTTTATTTATTTGTGTGTATATATGTGTGGGTACGGATGCTACAGAATGCTTGTGAAGGTCTGAGAACAACCTGCAGGAATCACTTCTCTCTTTCCATCATGTGGGTTCTGAGGCTCGAACTCAGGATATCAGTGTTAGGATGTCCTGACATCAGGAGCCTGTTGAGGCATCTTGGCGGCACCCTTACAAACATAATTATTACAGCAAGATAGATTTGGGATTTAAATTCTATTTAATTATTAGTGTGCCCTTGGGAAAATTACCCAGTCTGTCTGAATCTGAATTTCAGTGGTGACTGTGTTTATTTATTTCAGTTATTAAGTTTTTCGGCTATAAATTTTGCCTTTTATTCCTTTATGGCCTTTCTTTTTAGTTTATTTTTTATGAGCTAATTTCTATTTTTCCATCCAATGTGAGCATTGTTTTCATTAGATCCTGAAGCACCATCGTGAGAGCAACATTAAAACACTTGTCTGCTAATTCCACAGTGTGCATCATTTCAGAGCCAGCCTCAATCATTTCCTATGGGTCAAGTTTCCTCACACCTTCCGGTGTGTAGACTTTTGGGGTCGCGTTTGGAATGTTGTATGTAATTATGATGGAGTCTTTGGATTCCCTGGGTTACAATACAGAATATTTTGTTTGTGTAGTTAACTCTACTAGACTTTCACTGAAAAATACCCCCAGTTTGGGTTCTCACCCTTTATGTTGAGAGTCAGTACTTCAGTCTCAGGCAGGCAACATGGTGTCTATCCTACACATGGCTTGGGTCAGAGGGGAAGCCTGATACTTGGCAGTTTGCACACAGAGCTGAGTTCCTTCCTCTGGTTTACTCCACTCTAGTGTTCCTCTTTCACTTACTTAAAAAGAAAAGGTGTATTCATTTTTATTTTATGTATACAGAGTTTTGCTTGCATATGTGTCTGTGTGCCACATGCATACCTAGTACTCAAAGCCATAAGACGGCCTTGGATTCCCTGGAACTGGAGTTACAGATAGATCGTGAGCCACCATGGGTGTTGGAACCTAATACAGTCCTCTATAAGAACAGCCAGTGCTCTTAACCACTGAGCCAGCCAGCTAGCCCCCTCCTTCGCTTCCTAAGTGCCTCATTCCCTGGTGGTTAAGAGCACTCAGGTGAGATCAGAAGCAGAAGCCCCTGAAATCCCACTCTGGAGAGCTGTGTAGACTGTAGGAGTAGGAGTTCATTCTGTAAGTGTGCTCTTAGTAGATGCTCAGTAGACGCTGCCTGTGCCTGCTGCCTGAGCTGCTGTTTGGGGGATTCCTTTTCTCTGCCTAAACTCCGCTTTCCCAGAATGTGCAGATCCTCTATTCTGCCCTTACGAAACCCCCGAAGGGGCTGCAGGGTAGAAAACATTTCCCCTCTTTGTAGGTGAGAAGTTCAGAGGATGGGGCTTGCCCAAGGCCACATGGTTAACCAGCAGCGAACAGGAGGCCAGGCCCCTGTGTTTCCTGATGTCTTCCGACTTTAAATATCTGTGGGCACTGAGGGTCAGCAAACTTCAACAGACCCAGGCAGGCTGGAGGAAGGGCTGTACCGCATCATCCTATTCTGGGGTTCTCATCTGTAGAAGGATTCTGAGAGTAGTCACAGACTCTGTCTCCTGGAGCCCAGCCGCATCCTGGTGTGCAAGTCCTCAGCGCTGAAGGCTCCAAACACACTGGAGAATTGGGAATTCCTGAGACTTCCTGTATTGATCATGAGTGCAGACAGGAAGTGGTACGCTGTGTGGACATCAGCACTGCCACCCAGGCTCTCAACAAGTTCTGTGCCTTAGAATCTGAGACCCAGCTTCCTGACTCACTAAATGGAAAAATCCCTTCCTGGACATCTCTATGAGACAAAGAGAGCACAGTGTCTAATGTTTCAAGAAACAATGTGTAACCGTGGGAGGGTGCTGTCACCCCCTTCACATCTTGGTCACTCAGAGCAGCATAAGACTCCTCAAAGGCCACAGCACAGGGTCCCTGTGTTTGAAGAGATACACCCCAAAGCATGTTCAACAGCACAGGGTTGAGTGTTAGACCACATGGCCCTCAAATCTTTTCACTCAGCTTTCTGGTTGGGCATCTTGGGGCAAGGGATGTCACTTGGCTGAGCCTTAGTTCCCTTATAGGCACATTGAGAATAATAATGGCAATAAGAGGAATAGTAAATGAATTATAAGGTTATTATGAGTATTAAATGTGATTGTGTATGTTAAGTGCTTTACCTAGTGTCTGGCATATGGTAAGTGTTCAATAAATAATAGCTTCTAATAAAATTGGCAAATGTTACCTGGGGGTGCAAATCCACAGACAGGTTCTGAGCCGAGTGCCCCTCCACCGTGGAAAGATTGGATTCCTATGCCCAGCATCGTCTAGGACCGGCCATGTGACCTCTGATCCTGGAAACACTCCAACTCCCTCATCTAAAAGACGTGGGTTACATTAGAGCCTTTTAAAAAAAACCCCACGATGTCCAACTGCCTCTAAGCTGATCCCAGGCATCTTGGGCTAGGCAGGAGGTGCAAAGGAAAAGAGTCTTTCAGCTTAGCCCAAGACAGGGACCTGCAGGGACAGAAAGGTGGCTAGCCTGTGCTGAGTCCAGCAAGTGCAGCCATCCATGCTCTTGTGGGCTGTCGGAAAGCCCAGGGTGGGGTGGGGGATAGATTTCTATCCGGAAAGGTGAGAGGGCACAGCCAAGGGAAAGGGGAGTTAACCACACCAGGCTGAAGAACCAGAAGGCCCCCGAGTGGAAGACAGGATTTCAGCCATCAAACTGCCTTAGTTTTTCCCCCAACACACTGCATCCCCCACCCCCACCCAGATGCCTCCATCCTCCTCCTCCCCTCCATCCTATTCTGATGGGAACTGGTTTCAGTTGCATCCTGGAGTGATCTCATTCCTGGGCCAGGCCCAGCAGAATATCTCCCTTCCTCACTCCGGCTCTCCTCCAGCTCCAGGCAGTCAGAGGGACAGTTGGACCCGAACTTTGCCACTCACTGCTCTGTGACCCTGGACACATCACTCTGGACCTTAGTGTCCACATTTATAAAGATACGAGATGATCTTACTCTCGCAAATTTCAGCAAAACTGCACACAAGCAAATGTGTGAACCAGTCCATGCACAGGGTCCTTAGCACACTTGCTGGTAGGAGCCTGAGAATGTCACTTCACTGCAGACCTTTAATGCAAGCCCGGGCTAGAGCAGAGGCTGCAGCAGTCGAATGTGAACATGCATCATCTGGGATCTTGTTAGAATGCAGACACGGATCTGACAGGTTTGGGGTCAGCCTGAGAGTTGGCATTGCTAACAAGGTTTCAAGTGATGCTGAAGCTGGCAGACCATGGACCACACGCACTTTGAATAGCAAGAAGCTACATGCTAAGGTTACCATTATGAGTGTCGCCTCTTAGAGTCTAGTAGGTGACAGAGAAAGAAGAAACTATGTGCCCATGGATGCTGGTGCCATGTCTGCCAGAAAGTAACAACAGGTGCTATGAGAATGGAAGGAGATATACCTAACCTGGCCTTTGGAAATCCTGAGGGACCTCCTGGCAGAGGTGACATATGCAGAAAATCTACTGGCTGAAGGAAAAGGGAGAAGAAAATGGATGAAGAATGAAGCACGGGTGGGTGGCATTGTAGAGAACAACCTGCAGAAGCCCCTTAATCAGTGCTAGCTGAGATTAAAGAGTTTGAATGGGCCAGGAGCTATAGAAAATCTAGGGAGACAGGACACTGGAGAGGCATGGAGGAGTCAAATCCTGACGGGCTTAGAAAGGAGCTACATGTCTGAGTTCAGTTGTGTTAGGAGCACAGCTATGACATGGTCAGAATGAGGGTTTGAAAAGCTCCCACTGGGATCTCTTGCAGGACCACTGCAAGCAGAGACCAGAGTGGCATCCTACCCTTCACTTTTCTCTATTTCCTGCTGGATCTGCCCTACTATATTGCCACCATAACACATGCACAGCCCAGAAGCCATTAGCAGGGTGACCAAACATGCATAAAAGCTGGGAGTGCCACCCCACCCTGACCCAGCAGACAGGATGTCAGGATCCCATCTTAGAAAGGCACAAAAGTTAAAGATGCATTCTTTCCAAATCAGACACTTGTCTGGGGTCTTCTAAGTCCAAGAAAGGACAAAAAACAAAGAGAAGTCCCCTACTCAGAGCCTTGCAGGGCTCCACAGCACTAACTGAGTGGGAGCATTGGAGAGGAAATCTGGGGTATGAGAGCAGACGGTGGGTTGAGACAGCTACATGAAGTCTCCAATGATGTAAAGTACACTTCAGAACAGCAGCGCATGGGCTAGAGGAATCTTCACAGGAGATGGACACGGGACTTCCAGCTCAGCTCCTCCATTTGTCAGCAGACACTGGTTAGCTGTCCTTACCTGTCAATGCAGATCTGAAGAACACATGGTTATCAAGCTATGCAGAGAAGTTCTGGCAGAAGCAGACAAGCTGGGCTTTATGCTCCACCTTGGACATACAGTTAACAGGCTTTGAGCAAGCCGAGTACCTCTCTGAGCCTCATTTTCCTGGCAGGCCTGTTGGCCAAGGAGTGCATCCATCTGCTGCTGAGTTCCACCCGGATATCGGATAAAGGAGTTTACACTGTGCGTGGGCATCTCTGTGACAGGAGAGGGGAAGCTGGCTGTGGCCATTCTGAACATAGTGGTGTGGCATGCTCCTCTCTTGGTGGACTGGAGGAAGGTGGGACCCAGGGTTCAGAAGCAGGTAAAAATAGAAAGGATATCAGGACATGTTGACCCACCTAGGTTAAGACAGACTAAAACTACACATTAGGACAGAGCATGGTCTCCTGCAGACAAATGCCACAGACCTGCACCTTGGCTTGGAGGCATCACCTGAAGGGAACCTGTGGAGACCTTCAAAAATCTCCTGCCAGGAATGTCCCAGCTCTGCAACTTCACAGCTCCTTCCAGCTCCTAGGTGCCTGTCCCCACTCCACCTTCTGCCCCATCCAGACTCTATCTCCTTTCCAGATGCCAAGCTCCACATCTGGTCCCCGGAACTTCAAGGCCTGGAGACCCAGCTCCATCCTAGCAGCCACAGCAGAGGTTTTTAAGCTGGTAGGACAGGATGGGCTTAGCCTGCAGCCTCTGCTTTCGCATCCCCTCAGCATCCTCCCTACACCTGTCAGGGGATGCTCGGCGGTGTTTCCTCCTCTCGTCTGTTAGATAATTAAGCGTCCTTGTCTTCGGTCCCCTTCCTAATCTATTCATTGTGAGTCATTAGTGGATAATTGGACAGAGCTGAAGAACCCTGACAGCTCCAAGCTGGACTATGAGGCCCCGCCCCATGGGTTTAGCAGCCTCCTGCCCAGTTGCTCCATGCAGAGGTGTCAGCCCAGGTAATTTTTTTCTATACATATTTCCTGCCCTTTGCAGACACAGTAGACAGCCTTGTTTCTCCTCCATCCTTCCACATTCACAGTGAGACTAAGCAGGGACCTTATGTTTCCAGCGGTGTGCACTGTTCCTAGCCCTCTCCTTGGCAGATACTGAGTGCTCAATAAATGTTTGCTCAGTGAATGAGCAGATAATGGCATCTCACAGGTAAATACATCGTATTCCACCTAAAATCTTTGCCTTCCTTCCTTTTTTTTTGGTTTATTTGTTTTACTTTGCTTTTTGTGTGTGTGTGGACATGGTCTTTTTGAGTAGCTTTAGCTGGCATGGAACTCACTCTGTAGATCAGGCTGGCTGACTTCAAACTCACAGAAATCTGCCTGCCCCTGCCTCCTGAGCACTGTGATTAAAGGCATGCACCACCACACTTGGCTTTCTTGCTTGCGTTTGAAGGCAAAGTCTTGCTCCGTAACCCAGGTTGACCTGGAGCTGCCTTTATAGCCCAAATTGACCTCAAATTTATGGTTCCCCTCCTGCCTCATCCTGCCAAGTAGGATTACCAGCACCAGTTCTGGTAAATGTCTCCCTTCTCTACCTCCCTCTATCACCCCTCTCTCGTTCCTCCCTCCCTCTCCCCTCCTCCTTTCCCCTTTCCCCTCCTCAGGGCTTTATGCATGAAAGGGCTCTACCACTGAGCTACCGCTCCAAATTGTTACCTAACAATTTTCAATTAAGTTGCTTCCTGGCACCTATGATGAAGGAGTGGTGGACATATTCAGCAGCCAGCATTGAAGCAGGGTCTCACGGTGCTGCAGAAGGAGGGGTCCTTGTCCAGCTGGCAGAGACCCAGGGAACTAGCTGCTCAGTGACTGAGGTGGGTGAATTGACTTCATATATGGACTGGGCCTGATACATCAGGTTCAGTGTCTGGTGGGAGTGTATGAATGAGGGCACACATTGCCATGTCTGCAGATCTCTCTGGACCTCACCTCAGCCTCTCTGAACTCTCTGCCATTCTCTGGCAAAGCAACCCTGCTAGCAGGAGAAAGAAACTGTAGCCAGGGCTCAGGCAGACACCCCAAGAGAAGACAAGATGCCCCCAACAACAGCAACAGGCTTTCCTGGAAGAAGTCTAAGCAACCCCTGCCATTGAATATTCCAGGTTCTACATTCAAATGTCAGGGACTGGAGCCTGGGGAAGCATGCACAGCCTCCTAGTCCTCTAGAGTCAGGACACTGAACGCTGGTCCTGCTCTGACCCTGCCCTACTCTACGACATTGAACATGTTGTTTGCCCTCTGGGCTTTGGTCTTGCAAAATGCAAGATGGATTCTCCATTCTATCTCTGAAAAAAGTCTTCCAACTTGGTCATCTAGTGTTCTCTCCAGAGGGACAAGTGGATGTTCAGTCCTCAATTCAGAGCCCACTACCCTTAGACTGATGATCCATGCACCAGATCTCTCGTTTGCCCCCAATGTTTCCCTGGCTTCTTTGCCAAGAATGAGTCACAGGGGCAGAGATGTCTTTACAGACTTTACATTATTGACACCAGTCTCAGCCAACCAATTTGACAGCTGTCATCACTCCCATTTCATGGAAGGAGAAACAGGCTTATGAGAAGGCTGTGAGAACACCCCAAGGTTGCACACTAGTGTCAGACCTGGGCCTGCTGGCTCCTTACATGACAACACAGACACCTGACCCAAAGAAGAAACCATTTATTCTCTTCCTTTCCTTTGTTCCTGCACCAGGCCCCTGTCCCACACTCACAAGCAAAGAGCTTCAGCGGGGGTGTCACTAATCAGTGCCTCTGTCAGGCTCGATGCAGTGAGGGGTGCATGTGTTGCTGGCTTCCTGGCTGCTAAGATGCCCTTCAGTCTTGAGCTTCCAGCTGAGACAGCCCAGCCAGGGCAAGGATGAACCAATGGGTGGAGCTTTGTTGCTGGTGGCCTGGGACAGCAGGAAGTAAGCTAGCCAAAGAAGCAGGAATGAGTGAATAGACTGAGTCCTTCTGGGTCTCTCGGATTTGGGGGAACTGAATTTGGGTATATGTGATACCAAGTGATAAGTGCTTAGAGAGATCTGGGCAGGCCAGAGGAGGTGGACCCACCACTGACAAAGCTGCCTACCCTGAGCAGCTGGGCAGAGCCATCCTTAGCTACTGGCAAGAGCCATGAGTTGAGTGAGGTAACCCTCTACCGCCATCATGTATTAGTTTCTTTTGGATGGCCCTGGCATGGGGAAATATTATTCCAGAGTCTGAGGCCAGGAGAATCTCAGGTAAATGGGTTAGGGACACTGAGGGTGTCACGATGAGGTATCACCAAAACTTGTCTAGGTCCCACATTAGGAGGAAAGAGCACACTTTATCTGGGGCCAGTCATAAGGGCTATGATAAGAAATGCCCTCCAATAAAGATGGTCACCCTGAGCTGGGCGGTAAGTGCACACACACCTTTAATCCCAGCACTCAGGAGGCAGAGGCAGATGGATCTCTGCGAGTTCAAGGTCAGCTTGGTCTACAAAGAGAGTTCCAGGACATCCAGTGTTATTACAACAGAGAAACCCTGTCTCCAAAAAAAAAGAAAAAAAAAGACAGTCACATAAATTGTTTCAAAGTCCATGTGTTCCTTGAAAAGACCCTTACCTTCTGCGGCTCCCTCTTAGGAGAACCTTACACCCTAATCACAACCAGATTTGCCAAACTACACACCTATGGGTGATACAGAGCAAGGAAGATGGGCAGGGCAAGGGGTGCCAAGACCTCAAGGAGGACACCAGAAGGAACAGGGCTTCCCAGATCCACATGCTCCCCCTCCACATGTCTTTGACAGGGGAATTGTTTCATGTCAAGAAAACTAGTCAAGCCTGTGGTCCCAGCACTCAGGAGGCAGAGACAGGGGGATAGAGAGTGCCAGGCCAGCTTAGGCTACATAGTGAAATCTGTATCAAGAACTAAAAGAAAACAGTCAAGAAAAGTGAAGTTCAGAGAGGTGAGCAGGTTTCCCAAGAGCATATTCACGAATACAGTATTGTCTTTCTGTCTTCAGCGAGCACCTGTGGGAGTCCCTGCTCTGATGCCACACACGGCGACGGATGTATCCAAGCCTCTCTGCTTGAGGTTTATTTTAACTCTTCTCTAGCCTTGCCCATATCTAAATCCACAGCAACTTTTGAGCAGCCTTCCCAAAGCATAAATTAATTGCCATAGAAACGTTAACTTTTCTCTACTCCTATTTAATTGGCATATGTTACATTTGATTAAGTCTCCCATTTACAGTGCCAAGTGCAAGGGACCTGAGCAGGTTTGAGAGTGTGTACTGTGAGCACATGACAGCGTCAGGCTAACGAGAAATGAACATCTGGTGGCAGCCCTAGTGTCCCAAGGGTGATGTGGTGGCGTGTTTCACAGAGGGGATGCGGAGGTCACTTAAGCATCAGTCAAGGGACATTAGCTAAGAGAGAGTCTCTTTCTGGGCAGATTCAACTCCTGGTCTATCTGGCACCAAAAGTTCTGGTTTCTCCCTCATACTGACAAACTATACCACCAGCATCACTAACTTCATACTTTGGTACAGGACCAGCAGTATGCGGACCTAAACTCTTAAGATCCACCTTTTAGATTATTGCTAAGGGTTTTTCCCTAGCCTTCAGCTTCCTCTGGAGTCCTCTGGAATCTTCTTTCCACTTCATAGTGGCCCCGCCCACCAAAGTAGTAACCTTGAGTAGGGAGACTGGAGATGTTGAACCTGCTACTTCTCCTGGCAGGCTTTGAGACAGGATGGGCCCCTCTGCCTCTACAAGCTGTACCTCCACTTTGAACCACCTCATAGCTCAATGTCCCCTCAGCCATTGGGAGTAGGGTGGGCAACAGATACCTACCACACATAGGAGCCAAGAGGACCAAGAGAGCAGAGGGAGGTACATAGGAGACATTTCCCTCCTCCTTCAACATCCTCCACCATCTTCAAAGAAACCTATCTAGAGTCTCAGAACTGGGCAGAATCATGGAAAAGATTGGGTACACTAGTTTCCAAATGATGTAGCATGGATCCCTCCTAGTTTGGAATCAAAATGAGTAGCTTGGGAAATATCTGGTCGGCCATGGTTTCAACTGGTATGTATGTGGAGGCGGGAGAATTTAGAGCCCACTGTGGGTTGGAGGGAGGAGTGGGCTTCTCATGAACTTCTTGCAGGAACTCTCTCCTAAGAATCCCTCTTTGCAAGTCCCAATCTAGCCTACTGCTCTTGCCTTACTGAGAAGAATTCTGCAAATAGAAGTCCAGATACCAGAGAGCTCCTAGCAATAGAACTGAAGGGGTGTCCTAGGGAGCCTCATTCCACCATAGTCCCCTGGCCCCACCTACCCTCTCTAGCTGGAAGCCTCATCTGATCCAAAGCTGGGCAGAAAGAAAGACCTTAAAGAGAAGGTTGGATGGAGTCCTTGGCCCCAGGAACCTCTTCAAAGGTCCAATTCCTAGAGCTGAGGGATCATGGAGGTAAAGTATCATGCCAGCCCTAGACCCAATTGCAGATGCCTTTGGGCCTCTGAGATTTGTCACCTGTTAATCTCAAAGTCTTCTCTCAGCCTGGCCCAAGGCTTGGGAAAGAGTCTGAGCCAGCTCCTACACCCCTTTCCAACAGGGAACCAGCCCAGCAGCCAGCACCTTCCCGGGGACTGAACTGCAGCATCTTTTCCCATCAGGATGCTGGGCAGAGTATGGATTAAGAAATGGCCAGTCATAGGCCCTGCTCCTGAGGGCTTCCAGGCAGTGGGGCCTCAGCCCATGTTTGTCTGCCTCCCAGAAAACTGCATCTTCTGAGAGAGCACAAAGTGACCTCAGCCAGTGCTGGGCAGGGATGCCAAGTTGTCAAAGCCAGCACCAACTCACAACATTCTGCTCATCCCTGCCCATCATGTCTGCTCTTGACTCAGCCTTGCCCTCTCTGCTCGGATTGCAGGCATAACCTATGTTACTTTGGGCTTCCTGATCCCCTAACACTCTCACTCTACCCCATGCAGGGTTCGCTTCCTCAGTGGCAGCAGCAACTCCAGTTTGACCATTGAGGGTCACTGTCTAGTATGTCCTAGGCTTCAGGTCATGCACTCACCCCAGCCTACCCTCCAATACTTTAAGCCCCGTCTCTCTCTAGTTATTACCTTTTGGGGTCTCTTGTACACATTCTCATCCCTCCCCGTCAAACCTGCCCTTTGTAAAGGCTCTGATCATTGGCAACTACCTAGCTATGACTTGTTACGGCTTAAGGAAAAGGTGTACCTCTCCTGGTGGCAACCCAGTCACTACTAACCCACAGGGGGAAAGCTGGTGGCCTGCCTTCCATCCTGTCTTTTCAATCAAGCTGCTAGGCAGCCCCACCTCAGCTCAGAACCCTGTCTTCGGCCCCATAGGTCAAAGCACTTGCCACATTACTGGAATTGTTGATTCTCCTCTGCCTCCTCCACTCTGCTGGGGTCCTGAGGGCCAGGCTAAGCTCTCTTCATTTCTATATCCCCAGCACATCCCACCTCAACTCATAAAGCCCACACCTGGTGGCCCCAACGCTGCTGTCGTCTGCATTGCTTGATCAAAGGAGAGAATGTATCTCTGTTCAAATAACCTTACAGACAGCTGGGGAGGGTAAGAATAAGTCTCCCCAAAGGGCAGAGAGAAGGCGAGATGTGCAACCAGAAGGGCCTGGCAGGCCAAGAAGGGACAGCCCTGGCTAGACAAGCCAGTCCGGGACTGAGACTCAATGTTCCCATTCACTTTGGCAACCCCTGGCTGCTTATCGTGCCAGGGAAGTTATTGACATTGAAATTGAAATTGAAATTGAGTTAGAAGAGGGGAGGGAGGCCTGCGGGAGCCATGCAAATCAGGGTGAGGGAAAGGGAGACATTCCTATTCTGGGAAGCCCTTTATTACCGGGTTCCCAGCTCCTGCTAATTCATAACCTGTTGCAAGGAGTCGGCCTTTCATCTTTCCTGACGCAGAGGCTCTGGGAATAGCCGTTAGGCCACCGGGCCTAATCTGCCTCCTAGGCACAGCTCTGTTTCTGCATACCTACTGTGCACCAGGCACTATGCAGCAGCAGCAGCCATGTCGGCTTAACCTCTCCAAGGCTTCCAAAGCAGGAGCCCGTCCTACAGCCCTGACAGGTGGATGGCCAGCCCATAACTGAATGACTTCAATGACAGGGAGATCACTACCTGACTAAAAGCCCATTTTGTGTGTTGGACAGCTCCATTGTTCCAAAGGTTCTTCCTGTGCAGGAATGTGCCTCTCCCATGGTTGCCATGGGTACTAGCCCTCCTCCTCCTCTAGGAGCCTCCACGGGGGACACCTATGCTTATAATCAGGGATGCAGGCTAGCTTCACAGGGGGCGGGGATAGTGCTTAGCCATCCCCCCCACCAAGGTAAGGGAGACCTGGACTGACCCTGTCTCAAAGGGGACGACCCAGCTGTCGAGACTGTGTGTACGCAAGTGTTCCATCCCCTGTATGTGTGTGCTCCTGCCTGTCAGTCTCTCGCTCTCATTTGTCACCTTTCTGTCACTCCCATCATAAAATGGAGCCCAGGTGTGAGAGAATCAGCTGCACTCGGGAGGCAGGAAGGCGTGTTGAGTAAGACTGACAGGGAGACAGGAAGTCAGGCAGGCTTTGCAGAAATGCAGGCAGCAGGCAGCTAACAAACCTTACGGTCTTTCCCCAGGACAAGTGGACAGACAGTTGTGACAGATAGACAGAGACAGACAATGGCAGACAGTCATATCACCTCTGCTCAAGAAGGCAACCTAGTGCTTCCGGAAGACCTAGGCTACCCTCCTGGCTACTGATCCCTGTGTAACCAAGGAGTTTACAAAGAAAGCCTGAGACTCTGGGAACAGAAGACATCCAGTCACTCCCAGCATGCCCCACTCCCTCTGGATGCTCCATGTGACCACGAGGTTGCTCCCCAGCTGCAGCCCTGTGAACCACACAGCACAAGCCAAAAAAGGACCAGAGAGGGGGTCCACACTCCTTCAGACTTCCACCGATGGATCACCAGAAGCATATTCTTCCAGGGCTTAGGTGTGATGACACCCCCATTGACTCTCAGGAGCCCATTTGTGAGAAAGGAAATGTCAGAGAAGGGAAATGACTGGCCCAAGACTCTAGAGCTTTATGAGGAGCAGAGATGTGATTTGAATCCTGATCTGAGTGACTTCAGAGTTTTCTTTCGTCTCTTCATTCCCAGTACCATTTCCAAAGGACACCCAGACCTCATTTGGCTCCATGAACTTACATTCCCTGTGTTTTCTCAAGAGAATGAGGTAGTCATAAGAAGACTACATGATTTATGTCCTGAAGGAAGTTCCCACAGGAGGAGGCTGTGAATTGGTCCAGAAATAGCAGATGATGTCAGCCAGGGCATTCCCCCCACCCTGGGCCCTTGGCACCATCCTCACAGGACCATCATCAGAATTGATGCACCAACAATCACAGAGATTAGAGTTGCCCTTTCCTGGCTTGGCCTGCTCAGACGTCATCCCTGAGGTTCAGGGAACACCTGTCTGTTTGACCAGCTCCTCATCATCATGTACACCGCCTCCCTTGCCAAGCCTGGGAATAGAGCCTCAGGAGGCAATGTCGTATTCCAGTCACGTGGGAACCGTGTCCATCATCACCCAGTACCTCATGCTTTCCTAAGCTGCCTGTTCAGGGTCTCCTGGCACATCACATCACACTTCCAAACCTGATCCTCGTCTTCGTAGTGCCTAGCCTCCTCGTTCAGTTTGGTTAATTACAGCCTTGCTTCTGGCACACACCCAATGCTGGGCACTGGAGCCCTTATGCTTATTGCCTGACCTTGATCTAGATTCTTTCTCCATGTAGGCTGCTTTATGTCTAGAATAAAGGCAGCCATACGCTGGAGCCGGCTCCTTCAGGCTCATGAGAGAGGATTCTGGACATCTCTGACACCATGTTCAGGGGTTTTCACAGGAGTGGGCTCTAAGTAGTTGTGGTGGGATGCTCGCACGAGGAAAATAACAAATGCTGCAAAGCAGGGCTTTTAGGACTTGTGAAGAGCTGGTTATTGAACATTTACCAGAATAACTCTGGATAAAGGATATGCACAACTGAGTGTGGCCACAGGACTCAGCACTTCAGGATGATGGCAGGCTTTCTATCTCCCACTCTGTGAGGGACACCCAGACACAATGGCCCGCCCCCATGCCACAGAGGCAGAAACTAAAGAAGGTTTGCTCCAGGGTCATAGTGGGTCAAGAGCATGCCAAGAGCTAGGCTTTGAAGCCTGGGACCCTCCATGTGCTGAAAACAGCCTTTCACCTTACCAGTCTGCCTTCAGAGCAAATGGTGTAAGATTCAAAGATGGCAAAAGCAGAGGCTAGGGAGATGGTTCAGTCAGTAAACACTTGGCATACAAGCAGGAAGAGCTGAGTTCCGATCCTCAGTGCCACATAAAAGCCAGGCACAGAGGAGGGGAAGAGAAGATCCCCAAAGCTTGCTGGCAGGACAGTCTAGCCAAATTGCTAAGCTCTAAGTTTAGGAAGACACCAATGACACCAATCTCTGACTTGCATAAGCATGTAGTACACAACAGAGAGAAAGGGGAGAGAGAGAGAGAGAGAGAGAGAGATCAGAGCACTTGCGAAATCTTGGCTGGAACAGTATAGGACCAGCCAGGATATGCTAGGAAGGAATCCTCAGCCCCCAACAGTAACAGGAGCTCTGTGCTCACCCTCAGGGCTCTCTTTGGTGGGGACCCTGGGAAGGCTCTTCTCTTCCCCTCTCTTCTTAGTGTGTCCTGAGAGAAATGGGGGAAAAAGAGGTATCTGTGGCCCAAGTGGGGCTGGGAGGCCCTGAGGAGCTGCACAGTCCTGCCCACAACAGTGGCCCAAGTACAGGGCCCAGCTCCTTATGGGGATTGGCAGTGGACCAAGCGCTGAGTGGATTCAGACAGATGGAAGTCCAGGCCTCCAGTTGTGGTAAGACATATCTGCTTGACTTGTTGATAGATCTTGAGAGCACAGGAGTAGTCAGAACAATTTGCCTCAAAGACAGGCAGGGCACATATATCCACACACTCACACCTCTGGGGCAGTCGTGAATACCCCTCACTCCGAGATGACTATCACATACATTCACAGATAGGCACACAGGTGTGTCTGCCCCAAACAGAAGTGCTTAGGGAAAGAAGCACTCATTCAGGTGCATGGTGTGCTATGCACATTTTCATGGAGACGCTTATGCTCAGGCCCCCGATCCACCTAACGATCAAACTGAGGCTGCCATCTCCCCTGGGCTTCTGCCATGAGCCTCTGCCTGGATCCCTGGTCTCCAGACTCACCTCTGGTGCCAGTCTCTAAATAGCCACATCCATTTGTATTCCCACAGTTTCATTCTGATCTGGCCCCCTCCCCTTTCTGTGGGGAAATCTATCCTTCAATAGCATCTCCTGACTCCTTCATTAGGAGTCCAGCCTTGCATACAAACTTTGAGATGTGGCCCCTCTGCCTTCCCATCCACGTTCTGCCTGTGCTGCCTCCTGCAGCTCCAGCAGGCACACTCTCTGTAACACTCGGAAGGCCACAGGGCTCAAATGCCCTGGGTAGAGGTAGCATGTCCTTGCCTTGTCTGGTCTCTCTGGAAGCTGTTGGCCATGTGCCTTTCCTCTGAGAAGGGTGGTGGCCATGCTTCGCCTTTTCTGCTGCATGGTGAACTCACCACAGCTCACTTGCATTCTGTTGTAGGCTCAGGCTCACAAAAGGACCTCGGGAACGGCTTAGAGATGGGCTAGACCATTGGGCCTTTTCAGTACCCCCAACCCCAGCTGGACTTTCCACTCCTCCTAGATGGGTCTGGGTCTCATTGGTAGACAAGATTCCCTAGACACAGCTCCTCCACCTTGCCCCATCCCCACCTCCACTACAGCCAGGAGGCTTCGAGAAGTCCTTTGCCAACCCATGGCCTGGGAGCAATCTTCAGGCTAGGAATCTCCTGGAGTGGAGTCCAGCTCCTCTGTGTTCAAACATGCGTCAGTCATTTGCAGCCTTCTCTGGGTAGCTTTGGGTTGGGCACTTAATCACACTGGCTTCCAAAGCCAGAACGTGAGTAGCGGTTCTCGACAACCAATTGCCTCACCCAGCATCAGGCTCCCCTCCCACGTTACGGCCACTCCTTCAGGGATGAAGAGCTCACTCCCTGCCAGGCTGGGCACTGCAGAGTTAGGAAGATCTCCACTTCTGTGTAAGTCATCAACTGCCTCAGCTCGGCCCTCTGAAGCTTCAGCAGTCACCAGCATCCTCTAGAAGGAGCCTCTATCTATCTGAATAAGAGGACTATCTCTGTTCATGTGACCATTGCCCCTCATGGCATGGATTCTGTTCACCTCCCCTTTGAGCATCTGTCCACTTACCATACAGCACTTGGAATCAGCCCCACTGCTTTCCCGCCTCCCCAACCCCAGCACCTCCACCAAGCCCTTCCTAAGACCCTCAGCCTCATCTGACCCCAGCCCCCCACCTTCTTCTTTTTCCTGTCCCTGCTATGAGCTTTCTAAGGGCCCTCACACCCACCAATACCACGAGGTCTTTCTTATGGGCAAATGGTGAGGGGCAGATTTAGAAGCTTTTCTGCCCACTGTGTGCCAGTTGAGGTAAAGAACTCCACTCTCACGCATTCTGAAAAGGGGGCAATAACCTCTCACTGGCCAAGGGCAGTGGGGATTAAATAAAAACCTCAAAGAGAGGGCCTGGCCCAGATGTTCACAGAACTCACCCTACCTGAGTCCTTCCCAGGAAGATTGTCCTTGTGTTGGAGACCCCAGACATGCCAGCTCCCTCCATATCCAAATGGCATGAATTTATCCAGCGTCTGCACAACCCTCTATCAAGGGCTCTGCTAAAAGCAAGATTCATAACATCTAATGTGTTCCCTTCATCTGCTAATTTAATAATTCCGCTAAAAAATGAGCTCGTTTGGCCCACAATTTGCTTCCCAGAGGCCTAACGCCTCCTATTGCTCACGACTTCATTAGTTCTCAGACACAAACATTCACTGCCCACCCCTGGTTTTGAAGAAAGCAAAGCTGGATGGGATCGATTATGTGCTCCCTGCTCTGACTCCCTTCCCCTCCTCCATGGCATCTCTCTTTTGGAAGAGGAGGGTAGCCACACTTGCTCTTTCTGCTGCCTTCCCCACACCTGCTGAGAAAATGGGCTTCTGCCCATTGCAGTAGGGCCCCAAGACCCAGAAGGACCAGTGTGTTCAAGTTCCAAGCTCAGATGGGTATGAAGATGTCTCCCCCATGAGCTGTGTTCTCGTGCAAGTCAACAAGATGAGGCACAGGGGCGAGTTCTGGGGACTAGAGATGCCATATGTATGCTCCAGCCTCATCCAGTGGCTGTCACAGGATACCTGGGGTTGTGTAATTTACCAAGAACACAAACAATTTTCTCTCAGTTTGGAAGACTGGGAAGTCCGTCAAGGTGCTGGTGGCTTCTAAGACTTGTTCTCTCTACTCCAAAATTAAACCTTAGTACGTATCTCACCCATCCTTATGTGGTGGGAGGAACAAAAGGGGTAAAAGGCTTCCCTATTACTCTCCAGCCCTTTGATAAGGTCACTAATCCATTTCATAGCAGCCCCATCCTCATAGCTTAATTACCTCCTAATGGTCCCAACTCTGCTGCATTTTTGCACAGGTATGTATAGCATACATGTGTGCATGCATTCATATTCACGTGTATGTGTGTGTGTGTGTGTGTGTGTGTGTGTGTGTGTGTGTGTGTGTGTGCACTTTTGCATACACCTTGACTTGGCTATTCTAATTGGCCAAGTTGCCCTAGGGATTCCCTGTCTCTACTACTGTACCAGTGAGTTATTTTGTTTGTTGGTTTTTGTTTTGTTTTGTTTAATGTTCACTGGTGTTTTGCCTGTGTAAGGGTGTTAGATCTTGGAGTTACAGACAGTTGTTAGCTGCCATGTGGGTGCTGGGAATTGAACCTGGGTCATCTGGAAGAGCAGCCAGTGCTCTTAACCACTGAGCCATCTCTCCAGCCCTGTTGAGTTTTTATTGTCAACTTGGCACAACCTAAAGTCATCTGGAGTAAGGGACCCTCACCTGAACAGTCGCCTCCATCAGAATGCCCTGTGGGCGTGTCTGGGGCTGTGTGTGTCTTGGTTGTTGACTGATGTAGGAGGGCCTGACCCACTGTGGATAGTACCAGACCCAGGCAGGTAGAGCTGGGCTATGTAAGAAAGCTAGCTGAACAAGTTGGAGAGAGAAAGCCAGTAAGCAGCATCCCTCGGAGGTTTCTACCCTGATCTCCTTCCAGGATAGATTGTGGCCTGGAAGTGTGGACCAAATAAACCCTTTCCTCCTGTAACTTGCTTTGGATCATGGTGTTTATTACAGTGAAGGAGAAGGCAAACTAGGACAGCCAACCAAGTGCTGGGATTGCAGGCAGGCCACCACTCCTGCCTGCCTTTTACGTGGATGGGTAGAGTTTTCTGCGGGGGCTCAGTCCTCCCCGGTGCATGGCAGATACTATATCTGCTGAGACATCTCCCCAGATCTCAAAATTCTTAATGCTGCCACAATGGGACTTGAGTGACAACAGATGAATTTGGGAGGAACCCATTCTTCCAACATGCAGCATGGTCAGAAATTCAAGCATTGCACTCTTGCAAGTTTTGATGTTTGGAAGAGGTGACATTTAGTCCCATCTATTCCCACAGCCCCCTCTGAGCCTCACTCCATCACTTTCTCTGGTCTTAGTGTCACTAACCTTGGGTAACAGTATCTGGGGACCTCTAGGAGACTGATGAATGGGCTTCAAGGAGCCAATGATCTTCACAAATTTGAATACACAATGTCCTATGTATGTGTATAGTCTACCTCAACACTGTTATCAAATTCTCAGAGGGATCTCTAGACCAGAAAAGACTTAAAGCCAATACTGTAGAGCAGTAGTTTGGCACAGTTTGTTGTGAAGACCCAGAAATGGCTTTAGGGGGCCATGGAGTTCCAATTATTCAACTCTATGGCCATGGTGTCCCAATAAAACTATTCAGTAAAGCAAACCTGGGCTACAAGCTGTAGCTGGTTAATTCAGCAAAGTGGGGGAACTTTTGCTTTCAATGGGAAAACACTAGAAGTCTTTCAGCTTCATTCATTCACCCAGGTTATTATAGAAACAGATTCTAAAGCACTAAATACAACACCCAGAAAGAGAACTACTAAGATTAACTGCAGCCTCCAAAAGATCTGCAGCCCTGGAGGAGAGGCGAGGATGGGACATTGTCATTCAGTATGTTGTGGACTGTGAAAGAAGTTTCCAAAGGGAGGCATAGCTTAGAGAAGACCTTGAAAGGTCAGGGAAGGAGTCTGGATGGATACTCACTTGCAGAGTAGGAGATGCTACGAGCAGGGTCACAAGGAAGGGGGAATTGGCAGGGCACCCAAGGGAGAGGAAACAGCACTGCAAAGGCACTGAGGCATGTGCCCTGTTTGGATGAATGTGAGGAAGGCAGTCAGATCTGGTCAGTGGGTTGCAGGTGGGAGTCAAAGGAAAGAAGGTCAGAGAGGAAGCCAAGGTGATCACAGAAAGGCCTGTCTACCTAAGCTGAGGAGCTTGAATTCTATTCCAAGGTCAGTGGGTCCAGGAAGGGATTTGACCTTCAACAAACAACTGCAGCCCTTTGTGGAGTTGTGTCCCAGGTGAACATGCACACGCCATTTCTCTCTGACAAGTGTTACTTTTGGTATTGACTCAGATTTTAATACCCCAAGTCCCCTTGATATTCCAGGTTTAATCCAAATCACACAAACCCCAAATCACTTACCTGGTAATAGAGGAATTTCCCCCCATAAGCTATTATACCCCCATAAACATCCTCTCCACCTCTGAATTGGGGATATCAGAACAAGGTCAGCGTAATCTCACCAAGCAGACAACTGCTAACGTGCAATCAGAATGAAGCTCTTTAAGGGGAGTTATTGGTTCTCCACATGGATGGACTCCATTCACAAGCGCTCCTAACCTTGGAGCGGTATGGGAACAGGTAGATGCAGGAACCAGAAACCACATGGATGGTCCAAGCCTATGGCCAGATGTGGGCAGCCATTACTCTGAACCAGCAACCAACAAGTACAGCTTCAGTCATACAGCCTCTTCTCTCCCCCACTGGCCAATTTCCACTCTGGGTCTAGGGTGTCAGAGCTGCATGCTGTTCCAGGCTTTGGTACTTCTCATCTACATGCTGGCTCCACCAGAGTAGGACTGAACCTGCTTTATAGTCCCCATACTCAGCACAGTCTGACATACAATTGACGCTCTATAGAGTGCCATGAGCTCCCAGAGTTAGTTCTGACTCCTAATCTTAAAGGAACACAAGCTGCAAGCTTGGTGCTCTGGAATATGAGTGAATGAGGGTGTGGTGGGTCAGCTGGCTCCTCCCACTTCAGCTCCCTGTGGCTATGTCTTCATCAACTCTCTCATCAAGTATGCCCATCTCTTCGTCTTGTAGGTACATGGTACAGTTGTACTTCCTGGTCCTCTTGTTTTTAGGGGTGCTATGTGACTATCTAGCCAGTGACTTATGAGCCAAAGGAGACTTATGGTTAGTTGTGGCTAGTGGGATGAAGGTGAAATGTCACTTTCTGGCTGGTAGGGAGAGAGCCTCAAAGTTCTCTAACACATCGACAGGCAGTGATGGAGACAGAGACTACCGCATCCATCCACATGCATGAGTGACTACATTGCCCTAGCAATCCATGGAGAGATGTACTGTGAAATGAGAAATAACCTTGCTTGCTCCAGTCTCTGAGTCTGAGGCCCAGGGCTTATTTGTCACCCCTGCATAACACAGCCTTATCCTGACTTGTCATTTTCCTCTAATGGCTCTCCTTCTCTTCACAGGCTCCACCACCCAATTTCCTCTCTCTAAGCAACTTGATGCCTTCTTCTTCATGACAGTCTCCATTTCTTGAACAAACATTCTCTACGCATCAGCAGGAAACAGAAAGCAAAAAACTGTGGGATAAAGAGACATGTCCCCAGAAACGCACGTTCTGGCAGATGCTGTGCTGGCCTGGCGGTTCCTGCACAGGAAGTCCCTGATAGGGCTATTTCAGTTCTCCCAACGCTCCCTTCACTGGCCATCTGGCTTGTCCTTGAAGACGGAGATTTGCAAGTTACCTTGCCTCTCCGTGGACCTCTCACTATGCTCTAGTTTTATTTCTGCTACTGTGAAAAGATACCCTGACAATATTCAGCACAGAAGAGAAAAGGGTCTATTTGTCTCATAATTCTAAATTAAAATTTATCACTTTGTGGAATCAAGGCAGGAACTCAAGCAGCTAGTCATATCACACCCACAGTTAAGAGCAGGGAGAAATGAATGCACCCATGCTGCCTTCTTGCTAATGTAATGCTTATACTGTTTAGGACTCCCTGCCTGGGGAATGGTACCACCCAAAATGACCTGGATCTTCCTACATCAATTAACAACCAAGACAATCCCCTCACAGATATGCCTCTAGCCAGCCGCCTCTAGATGATTCCTCACTAATATTCTCTTCCTAGGTGACCTAGGTTGTGGGAAATCGATAGTTAAAATACACTACCATGCTTCCATGGCCCCTAAGTCTCTTCTGGGGGATGCTCTTCTACTATGGGTGTACCAAAGCCAAGTTCCACACCCAGGTAAGTCCTGGAACCCTACAGAGGAGCATTGAGTACTTCAACAGCTCTAGTTGTTATTAAACTAATAAACTAAAACACAGAGGATAGTGACAGCATGCCCAGAGACACAGAGTATCCGAGTTCCAGGTCAGAATAAGAATCTAAGATTCCTGTGCCCTTGAAAGACAGATGGGCCTTGGTGCATCCTCAGCACCATAGGAGAATTGTGAGGGGTGCTGTAAGAAGCCGTGAGACCCATGGACAACAGCTCCAAAGAGAAAATCAGCAGGCAAGAGAGGGATGTGGAGAAGAATGTGGGAGAGGGGACAAAGAGCTTCCATCTCTAGTCAGAGCTAATGGAGGGGAGGCGTCTGATACACCTGAGCCATTCCCCTGCCTCTACACAGTGAACCTCTGCTCCTCTGGACCAACACTTCTCCTACTCCCCTGAAACAGTCTTCCTGGGCCCCAAACAGGCTCAGAGCATCATCCACAGGCCTCTGTGCCATGAGGTACATCATCACCTCTTTTGAAGGACCTCCAGCCCTGAAAGAGGCCTGTGGTCAGATTTCTGTTCCTGCAGCATATACCTAAAACACTTAACTAATATAATTCCTCTTCCTCATGGCTTGGAAGGGTTGGGTTCATGATTGATGGGCCCACTGTGTTTCCACCTCCGTGGAGGAGGGCAGCACATTCCGGCAAGAGCACTTGGCTTGCCTCATGGCCAGACTAACAAAAGAGAGGATGAGGCTAAAGTCCCACAATCCCACGTAAGGACACTCACAATGACCTAAACACTTCCCACTGGGCTTCCCAGCTAGGGTCAAGTCCTTTAACACACTGGCTTTAGGAGACACTTAATCCACATAACAGCAAGTCTTTTATGCACTTAGATGCCAGGATAGAGGAGTGGAGGGGAGCCATGAGGGCCATGTCTGGGTCCTGTAGCCCTTTTTAGCAAATGCTCTTCTTGTGATGGCCATGCCCTGTCTTGGGATCCTCTTCCTCCTGCTCCCTGGTGGCTTATCTCTCTCACTTCATAGACCAGGTTAAAGTTGTGTGTCAAGGTGACCCTGACCCTGAGTTCAGAAGTCTGTGCGGAGACTAGAGAGTAAGCAATTAATGCTCAGTTGGGAGCAAAGGTGCCCAGGGAAATATCCTGCAACTGTGAGCCTGGCAGACAGGCAGGCTCAGCAGGCAAAGGTAGTGAGGGGCAGCGTCCTCCACACACTGCCTGCTTCCTCTCCTCTGGCAAGATGCCATTGAGGAAGGGGTAGTGAGCGGGGGGGGGGGGGGAGCTGCATGGGGCTGGCCTGGGCAGGGAGGGGACAGGCAGGCCTGGGGAGAGGGCATGCTCCCTACCCCTTTCTGGAAAGGAACAGCCACAGGATCCTGAGACTGCCAACCCCGTGAGCCTCCCAATAGTAAGGAGTAGGCTCCGAGGGTCAAAGGCGCTTACACATCACAGCGTGGAACACTCGGTGCACACACTTAGCACGGGAGCCAGCACGGAACAGACAGCATGCACAGCACCCGCCAGGCACACACTTGGCCATGCATTCCTCGTGCAGGCAGGAAGATGTACTCAAGCGTGGTCACATGTGTATCAGCACACAACAGCACATGCAAGCAAGTGCACATGTGCATGTATACATGCCCCCCCCCCCCACACACACACACATCTTCCCAAGAGGAACCGGAACCTGAAGCCAAACTCTCAGTGGAAGCATCCACTTCTCTACCTCCCCTCTGCAGAATATTGCTCTGAACCTCACATAGAGATGGTATGTGTGTGTGTGTGTGTGTGTGTGTGTGTGTGTGTGTGTGTGCATGTGTGTGTGTGTGTGGTGTGTGTAGTGTGTGTGTATGTTTGTGTGTACATGTGTGTGTTTATGTGTATATGTGTGTATGAGCTTGTGTTTATGTGTATGTGTTTGTGTGCATATGTGTGCATGCATGTGTGTGTGACATGTGTATGTATGTGTGTGTGTGTGGTATGTGTATGTTTTTTGTGGTGTGTGTTTGTGTGTGTGTATGTGTGTTTATTTTGTTTTTTTTTTTGTTTTTTTTTTTTGTTTTTCGAGACAGGGTTTCTCTGTGTAGCTTTGCGCCTTTCCTGGAACTCGCTTGGTAGTCCAGGCTGGCCTCGAACTCACAGAGATCCGCCTGGCTCTGCCTCCCGAGTGCTGGGATTAAAGGCGTGCGCCACCACCGCCCGGCGTGTATGTGTGTTTATATGTGTGTGTTTTGTGTGGTGTGTGTGTTTATGTGTATGTGTGTTTGTATGTGCATGTGTGTGTGGTGTGTGTTTGTTTTGTGTGGTATGTTTGTATGTATGTATGCTTGTGTGTGGCATATGTATGTTTGCATGTGTGTTTGTGTGTGTATGTATGTGCATGTACATGTGTACATGTATGTGGAGGTCAGAGGACAAACTCGAGTTTTATTCCTCAGTTGTTGTCAACATTTCTTTTGAGGCAGGGTCTCTTGCTGGCCTGGAACTTGTCAGGCAGGCCAGACTGGCTGGCAGTGAACCTCAGGGATCCACCTGTCTTGGCCTCACTGACTGGGATTACAGATATGCACCATCATGTCTAGTTTCTGTTTTTATTTTGCTTGTTTGTGGTTTGTTTTTCTTTTTTCTTTTAAAATATTCTCTGAGAATCTCATACATACACTCAATGTATTTTGATCATAGTCACACTCCTCCCACACCCAACCCTACCAACTTCATGTATTTTTTTTAATAACCCACTATGTCTAATTTGTGCTGTCCATATACACACACAGATGTGAGGCCATGATTTACCAGGGGCCACACCCTTAAAGAAAACTGACTCTCTCTCCCTTAAAACCCATCAACTGTCCATAGCACCTCAGATAGGGGGAGGGACTCATGATCACTCTTCATGATCTAGAACACTGACTGCTTTCTTCCTCTGCAAGTCTTGAGCAGGCGACCACGGCCGCTGTGACCTCGTGAGCACAGCAGTCCTGTCGTGTCCAGAAGACTCCTTCACTCCTGTGCCCCCTAACCTCCAGCTCTTAAAATCTTTCCACCCTTTCTTCTGCCATGGTCGCTGAGCCTTGGGAGGAGAGGAGTGATGGAGATGTCCCATTCGTCACTAACAATCCACAGACACTATTCCCTGGACTTTCACCAGTCGAGTTCCTGCGTTAACCATGGTCCCCTGAGAAGGAACTTCTCGGGCGAGGCCTGAGTGCCCATCTCTGGGTCTAGAGATGTGAATTTAGAGGGGCTCGGCTTCTTTACAGAGCTCTGGGGTCACTCGGGTCCTTACACTTGAACCTTAAGCACTCTGCTGACTGAGTCATCTCCCAGCCCACTCGGGAGATACTGACTGGACGCGAGGTTAAGTGTCCAGGGACACTTCGCAGCTCTCACTCTCTGACACTTGGGGCAGCCACAAGGACTCTGAGCCGTTCTTCTCATCCGCCCAAGGCGGCACCACGAAGAGAGTAAGATGAGGCCGTTGGTGGGACTTCAAAGACAAAAGCACTTGTAGGTTACGGGCTACGCATCCTTTACTGTGAACTACAGACCTAGATCTGCTGGACCCCACCATGGGATACCAGGAACCACACATACACAGTAGAAAACCTGCCAGCATCTGAGGTTTGCTCGCAGGCAGCGTGGGGTCCACCTCGTTGTTCTCAGCCTGGGGGATCTGTTCGAATCCACAGCCCGGGAAGCTAAACGTTAGCTCGGCCGGCAGGGTGCCTGATGCACATGAGGACCTGCGTCCTGATCTGTAGCACCCACATAAAAGCTGGGCATGGAAGCAAGCCTGCACACCCTGGGCTGAGGAGGAGGAGGGGGCTGGGAAAGGAAGATCCCTGGAGCTCCCTGGCTGGCCAGCCTAACTGGATCTGTTGAGCTCCAGGTTCAGTGAGAGACACTGTCTCAAAACAAAAAAAAAAAAAAATAAGGTGGAGAGTGACTGAGGAAGATGCCCAATATCAACCTTCGACCTCGACACACACACTCACACACACACACTAACACACTCACACACACATAAACACACACCCATACTAACACATACATACATATATATACACACACACAGGAATCCATAACCTGGGAAGACTCTGAAAACCTCCATACCTGGGTCCAACCCCTGAGATTCACAGTCAGTGGATCTGGAGTGGAGCTTAGAAGTCCATGGCTTTCAAAAGCTCCTCAGGCAATTCTAATGTGCTGTCAGAGCGGAGGCCCACCCATCCAGGGGAGACATTAGATACACATCAAAAGACAAAATTGGGCATTTCACAATGGATGCACACACAATGATAACAGCTAACACTTACTGAACCACTCTGTGTGTGTGCCCAGTGCTTTGCCAAACCCACACTAGTGTATCTGTTCTTCCCCAAAGCCCAGTAAGGCAGGGCCCATGATGCCCATTTCACAGATGAACAAATAAGACTTCAGAGATCAAATAATCAGCTGAAGGAAAGACTCCCAGCAACCCAAGACAGGGATTCACTCTGTAACAAGCCTTGGTTGTTCTAGAACTCGCTCTGTAGACCAGGCTGGCCTCAAACTCACAGAGATCTGCCTGCCACTGCCTTCCGAGTGCTGGCATCAAAGGTGTGTGCTGCCACCACCACCCAACTTGGAAAGACTTTTTTTAAGGTGGCATTTTTGCTGAACTTGGAAAGTGGATTGAATTTTGCTCTGGGGAGGGAAGAATGGAAGGATGGACTGTCACTTAGAATCTACAGCCTAGGAAGCTTTTAAAATCATGAAGGAGTAGGTGAGGGGAGCAGACGGTGACTCTGCTCCCCGGACACAGGCACCCCCAAGGGGGCTGGTGGGAGCTTAGGTCCTGAGGCCTGCAGCAGCTGAATGGTGGGAAGAGAACATTTTAAGACAAAGAAAAGGTAGAACTACTTTACACAGCAGGTAGCAATTATGTGCCCCTTGTTATTATCCCCAGAGGAGGCAGGATGGAAATAGAATGTCAAGACAGAATCTGAGAGAGCAGACACAGGAGTCTGGAGGGAGGAAGCAGAGACTTCATCCCTAACTTTTTTTTTTTTGAAGACCACTCACCACATCCCATACTCAGACTCCACTAAGTGTGGTAGGAAGGGCTTTGAACAGGGACTCAGAGGCCAAATTCCCAGCATTGTTCTCACTCAGTCTGGGCTTCATCACCAGAGAAGGGGGGCCGGGTATAGCTGCATCCAAGTCGTTTTTCCAGCTGAGTGCTGATCAGCCAGTGTTTCAGAGGGAGGCCCCGAGGGGAGAGTATGGAGGTCCCCAGGCTCCAACTCAGCAACTCTGCTCTCCCCACTTTACACACGAGCTATTAAGGAAGCCTCCTTTGACCCAGAGACCCAGACAGCTCTGATTTCCAGCTCCCTCAAAATGGCATTAATTCCCACAATTGCCCGAATGACGGTGAACCCCACAGAGGCTCCAGCCGTGAAGACACCAGGCACCGGAGGTGAAGGCTGTACCCGACCCGGGAACAGGATACGGTCTGAGCAGGGGTGTGTGGAAGCCTCAGACACGCAGCTGTCAGCACTCCTCACTGCCAACTGCACCGCAGGCAGGGGGTCACTGGATGGGGGAGCTCAAAATGCCAAGAGGGTCTTCTTTGAGGGAGCAAACTCCCCACCCACGGTGCGACACTGAAGTCCACTTTCCACACTCTTTAACCAGAGAACAGGAAGCTTCCTAGGGGCTTCCCAGCTCCACTGGTTTATCTGAAGAGACTGAGGGCCAGCCTGGCTTCTGGGTACTCTCTGCACAATGATTTCTCTAATGTTCCCAATAATTCAATGAAGTAAGTTATTATTCTGTCCCTATTTTTCAGACAACTACCATGAAGGACAAAAAGGGAAACCCAAAGCAGTCACATTGTTAGAGCTAGAAGCTACAGACCTAAGGGGTCTGCCTCCAACTCCACCTTCCAGACCCCCAAGCAGATACCACATACAGCAAGGGTGGGTGGAGAATCCAGGAGAATCAAAGAACACATACACACACACACACACACACATACACACACACACACACACACACACACACACACACACACACACACACACACACACACACACACAATTTTAAGACTTAGAGAAAAACTTTAATAAATATACCAAAAGATAAAAATGTTATTGCACTCATAAAATAGGAACAGGATGTTATAAAAAGACAAAAGTTGGAGCATAATAAAGGCTCTAGAATTGGAAGCAAAAATATGAACTAAAATACATAGAAAATGTTATAAAAATAGTGTTAAAAACATCTGGAAAGTAGATCAAAATGATGAAGAAAGAAAAATAAGAAAGGCAAAAAGGAAGAACACATGGCTTAAATGATTTGGTAGAAGCTGGGCATGGCGGAACACACCTGTGCTGTGGGATGGTCTGTATGTCAAATGTGTTGCTGATTGGTCAATAAATAAATCACTGATTGGCCCGTGGCCAGGCAGGAAGTATAGGCGGGACAAGGAGGAGAATAGAGCTGGGAAGTGGAAGGCTGAGTGAGAGAGACACTGCCAGCCGCCATGATGAGAAACAGCATGTAAAGATGCCGGTAAGCCATGAGCCATGTGGCAAGGTATAGATTAATGGAAATGGATTAATTTAAGCTGTAAGAACAGTTAGCAAGAAGCCTGCCACGGCCATACAGTTTGTAACCAATATAAGTCTCTGTGTTTACTTGGTCGGGTTTGAGTGGCTGTGGGACTGGCGGGTGTCAGAGATTTGTCCTGACTGTGGGCCAGTCAGGAAAACTCTAGCTACACACCTGTCCTGTCAGCACTTGAGAGGCTAAATCAGGGTGACTGTGAGTTCAAGGCCAACCTGCTCTCTATAGTGAGTTCTGGGCTACATGGCAAGAGTCTCTATCAAAAAGAAATTGCAGGCAATTATCTCAATTATTTACTCATTTTGCTATTCAGACATTTTGCCACGTGACCTTGCCGCTCCTCCCACTAAAGCAGCCCTTCATTTTCTGCCTTCAGATATGTTTCGGACCAAGGGAAGTCAGAGGGTATACTGTGACTGAGGATTCTAGCTCATGTGTGACCGGGCTTCCTCTCTGGCTGTCCTGTCTTCTCCACAGTCAACCACTGATCCAAGAGATCATCAATCACATTTTAAGTTATCACGGTTTAGATTGGTTTGTTATGCAACATCATTGCAAGCATGGTTGCCTCTTGCAAGTGTCAATCTGGGAACTGGTGCTCATTTATGCAGGGAAAATAGAAGAAATGGGATTCAAGAAGAGGAAGAGGAAGAGCGGGAGGGAAAAGAGGAACAGCAGGAGGAGGAGTAGAAGGAGGAGCAGGAGGAGGATGAACAGGAGGAAGGGGAAGATGATCAGGGGAGGAGGAGCAGAAGGAGGAGTCACCATGTCAATTTCCCAGCACTAAAAGAAAAGAGCTTCAAGTTAAAGAACCCATCAAGAGCTAAGAAAAAGAAATAGATCCAGTAGATCCAGTCTAAGACATACTGATAACTTTTACAACATGTGGACAGAGAAAAGATCCTGAAAGCTTCCAGAAAGGTAAAAAACAGGTTTTAGGGGAAAGAACATGGTTGTAAGACATTAAAGTGGATACTTAAGGACAGTGGAGTGGGGCCTCTTAACTTGGGGGCGGGGCTTATTTCCCTATAGAATTCCATACTCAGGCTCCCACATGTGCACATAGAAACTTGAAAAAAAATAAATCTTTTTAAAAAAGTTTTGTCCTGAGAGTAAGGGTGGAAGTAAGAAGAGTGGGGAACGAGTGTTGTTTTTCTTTATAAGATGGATGGATGGATGGATGGATGGATGGATGGATGGATAGATGGATGGATGGGTGAGTGGATGGATGGATGAATGGGTGGGTGGATGATGGCTACAGTTATTTCTCACCTGTACCACATTCTGATATGATAGCTTTTCTGCCTTTTGTACTTGTCCAACATGTAACCCATAGATTGTCCAGTCTCCTACAGGAGCAGAGAGAAAGATAGCAAGTCAAGTTCTTAATTGCCTTAACCCAAAGAGACCAATGAAGTCTTGTTTCCCAACCTACATGGAAAGGAATGTAAGTGAGCCCCAGTTCTACATTTATTCCGATGCTCTATATTTGACTAAAAAAACAATACACCATGAGTGTGTAAAATGACCATGGTCAGAAATAGAGTGGGCAACATAAAAATCTTCACCCACCATATCACAAAGTTGACAAATAACATCTAAAATGGATAAATCAAAGCCAGCACTGAATGCACACTAGTCAGAGAAAACAGAAAAAGAACAGGCATCTGGAGTGTGTGGTCCTGGGCTGGGGAGATGACCCAGTGGATTAAATACTTGCCACATAGTGTGAGGACCTGCTTTCGGACACCTGGAACCCACATAAAGTCAGACACAGCCAATGTTCCTATGACAAGATGGGAAGCAGGGCAGAAGAACCCTTAGAAGTTTGTGGGCCAGCTAGCCTGGTGTTCACAGAAGCAAGCAAGAGACTGTCTCAAACAAAATGGAAAGACAAGGATCAACATTCAAGGTTGTCCTCTGACCTCCATACATCTGCAGTGGCACACATGCTCACATACATCACATACACACACACACACACACACACACACACACACACACACACACACACACACACATTTGAAGTGTCATCCTGAGGTTGGCTAGATGGCTCTTGCAGAAGACCTGGGACAGTTCCCAGAACCTACAAAGCAGCTCACAACTGTCTCCAGTCCCAAAGAAAGCAACATATTCTGACCTCCACAGGCTCTGGCATGCATGTGTTGGACATACATAAAATGTTTTAAATAGATAAATAAGTCTTTTTAAGGTGTTGTCCCAAGAATAAAAGAAGAAATAGAAAAGGTGGGGAAATAGTAGGATTTTTTTCTTTTTGTTATAAGATCTCTGGAATTTAATCATTTTTGTTTTGCATATATCTTATTTGGACAATTTTTAAGACAAACAGAATTAATGATTTTAAAAGCCTTCCATGTTTGTTAATTATTAAGGAACGTTCTCCTACGACCTTCTAAAGGCTTTGAATTATTCCAAGCTTCCAAGGAAAAAAGTGTGTGTCATGGTTGAGGTTTATCTGAATACAGACCCTGGGTGGCTGAAGTCTAAATAGATTCTCCACGTGGTTCTGAGCAAAGGGGTCGTTGTGAGATCGTGTGCTTCAAGCAGTAGCCCGGTACATCTAGAATAGGCAAAGCCTCCCAGGTCCCCAGTGACTCTACCCCCAAGTCACCTACCTCTCTGGGGGCTCTGAAAAAGAACACGACCTGTTCTGCCCCCACAGCTCCCTGGCAGGTGCTGTGGGCATCAGTCCTAATGAGAAGTGACAAGCACAATTGCTGGGGGGACATCCAGCTTGGAGCACAAGCTGCCCAGTGTGGCTGGAGGGTTTCTCAAGCTGTCAAGAGGGCCCCTGAACACTCACATGCCACAGCCAATCTGGTCTTCAACATTAGCTTTGCATTAGCATGGATGAAGGCCAACCTGGGGCCTTGGCAAAAGGAGAGTTCAAGGGAGCAGAAGGAAGGAGCCAGCAGTCAGAGAGGCCCCCAGAGCCTGTCACTGAGCCTGGACACAGATGCCTCTCTGACACCCTCCACGGAGCCCTCCCTCAGATACAAGAGAGGGAACGGAAACACCTAGAATCAAAGGGTCTCACCCATGTGGTAAAGTCCATGTTGGTTTTAAAGGCTTCCAATGACAAAGACAAAATCAGGATAGCTCTCCAACCCGTGGCACCCTCCCAAATGTCCCATAGCTTTAAGTTTGGAACATTCCTCTTTTGAGTCTCTGTCTGGAATCTTCCTCCATTTCCGAAGTTAAATCCTCTCACTTCCCTTCACCTCTGGTTCTAGCTCTGCTGCCTTTTCTTGGTTGTTGAAATTGAATCATTTCTGGACAATATAGATACCAATGTCACTGCCTGATGAAGAGACAGGAGAACTGAAGGAGGGCTTGCATATACCCAAGGGTCCCTCAGCCACATCATGGTCCCACTTTAGGATTATTATCTGTATGCTGTCCACAGCAGGGCAATGAGACACTCCTCTGCTGGCTTGTCCCTTACCTCCTGGACCACTTCCCAAGATGTGCCCAGTCTCTGTGTTCAGAGGTGAGGATGAAGGATGGGTCTGCAGAGACTAATTGTCCTGAGAGGCTGTGTCTCAGTAGAGCAAGAGACCTGGGTTCAAACTGAATGCTGTTACTAGATGCTGTTGTGCGCTGTGCTAGTCCCTCTCTGTCTTGAACACCAAGTTTCTCTGTCTTCAAAAGAAGTCATTGAGCTAGATGTGACACTCATGAGACTCTTCTTGCTGCAGCAGACTGGGATACTAGGTTTCCCCCAAAAACCCACTTCCCCAGCCTCTAAGATGAGGATACACCAAAAGATCACCAGGCCATGCCTGAACCCACATAAGAATCTGAGCAATTCCAGAGCACTGTCCAGTCCCACAGATGGGAGTCCTTCAAGGACACAAGTTCAGCAGACCATCTTCACTCATGTGGACCACTGGGATCCTCTCGACCCTGTGGAAATTCTCCCAGCAGTGTGTTTAGCAGACAGCAGGAGATGCACTCCTCATGGAGCACCCGGCACCGGATGGATGATATAATCATAAATCTACAAACGGCAATGAGATAAAATTATCGTTATATGAAGTTAAATTATTAATTAGCACCTCCAAAAAAAGACCAGCACCACCTGGTCTTGGATCTTGGAAGCTGTCTTTCTGACAGCAACAGAAAGATTGAAATAACTTATCAGTACTTTACAGCTAGGTGTGGTTTTCTGTGACCATACATTGTAGAAACCTGAGCACAGGGCTCCAGCCAGGCAGCCTGCCCCACCTACCCTCTGACAGTAGTAGTCTCCATAATTGTTCAGAATTGTGTGACTTCTACTAGGGAGACATTAGCAAGTGTCTACTCAACCCAAAAAGGGTATCAACAAGAATATAATGATTTCATCAAAGTACAACTTGGCCAACCAATGAGTTTCTTGGGATTACCTCCAAGAGTATGGGCAAACCACAGGCATCTGCATCACCAAAAAAAACCCACCCCAGCATGAATGATGATTCATGAAAGCTTCAACTTTGGAGCCCTCAGCATGACAGCTCAACAGGTCAGAGGGCCTTGTCTCTCCAGCAGTCCTTATGACCTTGTGAATCTTGTAAGTTTCAAAGACTTCTTGAGACTTGTGAGTTGTCTACTTCCTACATCTTAAGGAGCCTGGCTCCAGGATAGACTATTTCAACACAGAGAAAGACACTGCATAACAAAGAAAAAGAGGAGTAATTCACGTGGCTTGTTTCTATGACAGGAGAAACTTAGACAAAGCACGAGATGAAAAAGAACTGATCAGAACACACTGAGAAGTTTATATACTGGGCTGGGAGAGGGGTAGGCCTCCAAACTGACTGAATGCCTGAAAACTAAAACAGTTAACATGTAACTGGAGCCTCTGCCCTATGCCAAGTGCAGGCTTCTTGCCACATATCAAAAACACAGAGGAAAAGACCACCATTGCCTACTGAAGAGGAGAATGATGTGTGGCAGGCTAGACCAGTGATCCTGCTGTTTCTACTTTGCCTAACTCCATCTCTGACAAAGAACATGATCATTTATTGTCACCATTGTATACACTGTCATCACCACCCATGTGCCCCACCACCTCCTCCATGCCATGTGAGAAAGCAGGAAGCTTTTGAGAGTATCTTCCTTACCAAAGCATCCATCTCTGCCACGGGATGCTGGTGAACCGTGAGGCTGTGGAACACTCCAGTAAGATGGAGCTGACTCCTTGCCTCTCCTTAAATCACTACTGCTTCTCTGGGGAGCAATTCTTTACCCATTCACTTGTTTACTCACTCTACAAGCATCTATCAAGCACCTACTAGAAGCTGCCTCAGTGATGGTTCTCAAGATTCCAATTGAGGAAAGTACAGCCTAGCACCTCTCTTTAAAAACCTCACAAAAAGGATGAAGAGATGACTCAGCAGTTACTTCTCTTGCAGAAGACCTGAGTTCAGTTCCCAACCCCCCTACTGGTGGCTCATAACCATCTGTAACTCTAGCTCCAGGGTGAGCCAACATATCTGGTTTCTGAAGGTACCTGGACTCACATGTACATAACCAAACACAAAGACACACAAGTACACATAATTTAAAATAGTAAAAATAAAAAAAAATCAAGCTCACAAGATAAGTCAGGCATTTTGGCACATGCCTTTCATCCCAGCACTCAGGAGGTAGAGGCAGGGAGATCAGGAGTTCAAGGCCAGCCTCAGATATATAGTGACTTAGAGGCCAGCCTGGGTTACGTGAGACTCTGTCTCAAAAAAAGAAGAAAAAAAACCTAAAAGAAAACAAAATGAAGGCTTGCATGATGGGGTTGGGGAAATAGCTTTGTCGGTGGAAGTCGTACAGGCCCAAGGGCCAAGTTCAATTCCCCACACCCATGTAAAAAGCCAGGCTCAGTAGCTCTACTTGTAATACCAGTGCAAAGGTAGAAATAGGAGGATCCTTGGACTTGCTAGCCAGCCAGTATAGCTGAACTGGTGAGCTCCAGGTTCACTGAGAGTCCTAGAAAGGTAGAGAATGATTAAGGAAGATAGCTGATGTCATATATATATATATATATATATATATATATATATATATACACACACACACACACACACACACACACACACACACACACACACACATACACACACACGTAGGAGCAGGTACACACACATCATGTACAAACACACACATACAAACACACACCCCTCCCCTCAAAGATAAAAGCTGTCCAGAGCTAGATATGTATATGTTAGCGGCTCTTCTTTTGCTTTGATAAAGGATCACGACCAAGGCAGAAGAGTTTATCTGGGCTTGTGGTTCCAGAGGGCTGAGATGGTAGGGCTGAAGGCATGGTGGTTGGGGCTGCAACTGAGAGCTCACATCTTGAATCAGGAAGCAGGAAGCCGAGAGCTCACACCGGGAATGGCGTGACCTATTTCCTCTAGCAAGGCCACACCTCCTAAACTGCCTAAACAGAGCCACCAATTAGGAGCCAAGTATTCAAATAACTGAGCCTCTGGGGGACACTCTCATTCAAACCACCAACTTAGTGGTGCACACCTGTAATCCCATCACTCAGGAGGCTGGGGCAGGGGCATCATGAATTTGAGGCCAGTCTGGACTACATAGATGGAGTGATACACCAGCAGAGCACTAACCACCCTAGGGACTGTGCTGGAAAGAAGCAGGGGTGGGATCCAGCCTTGATCTACCCTGTACTGTCTGGCTCCAGAGACCTGTACTTGGCCCCCAGAGGGACTGTGTGTGTGGACTCCCTTGCTGGTTTATAGAGGCCAGGTAATCAACACTGGGCCAGCTCCTCCAGATAGGCTGCATGCAGGAGTCCTGGAGACAAGTTTGTGGAGTCCCACTGAGGCACAGTCTGCTCCATAGGGTTCACAGTAGCAGATGACTATGGATCCAACAGGATGTGGAGTTCAACACAGATGGAGGTGCAGGCTGGGGTAATGTCCCACACTTCTTCCTATGAGTGCCCCCTACAGCCCAGACTCCTCCCAGTCACAGTATCCACACTGGCTCTAGGCAGATGAGACCTGAATAATTCACAGCCAGTGCATGGCCCAGCCCCAAGGTGGTTTTCTGGTAGCCAAATCAGAGGCCAGGGCAGCTGGACCTGGGAGGGGCTGTCGTGGGTTTGAAAGCCATGAACATCCAGGAAGGGAAAAGTAAACAAGACCCCATGAATTATTCATCAGGACAGCTGCTGATGCAGCCTGGGGGTGAGGATGGTGTGACAATGTGACAAGCCTGATGTCATCATTCAAACCTGGTGTTTCCAATGTGGCCAAGGGGAGAGTGGCAAGGGCCAGAGGGTAGGTCTGCTGGAGTGCACACCCCGGATCACATGTTACCCAGAGAAAGCTGAGCTGGGTTCACAAACATCAAAGTGGTGTGCATCAAGAATACCACCTAGCCTCACCAAGCCTCGGGGCTCTCACCCAGAAAAAAAGACCAGCACTGGGTCCACTAAAGCCCTGATGCTCCAGATGGCTGAGATAATAACTATGTCTCTTCAACCTAAATACCCAAATCCCACAGTTCTTGAGCACAGTCCTGGACAACCTAAATACCCAAATCCCACAGTTCTTGAGCACAGTACCTGGACAGGTAAAGGGCAGAGTCACCTTTGTCCTTGGGTCGTCTAGCTCTCTGGGCATCCACAGTCTCCTCTGTCTCTTCCTGCTGTCTCTCCTTACTATTATAATTCACAGATCTCCCAAGAGAGGAAACACTGGGAGCCCTTCTATGTCTATCATGGAGGAAACCAAACTAGTCGCAGGTCCTCCATTGTGCTGTGGCCCCTACTATGTGCCCAGGTCAAGCAATAGGCACAAGCAGCCAGTAGAGACTTAGACTCTCCACTGATTGCTGTGTGATGCTGGAGCAGCCCCTTTCTGTCTCTGAGCCTTGAGGAGCTAGACACAAAGGTCTGGTGGGTTCCCCTGAACTCCGTGACAAAAACGGCAGGGTGGGAGAGAGAGGCTGGATGACTGCCCCCTGTAGGCGGGGCTCCTGGGGTTGGAGGTGTGAGGGCTGGGATTTTCCAGAATCAAGAGTAGGGGGTCAGGCCTTCATCCTTAAGGTTCCAGCCCTTGAGTTTTTCTTTAAGAGGGAGCATGCTCTAACAAAGGTGAAAAGGCAGCCACCAATGGTGTAAGTTCCCCAGCTCCACTCTACCATGGGGATGCTGGGAGCCTCCCAAGGCAGGATGGTTAGCATGGTTATGACTCCCAGTGTAAGCATGCAGCAGCCACAGGGGCTCAGAGAAGCTGAGTGCCTGGTCCCAGGCCACAGAGCCAAGAACAAACAGAGCTCAAGCCAGAATCCTATTCCAGACCTGTCTTCTCCATCATCCATCTTGTTCCACCTTGTCACCAACCAGTACTGGGCCAGAGTCCTCCAGCCTGCTCTCAGCACAGTTCACAGAGGCAGGAAGGCTCCACAGGGACTCTCTTCATAGAACATGTTCTCAGCCCCGCCTCTATCTGTGTGACCATGATGGACCTGCCCCCTGAGAGCCACCATTCAGCTCACAGTCATTCAGAACAGATCAAGGTAGGAAGGAGAAGACTGGGCAAGAAGAAGAGTCTAGAAATGGGGACATGAGAGGGGAAAAAAAAAAGTCCATTCTGAGCAGAAGCCCAGAGCAGCTGCCTAAGTGCTCTGTAATGAATAAGTGATGGCAGCCACCACCAATGCTTCCACGGGGCTGCCCAGCTAGGGCAGAAGGGGCACTAAGTGAAGAGGTTTACCACAGACCCAGCATCTTCTGGTCTCTCATACACAGTACTTCATACATTTTTAATGGACCTTGGGGTGGCAGGCTGACCTGAAGGGCACAGGGTGTGCCCAGAGCTGGAGCACTGAGGTATTGGGTCCTCAGCAGCGCTGATTCTAGGGGAGGGTCCTGAGAGTAGAGGTCATGGCATGCCTACCTGGGCGTGGTGAGACCGAGACAGAAGCAGCCTGGTCCCTGGGCTCTTGTTTATCCTCTTAGCAGGGCTCTTAGTTCCCAGGGCCTCAGTTTACCTCCTGGAGTTAGGAAAACTGCAATCCTGTTGCTTTTTCAGCTTCAGGGCCTGGCCAGTATGCCTCAGGAACTGAGGAAGTGAGCGAAGTTGCAGGTCCCCATGGACCAGCTGCCTCCTCTGGGGGAGGGCACAGAGCAGAGACCTGAGCTCTTTCCAAAGCACCTGCCACCCATCCCCCAGGCCTCTTCTCAGCATGCAAGTCTCTGCAGACCTGAAAGGAGAGCTCTACCTTCAGAAGCAGGAAAGGATTCCAGGCCCTGGGGACCTAAAACACACTAGACTATGTGTGGCTGGCCAGCTTTGTGACTTTCAGGGTGGCCCTGTACTCCAGTGTTCCTATATTAACTACTTTCCCTGTTGCTGCCACAAAATACCTAATAAAAGCAGCGTAAGGAAGGAGGGGGTGTGTTTGGGCTCACAGGAGGACAGGTCAGTTCACCAGAGGTGGGGAGGTACAGGGACAGAGGCATAGCTAGGTGACACAGTGTCCACCGTCAGGAAGCAGAGAGGTGAATGCTAGCTCTGAGCTTGCCCAACCCCTCCCCTTTCCTCTTTTTATTTGGTCTGGAACTCCAGTCCCTGGGATGCTGCTGCCCACATTCATGGTGAGTCTCCCTTCTCAGTTAGACCTTTTAGGAAACTCCCAAGCGGTGTGCTTACAAGGTCATTCTACATAAGTCAAGTTGTCAGTGGAGAGAAACTAGTAGAGGTTCCAGCTACTTTCAGGAATGAAACATCAGTGGGTTGTTCCCATGGCCATCTTCAAAGTATAAAACCCCAAAACTCCTGACTCCAGACTACCTGAGCCACCAACTTCCATAAGAGACAGGAGGGGACTATTGCTGGGCCCACACCAAGAACAGCAGCAGCCATGGAGAGGAGCCAGCCAGAGCCTAGAAGACAAGCTGTGTGTGTTGCAGAGGGTGGAGCCAGAGAAGTGACCTAGCTCTTTGGAGGAGCCCAGAAGATCGTGAATGGATCCCAGACATTGGACATTTAGTTATTTACACAGTTGGAGTTTGCTTTTGCTTTGATTTGTGACTGTGCCCTGGTTCTTCCCTCTTGAAGTAAGAAAGTATTTAACTTTTTTTTTTTTTTTTAAACAGGAGCCCACAGTTGAGCGACTTTGAACTTTTAAAGAGATTTTGGAATTTTACAAAGACTTTGGATTTAAAAGAGATTGAATTTTTAAAGTCTGTTGGACTTTTAAATTTTTGTAATGTTTATATTCATGTGTGATCTTGGGGATATCACATATGAACAAGAAAGGAAGGGCTGTGACCTAACAGTGGTATGTTTGTGTGTCAAACTGATAAGGGGTCAACTGTGCTGGGTAGTTTTATGTCAACTTGACACAAGTTAGAGCCATCTGAGGGAATCTTAACTGAGAAAATGCCTCATTAAAACTGGCTGTAATACATTTTCTTAAATAGTGATTCATGATGGAGAGCTCAGCACATTGTGGGTGGTACCACCACTGAAATAGTGGTCCTGGGTTCTATAAGAAAGCAGGCTGAGAAAGCCAGTAAGCAGCACCCCTCCATGGCCCCTGCATCAGCTCCTGCCTCCAGGTTCCAGCCCTGCCTGAGTTCCTGTCCTGACTTTCTCCAGTGATGGATTACGAAATGGAAATGTAAGCCAGATAAACCATTTCTTCCCCAACTTGCTTTTGGCCACAGTGTTTCATCATAGCAATAGTAATCTTAACTAGGACAACTACTGTGTCACTTTTTGTGTCCTGGAGCTTAGAGGGAGGATAGCAAGGCTGCCTCATCCAGCATCTGGGTGTCTGCTGATGATACTTAACATTTTTGCAAAACCATTTGCATTTTTCTTCATGTCATGTGCATTGAGCCAGCACCCAGACTCTTGTTAAGGGAATAAGGGCCCAGTCATGAGTTCAAGGCAATCTCTTCTATACATCCCAATTTCTCCCTGCCAGTCACAGCAGAAGCAACTTCTTGGTCTCTTGGTTACATGGAGTCTCCTTGTATCCCCATACCACCTTCACCCATCAGCCCATGAGCTCTTTGAGGGAGGATCTGTATCTAGTTCAAGGTGCCTTGTTCTTAACCCTCAGCCCACTCCAGCATCAACTTGAATGTGTCACACAGAATGCACTAGCACATCTGTGAAAATAAACACAGGGACTAAGGATGCTGCCCGGATGGTACAGTGCTCGCCTAGCATTCATGGGGCCCTGGGTTCAGTTCTCAGCATCCCGTAAACTGGGATGCACTTCTGAATGCAAGAGGATAGGGACTTCATGGTCATTCTCAGCTACATAGGGAATCGGAGGCCAGTCTGGGCTACAACACACACACACACACACACACACACACACACACACACACACGCACACGCACACGCACATGCACACGCACACGCACACACACTCATGCTCACACACACACTACACCACAGCGCGGCACAAAAAAAGTGAGAATCATTAGTCATCACCCTGCCTGTCTCTATTATGTATTCAGATGAGATAAGCCCCAGAGGATCTGCACTGTGAAGCTGGGCCTTTTGGACCAAGGCCTCTGAAGTGCTCACTGTGACTTAAACAGCAAAAGCATTAGCCAGGCACTTTCTATCTTTTAAATCCTTCTCGGAGCCCTACCGAATGGCCATTGTCCCTGTGCCCACTTTACAGATGGGGTAGTTAAAGCTCAAGTTACAGAGCTTGCAAAGTCTACCAGCTGGTGAGTGGCTGGGATTTAAAGGCAGGTGTGACTATTACCTCCAATGCCTTCTATGTGGTTCCTGGTGGTGCTCCATAGCTGGATCACCTCTTTGCTCTACCCAGCTGTCAGCGAGCCTGGAACAATGGGTCCACTTAGCACGGTGTCCTGAGCTAGGCACTGTGATGCAGGAGTCCCGCTGCCTCTCTGAGTTAGCATTAGCATGCTGATAGCTGGCTGATAGGTGAAGTCGGGTGCACAGCTGCTGCAGCTGCTGCCTCCGCAGCTCTTTGGATTAGTTTGAGCTTCCCTGGCCTACTGGAGACGTAAATTCAACAGCCAATGAGGAGCAACACCCTCACTCCATACTTCGCCCCCTTCTGCAGTTCCAGTGAAGTACCTGTGACTTCCAGGTGGATAGTCCAACGCCATTCCAAGGACCCAGGAAAATCTGAGTTCCTGCGAAGGCAAGTATTTGTGTCAGTCATTTGCCCTCTGACTATCATTGCACCACATGGACATCCCCACTGCAGTGGACCCGCTGGGTAAGGGGGCTGGCCCTCCAGCATCCCTAGAGATGCCAACAGGAAGCCCCGAGCAAGGGGATGCAGTGAGCCTGGAGGTGGCTGCTCCCCTCTGCTCTGAGAGCAGCCACAGCAAAGGCTCTCAGTGAGATGGAGGCAATGCCACCTTTCCAAACCTGGTACCCTTAACCTGGGTAAAGTTTAGAGCCAAGTCCCTTCAGGGGAACAGACCACGGGGCTCGTTCTCTGCCACTGGAGCTGGATGGACCCTTTCGGGGATGGCTAGGATTCAGGGCAGAAGAGCAGCAGAGATCTCAGGCTGGCCCAGAGCTTGGTCATACTTTCATGGAATCCTCAAGATGCCAGAGCGGAGCCATCCAGTACTGACTGTGTTCCCAAGAAGTGTCAAGCATCCTGTGAAGAGTTCTTTAACCCTCACAATAACATGAAGCATTGCTGTCAATATCTCTATAAAACCGAGGCACCACAAAGTTAAGCAATTTTTCCAAGGTCTTGCTGTCGTGAATGGCCTAGTGGGGCTTTGAACCCGAGCACTGTGAGTAGGATTCAGGTGTACAGGCTTCACCCTGCCCTGCTGTCCCTTAGTGATGGTGGTGCTAGACTCTCAGCAAGGATTTCTACTCCCAACAGTAAGGAAGCAGGCACAGGTGGACAAGCCTCCCACAGCCAGAGTTGGGATTTGAACCCATGACTAACTAACATGAGCATCTAGGGATGCTCTAAATTAAATCATAGCAAGAGCCGGGCGGTGGTGGCGCACGCCTTTAATCCCAGCACTCGGGAGGCAGAGCCAGGCGGATCTCTGTGAGTTCGAGGCCAGCCTGGACTACCAAGTGAGTTCCAGGAAAGGCGCAAAGCTACACAGAGAAACCCTGTCTCGAAAAACCAAAAAAAAAAAAAAAATCATAGCAAGATTGTGCCTGTGTTCCATACGAGAAAACAGAGGGCTGTGCGTGACTGTCATTTGCCTACAGCCATGTTCTGCAGTTGAGTGGCAGAGCTAGGACAGGAGCCCCAAGATCTTGCCAATCTAAGAAAGATGCAAGTTTAGAGGAAGGACCATGTCATCCTGTTGACAAATCAGGACTGGCTTTCTGAGAAGGACAGCAGCAAAATCGGAGTGCTGAGCTGAGGTTTGGGTGCCAGAAATGGGGCCATTAGCAGTCAAGAGTGGGTAAAGGGCCCAGAGAAAAACAGATGTCGAGTTTGAAGCCTTTGGCCAGCTCCATGATATCAGACAAGTCATTCCAATCATCCTTAGCTTTCTTTTCTGGAGAATGGTAGTTCCAATAGCGCACACCTCACAGGGGTCTAGGGAAGCTAATATAATTCATGCAGAGTGTGTTTGCACACTTGCTATCTTTTGGCCTCAGCTAGAGGCCTAATGGAGTGTCACGTATGGCACATGGATTCATGAAGGTCAGAATTACAGGCTTCATTTTACCTGTGGCTGTGGTGTAATTAAAACTTCATCCTTAGTCTGAGGAAACCTGATAGAAAGCATCAGGGCACTTGGATTGTAGGCCAGGACTTCAAGTATTGAGATATACTTAAAGGTTTGGGAAGGGTGTGTGTAGAGGTGAGGGGTGCCTGCAAATTCTCATTGCTTTCAGCTTCAACCTCATTCAGAGGGTTCCAGGCACCTGCTCCTCCACCCTCCTCTTCTACCTGACACTCCTCACTTGCATACAGATGCCCCTCTGCCAGCCCTGGGGTGAGTAAATAAAAACCAAAATGGGGTTTAATGAAGACCGGGAGCAGCAGGTACACCACCCAACAGGGGAGAGGATGGGTGTAGTCAGATGACATTGGAGGCAGATGTTCAGACCTGGGTACAGATGGCCCCCACCTGCTTTGAAATCTGCATCCTGGCTGTGGTCCCTCACTGTCTGCCTGAGAGGCATGTGAGAGGGTACAGCCAGCAAGGAGAGCTTGGCCTGGTGAGAAAACTTCACTTTGAGGGAGCTGGCACCTCCATGACAGCAATCCACCCCATCTCTCAGTCCCAGGCCCTGATGTGACTTCCCAAACACCTAAAGAGGTTGCCCAGGTGCCTTGTGGATGCCTGTCAGTGATGGAACATGCATGAGATACTGAGCTCCAGGGCTGGAGCCCAGGGAATAACAGGAAAGGAGGACATGGGCAGAATCAGGAAGCCTCAGGCATGGGACCCAGGAATGCTGTGTGGAAGGAGATCTTCCAGCCCACCTGTCTACCTATGGGAACAGGAAAACGGAGGCTGCCCTCCTGGTTTCGTGGCCTAACCTCAGCATGGCAGCATGGCTACCATGCCCAGGAGACTCCACCTGTCCTTTGTCAGGTGCCTGAGAGAGACCTGGCTGGAGAGGATCCACACCCTGCCCCACCGTGCCAGCTTCTGCTCAACAGCCAGCATCACTCTGCTGCCTACAGCTCAAAGCCAGGCGGCCCAGAGTTTCCTGCTCCCAGAGAGGCTGTCTAATACCCCCGGGCAGCAAAGTTGAAAGGGGGTGAAACAGTACATCTGGGTTGAGCACAAGGCACAGCAGAACTGGGAGGAGACCATGTCTCCTTCAGGAACAGGCAGAAGGGTAACTTACTCATCACTGGAGGTGGGGGGTGGTCCCTGGTTCTCCTCTCAGATGGAGATGGTTAAGATGATGATGGTGATGATGATGATGGTGATGATGATGATATGGTGATGGTGGTGGTGGTGATGATGGTGATGATGATGATGGTGATGGTGGTGGTGGTGATGATGATGATGATGATGATGATGATGATGATGATGGTGATGGTGGTGATGATGGTGATGATGGTGGTGATGATGATGATGATGATGATGATGAGGAGGAGGAGGAGGAGGAGGAGGAGGAGGAGGAGGAGGAAATCATAGAGGAAGAAGAAAAGATGGAAGAGGAGGATACACATCAACATAGCTTCTCTGGGGTACCTGCCCAGCACTCAGTGCTAAACTGAGCATTTGACCGAATTGCACACATTATCTCACTTAATCCTTAGAATGGTCCATGAGGTGAGTATTACCTCACGAATAAGGAAATGGAGAGTCAAGGAGGTTAATAACTTGCCTGCTGCCACAGCACTAGCAGGTGGTAGAGGCAGAAGTCACAAACCCCATGGGATTAACTTGCCTCAAAGTCAGAAAAGACAGAGCAGAGCAGTCAAGCCAAGAAGGAGTGGGGAAGCCTCAGAGACTGGCTGGTCCCTTTTCATATTGGGATTGAAGTTTGGGGAGTGCAAGCATGGAGTTGCTGAGGTCACATGACAATTCGACCAGACCACAGCTATCAGCCAGAACTTAAACCAGAACCCATGGCATCCAGATGACACCAATACAACAAAGCCTCAGAGATCCACAGCACAAGACCTAGAGGGAGGCTGCAAGAGTGACATGTTTTCCAGCGCCGGGTTGCCACATCTCAGGGAATTGGAGAATCCCTCAGAGAAGCCAAAGGCAGAAGGCTGGAATGTGGGGAGCAGAAAACCGAGTGGGGAGGGCAAACTCCATTCAAGCCCCCAGAAGAACAGAGAAATGGAAGGAGCCCATCCCTCTATAGGCACTGGGTCCTTGGGGCCATTTAATATCACTTCCCCAGATCCCGCTTCAAAACACAACATTGAGACTGGGGATGTAACCCCATCATTCGACAGTTCACCTACTATGCTCAAAACCCTGAGTTGAATCCCCAGCACTGCATAAACTGGGCATGGGAGCACATACCTGTAATCCCAGCACTCAGGATGTGGAGACAGGGAAATCAAAAGTCTAAGGTCATTCTCGGCTGCATAGTGAATTCAAGACCAGCTTGAGATACATAAGCCTGTCTCGACAAATCAGAACAGAGCAGAACAGAATAAAACCTCCTCTCCGACTCACTTGCTGAGTTAACGTATGTGAGATACCCATCACAGTGCCTGCAGACGGTAGATACTCTGAAGATGGGCCTTCATTTCCTTCTTGTGCTGGTGTGTTTCCAATGAATAATACATCCTCTGGAGGAAGGGTTGTCTTTGGCCTACAGTTTATTGAGCACCTATTAAAGGCAGAATATTGCACCATGAAACCCTTTCACACAGCTACCCTGAGCCCTTGATTTTCTGCAGGACTCCACCACCTTACTCTGCTCCTGTGGCCTGTTCCATCCTTCCATGGGCTCCAGTCAGCTTTGAAACTCTTGTGGTCCACCTCCAAAGGTATTTCCAGCCTCAGCCATTTCACCTGTGAAACATGGAGTGTCTTACCAGGGTCCCATAGGCTATGAGGCCAATCCATCTCAGGTCAGACATACACAACGTATACTGTGTGGCTGTAAGAAGAGCATACCAGTGACTCAAGGACCATCACAAGGTGGGAGATCCACCCCCATGACCCTTAGTTTAACCCAAGAGCTCCCCTTCACCAACATCCCAGGGGTTTCTCCTGTTCAAGAGTCCCACTCCACTGGGAGGATGGTGACATGTCAATAGGCTGTCTTCCTGCCTGCTTTTCTCACCCGCCCCAGGCAGAATTGTGTTGTGGGTGTGGCTCCGCATCTGTCCATCCTTGGAGCCTTCCTCTTAGCATTAAGAAAGAACACAGGACAGTTTTACTTCAGCCCCTGACTCTTCCCCTTGCCAGCTGTGTGACTGGGAGCCAGTCACTTAACCTCTCTGAGTTTCAGTTCCCATAAAGTAAGACGACAGCAATCGCTACAGGCCTCCTGGGGTTAGTGAAAGGATTAAATGAGATAATGCCACTAGAACGGCCTGCGTACTGCCTGGCTCACAGGAGGAGCTCGATAAATGGAAGCTGTGATTATTACACTCAAGTCCCCACCTCCAGATCAATCGCTCCATCTCTCTGCACTCCCTGTGTGAGATCAGCTCCGGGCCCTGTGGGAAACAGAGCTGAGGAAAGTCCTTTCCCTGGCTAGGCTCCACCTCGGGTCATCTCAGAGGGTCAGGCCAGCCACACATGGCTGGGGACAGCTGCTGGTTCCATTAGCAGCCAGAGAAAGGAGCAAAACCATGCATTCCCCTAAGGGCCAGACTATTTTCCACTTGGTCCTCAGATAATGGAGGCACAGTAAATCCCCCAAAGATGGGCAGCACAGAGGAGGCCATGCTGAGGGGACCAGGGATGCCTCAAACAACACCTCAGAGACTCCCAGCCTCACTCTGATTGCTTGGATGCTTGGTCAATTTCCCCGTCCTGTTCCCAGGGAGAGATGACGCTATGGGTGGTATGTGACCACTCCACCAGTGTTGCTACAGCTCTGCTTCAGCTCACAGTGCAGGAAGGAAGGGGTTCCTGGAGCATCTAAGCCCAGATTCCTTTCTTCTTGGCTGTTCTCCAGAGAGCTGAAGGCTTCACAGAAGCATGACCACTCCTTAGGCTTGGCTGTGGCTGCGACAAGGTACAGATGGCCACAGAGCAGGGTAGAGGGATGCCAGGGTCTGGGCAGGTAGGTATAGGATGGGGTGGCAGCACAGAGTTGGGAAATGGAATGGGGGACAGGACCCCCCCCCTCTTCCTGAAAGAGCCTTTATCCCAAAGGAAGTAGCTTCCAAGCAGAGGTTCCTGCAGGCCTTTCATCACAGAAGTGCCGAGTGGTGGTTAGTGGCCAGAGACTGACCAGCAGTCAGCTGAGCTCTCTCCCATGCCCCTCCCCAGAGACATACAGACTCAGTGTTGTTCTCGGCGTGGCTGAGGCTGCAGAACAAGGCACAGGCTGCAGGAGAGCCAGAGGCAGAACAGACACCGAGCTAAGGCACCCTGCTAGCACCATGGCCCATGAAGAAGCCCCATGTGCCAACTGTGTGCCTCTTGCAGCTCCACCCCAGAAGAAAGGTTTGGGTTCTACTCAAAAAGCTAGGCCAGGTAAGAAGTGCTAACTGCAGAGTTCTGGAAGGGTCTCTAGGGAGCTGAAGAAACAGGAATATTGTCTAGAGGGCTGACAGGATACTCACAGATCCAAGGCAACGAGCAGGAGTCCGGAGTGGGGGGAACAGGAATGGACAGCAATGGGCAGCCTGGGGCAGCAGATCATCAGTTCCTTCCAGCAAGGATTTGGTGGTCCCCACTCCTGTGCTTGCTCACAAAACAGTCACTGGACAAATAAATGAGTGAATGAGTAAATGAATGAATGGGCAAGCCAATCTTAAAGGTTAGAAGCTACACACGGAGGGGACAGGGTGACTTCTTTTTCAGAATCCTAAGAGTACTTTCCATCGGATCTTTGTGTCCAAGCATTGCCCGGTATACCTTTGTACCAGGACAGTGTGGTTCTATCCAGGTCTTCACTGTCTAGATGCAGCATGATGCTGTCATCGAGAGAGCACTGTTCTGGGAGTCACCAGACCTTTGCCTCCTAACTCTGCTACTTGTTGCCATAAGGCCATGGACCAGTCTTCCCTAGGTTCCAGGATACTTTGTTTGTAGGTGGTGGGGTCAGACAAGGCCCTTGATACCCCCATAGAGGGTGACTATCCTGTGTTTCTAGAACACGCAGGCAGGTGCTGAGCTGTCCATCTGAGCACATCTGTGCTCCCCTCCTCCCCCATACAGCCACCAGCTGAGGCAGAGTCTGTGATTTAAATGCTCCTACGCCTCCATCAGGGTCCCTCACCCTGGACCCCAGAGTCGCATATAAGTTCATAGGTTCCAACACTGGAATGGCTAGCAGGCGATGGGGCCAGTCCACAGCCATCATCAGAAAACTCAGTTCGGAACCGTAAGTACTTATTAATCAAGTATCTATTGTGTACAGACCACTGTACCCGACACAGTGAGGGCCAGGAAGGGGTCTGCCAGGAAAGCATTCAACCCCCCTTCCCCTTCGGCTGTGCACAGCTCCCCTCCCCCCCCCCCGACTAGAATACACCTCCACCCCCACACTCTGGGCCTGAGAAGAATGGCCACTGCCCCAGTAGCTGGGAGCTCTCCAAAACAGAAGGGGCTGGGCACACTGTCTGGGCACGAGTAGGCTACTGCCACCAGCTGGGCTGCGCTCTGCCAGGCAGATAGGCTGGAAGGGAAGACCACAGCTTTTCAACAAGTATCAGGGCTGAGCTATTAGAGGCTCCCTCCTGGGCTCCTTCTTGCTGGGCATTGCCTGGGCGCCCCACAGCCACTAGCATCCCTCCTCTTCTAATTATGCTGCTCCGTGCATTCATTCCCCTTAGTCTGAAACTGGTTTGCCACCGTGACTGCGGACTACGCTGGCCTCTCCAGTTAGGTGGGACCAATGACAACAGAGCTGAGGGGGTGTCAAAAATGTCCATTTCCAAATGGAGGAGTCCCTCCCCTCCCCCAGGATGCACTCTCCCTGCAATGCCAAATGCACTTTGCAAGCAACGGGAAGAGGGAGCGAGGGCTGGCTTCTGCTTGGAGATGAAGCCCTCCTTCCTCTGTCTCCAAACTCCATTAAGCATTCTGGAAGAGATGGAAATGATGATTATGGAGAGAGGAGAGAGAGAGAGAGAGAGAGAGAGAGAGAGAGAGAGAGAGAGAGAGAGAGAGAAAAGCGGAGAGATTGTGGGAAGGAGGAGCTCAAGGGAAAGAAGAGGAAAGGGGAGGAGAGAGGGTGAACCAACCCCAGAGTGGACACACACACACACACACACACACACACACACACACACACACACACACACACACACACACCACAGATCCCCTTATCTGATTAAGGATCCAAGGAAAGTCAAAAGCTTCAGGAAAATTAAAATGACCTACAGGGTTACCCAGCCAAGATCGGCAGGCAGATTACAAAGCTCAAGTCCAGTGAGATTTCCTCTGCTCTGGTGAGTCCCCTGGCTCTGACCTTAAACCCAAGGGCAGAGAATCATCCAGGGTGGGGGAGCTCAGAATGGCCCAGACTAAGAGCCCTGTGGTAGGCAGCTGATATCTGTGTCTATTTCTCTGCAATGCCCAGAGGAGAGGACAGAGACAGACAGTCACTTTTGTTTACTCAAAAGCCTGAAAAAAAATCAGTGTTTTTCCTCCATAGTTCTCTGATATCTGATTCTGGGCTCTTCCCAAAATTGAGAAGCAACTTCCCCCCTGCACACTGACCCCATGAACAGCACACCCAAGAGAGCTACAGCCCATAATGACCTCCCATCAACATCTTAGACCAGCACCTTCTCCTTCTCAGCTTCAGCATTCCCTACTATAAAATGGGTGGAATGATCTAGACAGACTTGGGTATGCCAAGGTTTTAAGACAGCCTGGGAAGGAGACTGCATGAGGAGCTGGCCACAAGAAGCAGCTGCATCCAGCGGATGACTCTGTCCCAGTGGGACAGAAAGAACAGGGTTAAAATGAATCACTCTGTGAGCCAGCCCAGGACTGGACTGACAAGGAGAAGAAAGTTTAAAAGCTAGACACCCACCTAAGATGGGAGTTCCCCTCCAGCATGCCCTGCTGAACCATTTACTAAGCGCACATATTTGCAAACATCCCAGAATATACATGTTAGGAAGCTAATAAGTTGCCTGACATTGAAAAGATGCTACACACACATTGTCAGATAGCTTAATAAACACCCACAACTTTTTCCCCCTTGATTGGAATATTTTGCTTTTTTTTTTCTCTTTTGTTTTGGGAAGAGTTCATTTTGTATCGTGTTGCAACCAGGCAGTGGTATTAACTTAGCAACTCAGCCAGGCCTCGAACAGCACTGCAGATTGTCTGAACACTCTGGCTTTGTGGGAGCTGATTAACCCTGAGCAAGACCACTCTGGGCCCCCGGGAACCACTGACTGCAGCTGCATTTCTGTATTCTTCGAGAACCACTAAGAGTTTGGGTGCTAGGCATGAATCACTCTGTTTTGACTTCTGGCAAGTTTGTCCCTGGAACTGTCATAGCCTAGCCCTGGGGGGGGGGGGGGGTTTGAGTATCAGATTGTTCCGATGCATCATGCTTTCTCCCATGTTAGCTGTAAGATGTTCTTGCATGCTTCTCAGCCTTCTACACCTGGTCTGTGAAAAGAAGGTGCTGCTGATGGCATGGTGAAGGTTATGAGAGGCATCCCCCAGGGTCGAGGTCTGGGAAGGCATACACACTTCTTCATGCACTAAGTATGCATCCCCCACACAGAGACTAGGTAGGTTCTTCGGACCTGCCAAGAACTGTGCCAGGCATTGGGATCAGCTTTTTTCTAGTGTCTTGCTCCTGAGCAACATGGCAAAGGAAAAAAAAAAAACTACAAGAACAAAATGTCTCAGGGGCCTTTGTTTAGATAGCTTCTTTGCATGGACTTCTTTCTCTTTCTACCTATAAGCTCTCCTTGGAGGACCAGCTCTTTTAACAGGCTTCTGCCAGACATCCAGGTGGAATTCTTTGCCCCACTCTCACAGGTCCTTCACATTCCATTCTTGTCTGCATCTGTTTCTGGAGCTCGTTTGTGCCAGGCATCCTGCTGCGACACATTTTAGTCACTCCAGTCCTAAGAACATTCCCAGGGGTAGACAATCCTCTCTCCATTTTGTGACTGACATGCGAGGCTTAGCCAGTGAGAAAAGTAATTGGCCTAAGATATTAGAGCTCACTCCCCTGCAGATAACACTGTAAGCAGGTCTTCAGTGGGTACAACCTTGCCAGGTGATGGCTTTCCCTGCCACGGATGGTGCTGTAGCCACAGCTTTTGTTCTTGACTCTCTCCAGGGGTCCCTTGTCTTGTGCACCCTTGGCCACAATACACAGTGTCCCTCCTTATCCATAGTTTTGCCTTCAGAAGTTTCATTACCATTGAGTAGCTAGAGCCTGAGAATATTAAGTGGGGAATTCCATAAAACAGCTGGATAAACCCATCTGGCATGCAGCAGCCATGAGTGGGCTGAGAGCCGATAGGTCAGGGACAGATGGATTCTGGGTGCGCCAATTCTTGCATAGGGGACTTCAGGACCGTGGACAGCGCCAGTGACTCAATCTCTTATGCATGGAAGAGAAGAGCAATCATTTCAAAGGACTGGGCATGGTGAGGGGGCAGGGGCAGGTGAGCAAGGGCCCTGAGAAAGGCAATGTGGCTCAAAAGTCAAGTGCTGCAGAGGAGGCCTGGCCACTCCTCCCTCTTTCCCCTTCAATTAATCTCTGCTGGTAGCAAGGCAATATTTTTAAATCTAAATCAGATCAATCATTTCTATGCTTCACCTTTCCCTTCATGATCAGAACAACCCAACTTCTTTACTCCGGCCTCCAAGGCAACACGACCAGGCCCTTGTTAATTCTGGTCTCATCTACTCCTGACTCCCTCCCTTCCCAGAAACACTGGCCTCCCTGATACTCCTTGAAGATGCCCAGTGCACTATTACCTTGGGACCTTAACACCTGCTACTCTCATGCCTAAAACCCTCCCTCCCAATATGCATGCCTCCCTCCTTTCACTCTAAACTTAAAGCTTACTTTCTCATGGATGGTCAAAATAGTATGCCTCTCCCACAACAACCACACACACCCCCCCCCAGCTGTCTCTTTTCCATTACACTGTTCATGTGCTTGTTCATTGCTTGCCGCTCATTGGGATGCAGGCTCCGTGAAAGAAGGGTATCTTAGTTAGGGTTTCCATTTCTGTGATGAGACACCATGACCAAAGGCAAGTAGGGGAGTAGAGGGTTTATTTGGCTTGCTTGCACTTCCACATTATTGAAGGAAGTCGGGGCAGGAACTCAAGCAGAACAAGAACCTGGAGGCAGGAGCTGATGCAGAGGCCATAGAAGGGTGCTTCTTACTGGCTTGCTCTCCATGGCTTGCTCTTCGTGCTTTCTTATAGAACCCAGAATCACCAACCCAGGGATGGCACAATGGGCCATCAATCACTAATTAAGAAAATGCTGTACAGCCAGATCTTATTGGAACATTTTCCCAATAGAGGTTCCCTCCTCTGAGATGACTGTAGCTTGTGTCAAGTTGACATAAAACTAGCCAGCACCAAGGGAGTGTTAAGATTTTGTTTAATGTTTCCTCTCTACTGACTAGTACACTCTGGCATGCCCTGCACATGATAAGGATTACTCAGTTACACTTGCTGAATGAAGGAATGGAGCTCAAGGGGTGAACCACCTCATTCTTGAATAAACCAGTAGCCAGGAGGTCATTCTAGTTCCAAGGGATGCAACACTTCTCCAGCCTCCACAGGCATGCACACTTGTGGTACACAGATATACATACAGGTAAAAATATGAATGAACATGAAATAAAAATAAATAAGCAAATGATTTAAAAGGGGGTGAGCTGAGGAAGAGGGTGAGGCAGAAGACACGGGAGGAGGGAGCACAATTCAATTGTCAACCCCAAAAGACAAAAAAGAGCTGTAAATTGCTGATCAAATAAAACAGATTATCCCCACCCTGCACCATCCACCCTCAGTGCAGGAAGATTGTGTGCTCATGGGAAATACAACCCCAAGGACCTCTTGTGAGTTTTCTCTTTTTCTCTGTCTAGGTTACCTCACTGGAAATCCACAGTTGAAGAGTCCTACTGCTTGGACTGCAGGGAGAGGAAAGGAGAGGCCTCCTTTGCAAAGTGTCTGACATTTGGAGATCACTCAACAAAATCATCTCTCTGAGTCTATGAAAGATGGCTCAGCAGTATGAACACTTACTGCTCTTTCAGAGGATCCAAGAGTTCAGTTCCTAGTACCCATGTCAGGTGGCACATAGTTGCCTTTAACTCTGCTCCAGGGGATGTGACTCTTCCAGCCTCCATGGGCACCTGAATGCATGTGTACATTCTCTCTCTCTCTCTCTCTCTCTCTCTCTCTCTCTCTCTCTCTCTCTCTCTCTCTCTCTCTCCCTGTGTGTGTCTGTTTCTGTCTTTCTATCTCTCTCTGTCTCTCTCTCACAAACACACATACACAGATACACATAAATAAAAACTAATTTTTAAAATTCTGTGTCCCTCCCCTCTAAGCACCTATCTGTTCAGACGAGAAGGAAATGTGGCAATGACTCCCTTAACAACATCAGCCAACACCAGATCATGTGTTTCTTGATCGCAGCCAGTGAGTGGGACCCACAGACTCCCTTTCTCATAGGCTGTGGCACAACAAGGAGAAGGGATGCTCATAGTCCCCAGCCCCACACCTCAAGCTCACCTGGGGGAGGAGTGCTAGGTAGCCACACCAGCCCAACCAGGTGTGTACCGAGAAGCTGGAGAATGTTTGGAGACCTTTATCTACCATGATCCTTTGTTATCATGACCCCCAAATGCTCAGCCCATCAGCATTGGAGCCCCAGATTTTAGAAAATAGTGAAGAGGGTGGGCTCTGTACTTGATAGTTGGGATTTTACCTCCAAGCTCTGCCTCTACACCAGCTGTGCCACCTCTGGCAAGTCACCCCTTCTCCCTGAGCAAAGCAGATCTCATGCTCTCAGTACACCCATGGAGCAACTGAGACTCTGTGAGATGAAATAACAGGTCCAGGCCAGATGGCATGGGCTGTCAGTCAGTCTCAGCAGGAAGCCAGGGCCCAAGGAAGCAGAAAACACCTGGAGACATTGCAAAGACAGGAACAGGGCCAGGGATGCCACAGGAACATGGAAGTACCTGAGGTCAGGTACCCACAGCTACCTTTTCCTGGAGGTAGTTTCCCAGTTCCCCCGAGTATGGAAAAGGACACATGGAAATGGCCACTAACTAGCAACCACGAGTTTTAACTGAAGGAGCCCCTGGGGAGAAATGGGAAACTGAATACCTGGCCTTACTCCCCACCGCCTCTAGCTCATCTGCTGTGCTTCCATGGGATGAACCAAACCAGAAGCCAGGGGGTCCAGGAAGCCCATTAATGCAGAGGGCAGGTGGAAGATGTCACTACACACAGGTAACTCTAAAATGGCAAAATGTGGACTTCTACACAACAAATTTCTTATAGGGTCTTAGAAAAAAGCTCATGGAATGCGTGAGTGGATAGGTGGGAGGAAGGATGCATGAGTGAATGAATGCTGGATGGATGGATGGATGGATGGATGGATGGATGGATGGTGGGTGGATAAATGGATGTGCGCTGCATGAATGCTGGATGGATGGATGGTAGGATGGATGGATAAATGTTTGTTGGATGGATGGATGGATGGATGGATGGATGGAGGGATGAATGGGTGGATGATGGATGGATGGATGGATGGATGGATGGATGGATGGATGGATGCTGGGTGCACATATGGATGGATTAATTCCTGCACACTTCATTCATGTGGCTTTGATTAATCTCATCACCTGACTAGAAATATTTAGGCTTCTTAGGTTTATTTCTAAGCCATAAATGGGTTCTAAGAATAAAAGCTTCCTTCCCAGCGTCTAAGTTCTCGTAGGAGTTACCTGTCTCTCTCTGGCCCCTGGCTCATTTTTCCTGCTGCTGCTGCTGCTAGAGTGGTTCCTCCCTCCAAGATGCCAGCCCTGAGCCAGGCCGACCTGCATGCCGCTACAAAGCAAGTGAAGAAAGGGCTGAGGTCAGAGGGGGCCAGTCCTGCTACCCTCCCCTTGGGGCTGGAGTACAAGCTGAGGCAACCTGCTTCTCTGCCAGCCCGGGGAGCGATGGAGGCTGACAGGGAGGGAAGTGGAAAAGGCAGGATGTTCGCTATAATTATTTTCATTGATTTGTCTACTCAGATCCCAAGTGCTGCGATGCCGTTGTGACATTTAATAAAAATAATTCAAGGTAAAAATACCTCTTCCTCTCTGCTCCCTCCTTCCCCCTTCGTTAACACCACCTCAGTTTTCTGCCTCCCTGTCTGGTGGGTGCCCTGGGCCAACTGCAGAAAGAGGCAAGCCAAGGTGGGACCAGACCATGGGAGAGAAGCCTGGGAGTTGAAGTCTGGAGACCCATGGCTAGGACTGTTCTGTTTTCACCTGACTGTCCCTCTCTGAGTGCTGGCTGCCCCTCCCCTCCCCAAAACTCTGAGATAGACTAAGCTGAGCAGGTACAGTTGTATGTGGAGCCGGAACTCCCTCAGGCAAAGGAGCATGCTTTCCCAGCAATCTCTGGGATCCTGCTCCTGCCTGCTGACCTCAAGTCTGATATCCCCCATTTTTAACCATGGAAAGCACCCCTCCATACCATTTCTTGCAAATTTCCAACCCTGCCTAGGCTCCTCCTTCCCCCTTCTCTGTCTGCTTTTCATCGTGAAACAAACAATATTCAACCCATGATGGAAACAGGAAAAACTGAGATACTAAAGTGGCCGTCTTGGTCACCTGTCTCGCCCACCAACTATACTCAGGACCTTGAGTCCTGACAGCACTCTGTCCTTTACTATTCTTGAGAAAACTGAGGCACAGCGAGATCAAGCCTAGACACACAGTCAGGAAGCGGCAAAACTGGATTCTGCCATTGTCGGTAGGGAGTCAAGAGCCCTCCATTCTCCCCTAGAGGTCCTGCTACCGCTCCATAATTTCTCCACAGCTAAGCCTAAGCCCCTGTCTCCTGCCTTCCAGGTAGAGGATCTCCAAGATCCAGTCTGACTCAGCAGAGTTCAGGAAGCAGGGAAGGAAACTGAAACGGGATCCTGAGCCCTCCAGGCTTACATACTGAGTCCTAAGAGCACCATCCCAGGCTGTCAGAGGCAGATGTAATCAGGGTGACCTCGCCTTTTTCACAGATTCATTAAAGTCTGTGTTCTGGGGTAAATGATTGCTTTCCCCTGGTCCTGCTGAAGAAAAAAAAAAATCAATCACCTCCTTGTAGATTTAGAATGGGACAATTGGCAATTAGAAAACATTTCCCCCAGGCAGGCACTGGGGATGGGGCCTTGAGATGCTTCCCAAGTGTTCTGTCCGTGGCACAACCTGGCCAGGCCTTCTGGCTTGCAGCAGACTGGAGAAGCCCTGGGTCGGGTCTGGGAACACAGCTGGGGATCCACCTGTGGCCCTGGGATTCTGTGTTCCATCTCAGCTTGCTGTCGGGACCTCCTTGAAGTGTCCAGTCCTCCCCCTCCTCCCCCCCCCCACTCATCCCTGACTGGTGACTAATGGATTTTCCTCTGTACTGAGAGATTTACTAAACAACTGAACTAGGACGCATTAAGTCTGTGGGTTTGGAGGTTTGTTTTAGAGCAATTCTCGCCCAGAGAACTGGCTGCTGAAATTAAGATGCATTCTTCTCAGCAAATATTGATTTCAACTCGAAGCAAATCCGAGAAGCTGCTTGCTGGATTTAAGCTCTGGCAGCTGCAGTGTGGACCGAAAGAGGGGTCACCAAGGTGCTCCCCACTAGACAGGCCCAGAAAACAAGGCAATAGAGAAAACATAGCCAAAGCAGAGCTAGAAAGTACCATAAGGCCAACCAAACAGAAACTCATTTGGAGACTCACAAGTCTATTATCAAATGGGGAAGGTGACCATTGGCCCATATATTGTGGCCACACCAGGTATGCATACTTCTGGTGAGATGGAATTCACACAGCCGTAACTTGACTCTTGGGCTTCCCTTCAAGCTGGACCCTGAGGTGCCCTCCTTCCCAGAATCTTAGCTTAACTAACTTTGTCTTCCCTCTGTTTCCTCCAGGGTTTCAAGCCACTAGGACAGCCACGTGTATCTTCTCTCCCTCAAATGTTCCTGCCTTGCTTCCCTTTCTCTCCCAAACCCTGTCAGGGACAAGGACCACAGCTTGCACAGCCCCTAAGGTCTACAGTAACAAGATCTTGGGAACTTGGAAAATCAAATTAGTTGGTAGAAGTTCTTGATCTAATTCGCCAGCCTTCTAGTTGTAAGATATGAGCAAAGCACTTCCTCTCTGGGCCTCGGTTGCCTCCTTTTTAAGAAGCAGAAAATGGGATTGGACCAGACAGCCTGGAAGAATTTTCTCAGGTACTAAAATTAGAATACAGCCTGCTGTGGTTCTCAGTTCTAGGTAACACCCGTTCACCCCTGGCGTTCCAGCATGTGGTCAAGGTTCTTGCAAGAGCAATGTTAAATCAGTGCTCATCCCTCAGGTCCCCAGACAAGGCAGCAGAATACTTGGGATACACAACAGCCTAACACAAATAGAAGAGGCAGCATCTTTGATATAAAGACATTTGGACACATCCTCAACACAGATACAGGGGAAATCGGTAAGCACAAAGGTGCTCCCCATCCCTCGCCAGCTGCTATGACACAACCCAGAATAGCGTAAACGATTTTTCTGAATAGCATGTGAAGTGCCAGTGAGGACTGATGGCAGGAACATGGTCTCTGCTCCACAAAGCACATTTGACAGTTTCTTATAAAGTTAAAGCATTTATCATGTGACCCAGTTACTCTACACTTAACTAGTCACCCAAGAAATGTAAAAACTTGTGTTTACCTCAGAGTCGCCCCAAGAATGTCTGCTGCTATTTTATCCATTATTTTAATATATGTGTGGTAACAGTTTGAGTGCCCTTCCATGAAAGCGTGGGAAAAGCGTAGTTCACCCATATAATGGAAAACCCCTCAGCTGTAGAAAGTGAGGCACTCCTGAGATGTGTGATGAAATCCGAGATGAACCTCAAGGGCATTACACTAAGTGGTCAAAGCCTGACCCAAAAAGCTATACATCATATGCCTCTGCTTCTGAGACATTCTGGACAAAGGAATACAAGAGGGATGGGTAAACTCCTGGGGATTGCCAGCCGGGGCCAGTTGGGAAGGGATGGCTCAAAGGATGTTCTGGGGAGTGATGGGCATACTGTGTTCCACGACTGTGAAGGCAGAGGTGGAAAAAATGCATTTGTCGTGGTCCACAAAACTGTACATAACAGATCAATGTTGTTTCTGAGAATACACCTATAAGTAGGATTTTAAAAGTGAAAATAAAAAGGGGGAATGGGAGAGGAAATGCCAACGTGGCCATTTTGATGTAGCACTGTTAAAATGACAGCATCAAATCAAAATGGTGGCCTGGAGAGGCCGTTCCTCTCAGGCCCCCTCTTCCCTCTGGCCTTTCACTTCCAAGGTCTCTGGGGTAGAGATGTGAAATGTCTCAGGAGTGACTTTTATATGTTTTTCATCTTCCACCTAGTGCCATGTTTAGCAGAAGTGTCTGTGGCAATGGAGCATGGAAGCATACCTATGCTGGGACACCCCAAGAAAGCACAGGACCCTGTGCATATGGAATGGACTGCTCATGGTAGAGGTTATAGGGCCCCCGGCTGCCTTTTGTTTTGTGTAGCTAAAATTCTATGGCAGAGAGGCAGGAAAAAATACCCATCTGGCAGATCCTAGGCAGTTACAGATCCTGCAGAGAAGGAAGAAATTCCTTTGAAGATGCCATGGCAGAAAGGAGAAGAGCACGGGCCTAGCCCATGGCTCACAGCTTTGGTGGCCACTGGTAGTTTGATGGGCCCACCCATCTTCCCACTTCCTGGCTGTGAGATCATGGACAGTGTCAGTGACAGAGGGTGGAAGCCCTGCCTTGACTTCTTCATCCGCAAAACCCGAGAAAGGGGCATCCTTGAGGCCACGACGTGAAGAGCCACCATGCACTCAGCTCATACGTACTGATCATTGTATGCCTGTCACTGTCTTGTGAGCTCAGGGTACAGATAAAGGTGGCATTGTCAAGCATTCACATTGCAGGAAGCAGAGGCAGATGATAATGAAGAAACCGTGCACAGTAGCAGCTGATGGAGATGCCGAGGAGGAAAGCCTAGAAAGTGAGGGGATGGAGGGAGCTGCTTCATAGAGAATGATGAGGGAGGCCTTGTCAGGGAAATGACATCTGAGTAGAGATGGGAAGAAGGGGGCTGGAAGGAAGCCATCCAGGCAGAGGGCACAGCATAAGCAGAGACTGAGAGAGTGCCTGACAGAGCTGAGGATGGACTCACCGAGAAGCTGGGATGGCTAATGTGAAGGTGCCATTTAGCGAGGGGCTTGCAGACCAGTGGGTTTTATCTGTCATTCACAGTATTGCAGAAAGTCATCGAAGGCGTCTGAGGAGTGACATGATCCAGCTCATGTTTTCAAAGGCTTCCTCTGGATGTGGTTTGCAACCACAACAGGAGGCAAAAAGCCATGCCAGGAAGCCCTGTTAGCAAGTCACTGTGTGAGCCGGAAGAGAGTTGACTGTGTCTCGAATGACAGAGACATGTACATCTGCTGAGAACAGAGCCTGGCACACAGGAAGTGCTCAGTGTCACACAACACTACTGTGGTCATCACCATCATCCAGGGTGGGAAGTCAGAGGACCTCAGGCTTGGTCCATACCAGGAGCAAGGATCAGGTCCACAGAGAGAGGGGGGGGGGGGAGGGAGAGGGGGAGGGGGAGGGGGAGAGAGAGAGAGAGAGAGAGAGAGAGAGAGAGAGTTGACAGATTCCTTTCTTTCCATTTTCTTCGTGTGTGTGCATATTTATGTGTGTGGGCAGATATATGAGTACGCATGCATGTTCATATGTGTATGCATGCATGTGGGGGTACAAGGTTAATGTTGTGAATCATACAGGACCACTCCTACCTATTTATTGAAGCAGACTTTCTCATTTAGACCCAGAGCTCACCTCTGAAGCCAGTCTGGCTCGCCAGCTTGCTCTGCTGTTCTGAGGCTAGACTCACAGGTGGGCTGCTGTACCCACCCAGCATTTACCTGTGTTCTGGGGATCCCAGCTATTGTCCTCATGCTCCATGGCACTTTACCTACTGAGCCATCTCCTCAGCCCAACAGAGCTTTTTGACACATATATTAATTTGGACAAAGAGCTAAATGGGAAAGGTCTGAGTACAACTGTGTTCCTAGCATCCATGGGGGAAGCCAAAGGAAACGGCCCATCCCGAGTGGAGTCAGTTGTTGCTCGGTATAACCATCTCATTTTAACCTCAAAAATGTGTGGGGAAAAGTTACATTAGCGCCATTCTTCATACACCCTTGGACTATTCACAAGCCAGATTGTGACACACATGTAGTCCCCCAGTACCTCTGTCAACCTTCCCACGTGGACAGATTAGTTCCAGGCTCAGCAGGAATGTCGACCCCACACTCTGCCCCGAGGACCTGCACATCTTTGGATCTCCCGGATGCAGACTCAGTCAGCCCAGATATCACAATGTCTTTGGCCCCTCTATCAACCAAAGTGAGACTCCATCTCAACTGTCACAGAAAACGGTGATTCATGAGGAGCCGTCACCTCCTGAGGCCACTGCTTTTTGCAGATGCGGTAATGGCGTGCTCTTATGTGGTCAAATTTTCCAAATTTATCTCAGGGAAAAACACAAATCTATGCCAAGCAATTTGACCTTCTGGAAATTTTCAGGCCTTTCTGTCCTAATTGAAAGTCCATCAGACCTCTCTCTCTCTCAGTTAGCCTCTGAGACATCTTGCGTGACAGGGCAAAAAGAGGCCAAGTCTCCTTGGAGAAAAGACGCTTGCCTTCTCCTTCTCTTTCTTATTCTTCCTTCCTTTGGTGTGTGTGTGTGTGTGTGTGTGTGTGTGTGTGTGTGTGTGTGTGTGTGTGTGTGTATGTGTGTGTGTGTGTGTGTGTGTGTGTGTGTGTGTGTGTGTGTGTGTGTGTGGGTGTGGGTGTGTGGGTGTGTGTGTGTACACTAGGGATTAACTTAGGGCTCTGTGCAAGTTAGGCGGCTACTCCACGGCTAAGCCACATCCCCAGCCCTCTTTTTACTCTTTGAGAGAGGACCTTCACAAAAGTGACCAGTGGCCCTAAACTCACTATAGCCCAGGAAGGCCTCTAACTTGTGATCCTCCTGCCTCAGCCTCTCAAGCAGCTGGGATTATAAGCCTGAACCACCAGACATGGGGAGGGGGGGAAGTTCATTCTAAAATTAGGAAATGACAAAGTACTATAACAAAGCCAGAGAATCTCTAAGCCAGAAACGAAGGAACTACGAAGATGATACAAGATGTCTTAGTTGGTGTTGAAATGACAAGGCAGCTGATTGGACAGGCTCCCACTGGTCAGAGACAGCATTGTTTCAGCATCAGTGAGGACAGTAATTGCACCATGCTAGAAACACACCAAAAACGCTTAAACTCCCAAGTTCACTACAATATGCAAAGACTAAAATAAACCGTGGTGGTCTCCGGAGGAGCTAAAAACCAACACATTATTTTGAGAACTGGCAAAAAATAGAGTGAACCAAACATTTATCCTTCTGTCTCTGGGTATCTATGCTTGCTTTTGGGGAGGGAGGCTGGAAATTGAACCTACTACCTCATGCATGCTAGGCAACTGCTCTACCCATGAGTTCTATTCTCAGCCCTCTGTTGCTCTTTATTTTTATGATAGGATCTTGCTAAGTGGCCCAGGCTAGCCTTAAACTTCAGGTCTTTCTGCCTGTCTCCAAAATAACTGGGATTATAGGTCTGTGGCACAAGACCCAGATATAATACTTCAAAAGAAAGAAAATTATGCAGATGGACTACAATACTAATAAATTGAAAATAATAATGGTGGTGGTAATGGAAATGATGATGTTGGTGATGATGGTGACAACGATGTTGGTGATGAATAAGTAATCAGAATAAGTAATCAATGGTAAACTAGAGGGTGGGTCTTTGCTGTAGCATTTTGTGACAGCTAATGAATTAGTAGCTCAAGAAAAGACAAACACTCATCAATAACCCTTAAGGGAGAACATAGGTCACCATGTAGTGGCCTTGGGGATAGTAAATCAAGCCCTAATCTGATTACACTTTCAGACTGATCTTTCTTCTTCTTTGCAGGGGGACATAAGAAGACATTAGAGAGGACCACAGCATTCAGCAAGATCAGGCTGTAGGGGAAATCTACAAGCCTGAGAAACTATAGATTAAAGAAGATGTAAGAGATGTGCCAGTTGGCCAGGCTGAAAAGCCCATGTGATTTCTCATAGTGACAGGCAAAAATGAAGAAGGAAAAGTCTATGAGGCCATCAAGAGTATTTCAGTATGGGTTAGTTGTTTGACAAAACTGAGGAATTACTGTTCACTTTTTGGTATACGTATCAATTACTACTGCTGCATTAAAAGCCACCCCAAACTCCACAGCTTAAATGAACAATTGTTTTGTTCTTTCAGGATTCTGTGAGTCACATACATAAGCAGACATCAGCTGGGTTGGTTCATGTCTATCCTACATAGTGTGGTACAATCTTGCACAGATATGGAGCCTCAACAGTGGCAGCTCTATTATCTAAAGATTTATGTTTACTATTTATTAATGTGTGTGCATGCAGAGGCCACAAGAAGGTGTTGGATCCTCTAGAGCTGGAGTTACAGGTGACATGAACCACCTGACATGGGTGCTGGGAACTAAACTGCACTCCTTTGCAATTGCTACAAAAGCTCTTAGCTACTTAAGCATTTCTCTACCTATCACAACATCATCACCTACATTTTGTCTATTATCTATCACCTCTGTAATCTATCTACCTATTATTTATTATCAATTCTTTATCTCTCTATCATCTATCATTGATCTGTTTATCACCTACCTATCTACCTGTTATCACTGGTCATCTTTCTACATGCCTGTCATCTATCCCTCTCTATACTCATCTACTCATTTATGCTTTTCTATCTCTGGACTCTTGTTCCCAAGGAAGCCAACCTGTGCTCCTTTGCACCATCATATGAATGCTGAAATATCCACAACAAGAAGGCCCCAGTGGGCAGGGGCCTCTGCCTTATACTGTATTTTTTTATTGTCTCATTGGTCAAAGGAAGCCATCTTGTCAATCAAGCTCAAATGAGTGCCAGAGGGGAGTTCTCGAGAGTGTTAGACCAAGAGTCTGGCTCCTTGGAAGTCATTACTGGAACGACCTGCTCCAATGAGATGCCAGCAGCAAAGGGGATATATCTTTAAAAGAGTCTTATCATCTAGAAATGCATATTAACACATTTCCATATATGATATGATATGCTTGAAAGTAATCGGGGGTGGAAAGGCATGAAGGAAGGAGTGGGTGGATAGAGAGATGGAACAGGGATGGCCAAGAATTCATTGGGGCTGATTTATGAGCACATGGTGGAGTGTTTGATTCTTTTTGCTACCTTCATGTATATTTGAAATCTTTGATGATAAAAAGGTTTTCCTTTGAGCAGCTGATCCATGTCCCACCGACACCAGGAGAACTCAGAGGAGACAGCCACAACATCCCCGCAGCAGCTCTTTCCAGAACATGGTATCTTGCTTCCCCAAGTCATAGAGTGAGATGGGAATGGGGGAACTTTTCTAGACACCCTTCATCCTTTCCCTGTCTAGGGTGTAATAAACACTGAACAGTTTGTATAAGCAGCAGTGTGGCAGGGTGGATAACGGCAAGCCCTTGGAGTCCCAGGGCTGCTGTTCAGTCCTTACATGCACTCTTGTCCAGGTTATTTTGAGATTTAGGACATGAACCAGCTTGGGATGATAAATTGCAAAACATGTGAGGATGAACTGAAAGAAAGGACAAGAATGCAGGGGACCTGAAAGGTGCAGATGAGAGGCAGTGGCCTCTTCAACAGGTAGTTGGAGGAGGAGGAGGAGGAGGAGGAGGAGGAGGAGGAGGAGGAGGAGGAAGAGGAAGAGGAGAAGGAAAGAGGAGAGGGAAAGAGGAGAAGGAGGAGGAGAGAGAAACGGAGGAGAAAGAATAAGGAGGAGGAAAAAGGAGGAGGGAGAAAAGGAAAAGAAATACGCAGCTAAATCTCCTTCTCCGAGACTGCCCATATTCCTTGCTTACAGACTAAATACTCATTGGGAAAGAAAACGGAAATATATAAGAGCTTTAGAGAGATGATTCACTTCTTTACAGTGCTGGATATCATTCTCCCAAATCATTTATTGAGTATCTAGTGTATGCCAAACTCTATTAGATACTAGATGAAAATTGACAGATGACAGAAGACGCGTCTTATCTGTGTGAATGAGTATTTTTCCAAATAGAGGCTGTCATGATTCAAACTGGTTACACAGACCATGCAATTTACAGGCTAGTGTATCTGATAAGTGTGGTGGGGGCTTCAGACACATCTGGATCCAGGTGTTTCAAGGCTGTTGTCAAGAACTTGCCTCTATCCAGCTCTGAACTGGTTTCCCTCTAAGTAAAGGTCATTCATTCCCAGGGACTTTCCTACTAGAAACAACAGGCTTGTATCTTCCTACCTGGGCAGCAAGCACCTCAGGTTTGAGGCTCCCAGAACCAGTCTGGTACCATGTCCATTCCCAGAGGGAAAACAAATGCTCTGATAGACTTGTGTAATTCTGGCCCTGGCCCTGTGCCTGAGAGGAGCACAGACCTAACCAGCCACACAGATGGAACAGGGAGGGTGGTCCCTCAAAGGAGAGAGGGAGATGGTATGTGCACAGACTTAGCAAGACAATAGATATTCTCTCGGCACCAAGTCACTCTTTCACTCAGTGAACATTTGTGTACAAAGTCCAGTCCTGGCACTGGGAATGCAGTACTGAACAAAGCAAAGCCCCTGGAGCTTGTATTTCAGAGGTGGCAAGAAAAACACAGATGTTGACAAGTTTATACTGAAATTACAGATGGTGTTTTTCCATGAAGCGGATCGCCAGGGTACTGCGAGAGAGAATGCAGAGAGAACTGTCCTGAAATGAGGAGGCAGAGACGGTGCCCTGAGAGTGGACCTAAGAGCCAAATCACGGAGGAAGAGGAGAGTCTTGAGTGCCCCGTGTGTCTAGGGGGAGCTGAAGGGGCAAAGAGGAATTGGCCTATGGCTGAGTAAGAGATGTGGAGGAGACAAGAGACTGCACAACACACATAACAAACAGAATCCCCCCGGGCCCAGGAAAGAGGCGATGTAAGTGAGTGACAGGATTTGAGCATGGAGGAGCGCGGGGAGTTACGGGGGTTAGAAGATTGGACAGAGATGTCTTCATTGTACAGTGTCTTCAACCATGAGCAGCATAGGTTGGGATTCCAGTGAGAGACATGGGTTCACAAGCCAGGAGAAGGATCTTGGGGAACGTGGTAATCTGGGGGAGAGTGAGGCTCCATTGATAGCATGTGGGGCAATGACAGCTGGTAGGTTGGACTCATCTGTTGGAGGCAATGGATAAGATCCTGACAGCCATGTGGCCTGCTCTAGGAAAACAGGTCTGGGGGAGAGGCTTATGTGACAAAATGGGCAAGAAGGACCAATGCTGTGGAGACAACCTAGAGGTAGGGACTTGGGGACTGAGCTTTGAATGGATGTATTCCCTTCTTCTACATACCCCAACAAAACACACGTCTTTATGAAACGAGACAGAGGACTAAGGAAAACACACCGAAGAGTGAGACTTGATCTCTGCTTGTCCCTTGTAGCTTCAACCAAAGGACCTCTCACCTCCACCTGTGTTAGAAAGAGCCTCAGATACAATCTACAAGGCGCTGGGGTTAGAGAAGGCAAGTGACTTGTACCAAGTCACACAGAAGTACTGAGACAAGAACTCTCCCTCTGCCTCTGTGCAGATGTTCCCAGCTCCTTCCACCCACCAGGCCCATGTCTGTCCTCTGGGCCTCTACAGCAAGTCTAGCCCCTCTTGAATATGTGGAGACAGTGAAGGTACTCCTCAACTCTTCAAACCCGGCCACAGCACTGAGAGCTCTGAACCCTAACCACTAGACCGCCAGGGGGTTGCCTCCTGGTGGGCCGACACCCTGAACCTCAGTCGCCACCTGCTGCTCCCCTGACATGGCTACCAGCACTACTTCAGATCTAGTCCATCAACTCTGTCTGGACAGTCAGGGTCAGGCTCTGTACCAGCCACCTCCAGTGTCTCAAAGTCCATCCGCAGTGCTTGTTGGGACCGGTCACCAATGACCCACTGAGTAAGCTCTCACCCTTTCCTCTGAGCACCACCATGCCACGTCTGGATGCATCCAGGAAGGGGGGTATTGTGCGGTGCAAAAGTATCCCGAGTCATTAACAGGGGGGTCCCACCTGCAACCTCTAGGCCCATGTGCTTCTGCTTGAAACTCATCTGTTGACAGTCTGCTGTCTGAAGAGATCACTCCTTGGCTGTGGTGTATGCAGCAAGGGGCAATCCTCATTGGCTGTGGTGTATGCAGCAAGGGCACTCCTTCTCGGAGTCTGGAACATGGGTAGGAGGAAGTACCTACCTGGGCAGGAGAGCCTGGGTGTGTCTTAAATAACCCTCTCCTTCTGACCACTGTAACTGTCCCCCACTCTTCCCTCCTGGAAATCTGATGCTCTGATGGCTGCTTAGAGAAGTGGTTGGGTGAGCAGAGCACTGTAAGGACATCAGAAGGCCCAGGGAGAGCATCACAGGACTGGTGATAATTCTCAGCCCTTCCTCCCCACTGAGGTCCCAACATGGTCACAGGTGTTCATATGTCTTTCTTAGTGGTGGTAACAATTAGTGACTGCTGAACTGCCCCCAGAGCTTCCCAAACCCGTCAGTTACCACAGTCTGTACGTTATGGAGAGAATGTTCTATGAGGTTGTTTTGTTATTGTTTTGAGACAGAGTCTAGCTACAGAGCCAAGGGCTAGCCTTGGACTCGTTGTGTAGACCAGGCTGGTCCTGACCCTGCAATCCTGCTTCTAGCCTTCCAAGTACTGAAACTACAGGCATGTATTACCAAACCTGGCTCTTCGTTCTTATTCATTGATGTTTAGGACAGGATTTGTGGCTGTACCTTTGAGTTAGGGAGTAGTTTTAAGGCACCTCCCCAGGGCAGGAGGGAAGAGCAGTCAAGGCTAGGTTGTCAAATAAAATGCAGAACACTGAATGTCAAACAAACAGAAAATTTCAGTTTAAGTATATTCAGATCTTGCATGGGATGTACATATGCTAACATATACTTGCTTCTCTTTGTTTGAGTTTGATTAATCTAAGCCAGAACCTGGTGTGGTGGGGAGGAATGGAGACAGCACTCCTGAGGCCCTGTCCCCCAGTCTCTATATGTCCTTACTGCCATGGAGTTAGGAATACTAAGGGAAAAGCTGGGAAGACATTTCCTCAGAGCAAGGATGGGTGGGGGTGTGAGGGAGAGACAGAACAGAACGGAATTAGATAGAGACCTGATCTTCTGTGAGGTCACTTGTCCCCCCAGCACTGGGATGATGGAGTAGGTGGTGGCGCCAGATCACCAAGTTAAGGCCAGAGGCACCTGTGTTCTGGCTCTCAGACAGCAGTGTGGAGCCATGAAGCCTCTTAGAGGTAAATTATCTCCCTTCCAGTCAGCAGCACCCCAGCGGAGAGAGCCAGCGGGAGCCGATTACACTGACACTCCAGGCTGTTTTTTTTTAAAGCTTCTCACTTGCTGGCTGTCTTAAAGACTCATCCCTGTCCCCAACCCTGTGGTCTCCAAGCATCTGCTCAGGACTCCCAAACACCCTGCGCTAATCACTAATCGCCCAATGAGACCATCTGGGGATCTGAGAGAACAGCTTCAGCTTTGTCTCCTTGTTTCCCCTGGACCCGGCATCTTGTTCCCCTATATTCAGAATCCCCACACCCTACCCTGAAGCCCATACCCCATCATTCGCCCACACCTCAGTGACCTGGGTCTCTTCAACACCACACAGACACTCTAGCTGCACCTGGGAGGGGTTAAGCTCAGCAGCCTGGAACTGTCTTCACAAGCAAATCCCACTGGAGCCCTAGCCCACAGCATGCTGCCCTCATGCCTTCAAGCTACAGAGACATCAGTGGCCAGCTCGTCCCCTCGGTAAGGGGCCCTCGGAGAGTGGCTAGCCCTCACGGAGCTCTCGGCGCACAGGAGCGATGACAAGGACCAGTGACCCCTGTATCCTGGAGAGGTCTGGGGACAGTGGAGTGGGAAAAAAGAGAGCTGAGGGGACTACAGCCACAGTGTGTCTACGGACGACAGCAGGCAGGCTGCTTCAGAGTAGAAATGAACCAATTCTGTCTCTGCCCCCTCAGGAGCACGCCCTGGTTCTCCCACTGCAAAATCCCCAGCCGTTCCTTCCCTGGAGTCCAGCTCTGTCCTCAGTTCTGCCCAATGGCTCTGTGTCAGACTCTGGACATGCCACCTCCAGAGTATCTGAGTCCATCAGCAGAGCAAGGCAGAGCTAGACTCGAGCTCCGCAGAGCAGACTCTTACCCCATGTCCTTGTGCCTCCCAGCTTGCCTCTTCTCTTTGGATAGAACCCACTGAACCACGAGCTTAAATAGATCACCCCCTTAGAAGTGCTTGCCGCTGTGATATGAAGTCTGACCGTCACACTTGCTGGGCCCCTTGCACTGGGGTCGGGATGTACTCCCGAGCAAGCTTCACCTCCACCCTGATTGTAGTTCCCATTGGCTGTGTGGCCACCCGGCCTGTGATTTTGCTAATTCCTAGCTGACTATACCGAGTCCCAGAAGAGAAAATGAAATTCCCCAGAAGTCAGCTGCTGGTGGGCCCCCACAGCAAGAGGGCACCCCAGAGCTCTCATGGTGCCATGGCCAGCATTCTCATTTCTCACCCCTTTCCCATCATGCTCTCCTCCACCAGCTCCTTTCCAGATCATCCCTCAACTGCCTCTTGCCTGATGTCTGGTCACTGAGTAGCCTTAAGTGAGTTGCTCTGCCTCTCTGGATTACTCCTGGTTCCTTATCTACAAACAGAAGGCTAGCCCCCTGGACTGCAAGAGGCGCCCCGAGGTGAAGAGTGGATGGGAAGCTCCAGGAAAGAGGCTCAGCAGTGCAGAACAAGGGCCCTACCAGGCACCCATGTGCCCATGTGACTTAATTCTCCTCACCACCCCACACTGAGCTCTCCACCAAGGGACAGAGCAGAGCAGAGCTCACAACTGCCCTGAGCTCCAGTCTTAGAGTGTGAGCCAGAAGAACCTGGGACAGTGGTAACACAGCCACTTAATGGCACAGATGGGGAAACTGAGGCCTGGAGACTATTAAGAGCCACTGTTTGTTGGGCACTTCCTAGGATTCCTGAAATCCTAGGGATTGCCCTGCTTTAAAGAGGAAACTGAGGCTCAGAGACTCCATTGACTGATTCCAGGCCACACGACTAACGGGAATCACAATCAGAATGGAGGCTAAGCCTCCTCCAGAGTACTTGCCCATGCCTATGCAAGCTGCTCAGTGAGTGTGACAGCCAGACTTTATGTCACAGTGACAAGCACCCCAGAGAACCACTTCAAAGGGGGATTATCTATTTGAGCTCACGGTTTTAGAGGGCTCTGTCCATGGTGGTGGTATAAGAACAGGCGAGGTAGAGCAAAACCACATGACAGCCAGGAAGCAGAGTCAGAGAGAAAAGGAGAAGAGGACAAGCTACCTCAAAGGCACACCCACTGTGACCTTCCTCCAACAAGGTCTCACCTGCTAAGAATGCCATCCCCCATGAACCTGGCAGTGGTTAATCCAGGGGTAAAGCACTCCCACAAAGCTCCACCTCACCTTTGAATCCTGCTCTTTGGAAACCAAATCTTCAATGCATGAGCCTTGTGAGAGGACACATCATATTCAAATCATAGCAGGCCAGTAGGCCACAAGCCAGTACCTTTCCACCCTAGGCTGCCCCACACTAAAGGACAGACTGACCCTGAGAGCAGAGAGGCTGGAGGACTATCGAGGTGGTGGTCTCATCCTGTGTGGACAGCACAGGATTTCTAGCTCTGTGTCAGAAGGAGGGTCTTGGGTCCAAAGAGGTCTAGAGGGGTGGTACTAGACAAAACAAGAAGATCAGGAGGTTCTGAAAATGAAGGAGCAGAAGAAAAGGAGTCAGGAAGTCCACTCCATCTCAGTCACATGTTAGCTTTTGAGTAAGGGAGAGCAGAGGGGCAGGAAGGCATCTTTCCTCGGGGACTCTTGATCTGGGAGACAAGGAACTGAGGCACATGGAAGTACTGAGCACTCACCCCAGTGCCCAACACCATGCACAGACCAGACAGCAGACCCATTTCTTGAGCCCAGGACCTCATGATCTATAAAAAGCCCTCAGACTCTAACGTGAGAGCTGTAGGTTCAAAGTGAAGAGCCTGGGTTTCCTAGTGCTCGCTTGTGATTTGGGGCAAGCCATCTGACCTTTCTTGGCTGACACCAGCCGGGAAGATGCTGGGAAGGGCTTGGTGAAGACGAGGTCACTGGAGTTGAAGGACTGAGCTCAGGACAGGAACGGCTGAGATGGAGACTCTTGCTGCTTTTTCCACGGTGTTGGATGCCAACACTTGCTAGCACCAACCCACTGTTAAGTGACCCAGTCAGGTCCAATTACCAGGTGCTGAGTGTCCAGATCCAGAGAGGAGACAGAAGGTCTGTTTTCCTGCTCTCATCAGGCAGAACAGGAGGGGGATTTATTTCTAGCCCCATGCCTCGGGAAGAGCAGTTACACATCAAAGTATATCTACAAAGGCAGCTCAAGGTGGCCCAGAGACTGTAATCAAGCCTCTAAGACCATGATGAAGACACTGCAGGTCCTTCTGCAGTGGAAGAGATGCCTTGGAGCTTATGAACCCTGCTCCTTGCTCAGTCTCAAGCTCCTCCCACTGTCTCTGTGTATCTTTGTGTGCTCCAAGTCCTGCCTCTTGGGCCTGTCCATCTGCCTCTCACCCAAGCGCCTTGCACTAGACAACATTGATTTGTTTTGTTTTGGTTTTGGTTTTTCGAGACAGGGTTTCTCTGTGTAGCTTTGCAGCTTTCCTGGAACTTACTCTGTAGTCCAGGCTAGCCTCGAACTCACAGAGATCCGCCTGGCTCTGCCTCCCGAGTGCTGGGATTAAAGGCGTGCGCCACCACCGCCCGCGACAACATTGATTTGACACCAGAAGTAGAGAAGGCTTCAGAGTCATCAGGAGGATACATCAAGGGCACACCTAACACTCAAGGACAAATGCCATTAGCTGGTCAGGGGGCTTCTTTTGCAGTGCAGATCTACTGGGAGGTCATGAGCCCCTACTAGCCAACTTCAGAGCACACTCTACTGCTGGCCAGACAAGAGCCAAGATGGCTTTCCAAAGCTCTACCCTGCTTCTGGAGCTCCCACAGCCACGTCCCCTCCTTCCACCACCTCCACACTCAAGCAGACTCTTCCACCCAATGGCCTTTGTTCCCTGGTGCCCCATGTTGTCCCAGTGGAACACCCCCTGCTCCCATCCTCACAGTCCTGGGCCTCAGGAAGAATGGAATCTACACTTCATCGTGTGGCTACCAGCAGCTCTCCCCAGGCACAGCCATTTCTGAATCTGTTCCCTGACCACCCCGGGAAGGATCACACTGTTTAGCAGAGCTGGGTGTGCCCAGGCTCTGCGTCTCTGACAGGCTCCCAGGGATGAAGGAGCATCTATGCACTTACAAAGCCAAGTTTGCAAGTCCTTGCTTGTCATTTAGCAAACTGCCTTAGCTCCAGGTGAGTCTTGGGATGCAGCCACAGGGGCCCAGGAGACTCCCGCTGCTTGATGCTTCTCTTTCCCAGCATGTTTTCCCAAGATACTCACCTATCTTCTTAGGAGAGACATCCCGCAACCACCGCCTTCCTATGAAGATCTGCTCACAAAGAACCCCAATGAAGATCTCAGAGGTTCCTCTTCCCAGTAAGTGTCAGCTTTAAGAATAAAAGACACAAGACAGTGCATCCAAAAGGATGGTCCCTGGGGGTAGGGAGTGTGGAAAGACTGGCCTCCCACCTTTCACTCTAGCAAATGCAAGTTGGGGGCAAAGCCAGCCACTAGGGTCTGCAGGGAGTCCCTGCTCACTCTGAGCTCTGATGTCCCCATTCTTAGGTCCAAATTGTTGCCAGTCTTTGGGAAAGCCATGAGAAAGGTCCTTAATGGAGTCCTGCCTCTGGGTGCCAGCCACCACTGTGACCCCTCTGGGAGTCCAGGACATTCCCGGGGACCTGATGGTGCCTGGGAATCCTCTCTGAGGTATAGCAAGCAGTTAGAGAGAGACAGGACCAGAGGAGGGCCTGAGGGCATGAAGAGAGGAGGGCCTGGGGTTGAAGAGCTAAAGTGGCCACAGAGAAGCATTCCATTTGCAAGCTAAATAGAGTCACTTTATCAGGGAACAAGGTTCAGAGCGCCATAAAAATTAAAGTAATTTACTATAGCTGCCATTCTGCTCTGTTTGGGTTATGTTCAAGCCACAGCCTGGAGGGAGTGAAGTCAAGAGCATTCGTGAAGCATACAGAGGCAGAGGCAGGATATGGTTGGTGTGTGTCCACCCCAGAGCAACCATCCTGCCTCCAAGAAAATGAAACAGGCCTTGGTGGGCCATCTCAATGACCAGAGAGCCAGGGCAGTGGCTCCCTCTGTTGGGTGAAGCTGGACAAAGCTTAGCCTGAGAAGGGGGACCTACCCAGGCCAGAGCATGAGGCTCTGCCTCAGCTCATCCCCTACCCTTCCCATACAGACAGCACTGGAAGTCAAGGCTGGACTCAGAAACCACAGCAGAGTAAGAACATCCAAAGAGATGAGGGTTCAAATCCTTCCTAGTCTCACCAGAGAACCAGGACAAGTTACACTAACTTTCTAAAGCTTGTTCTTTTGGTTTTATCTGTTAAATGGGGATAATTCCTCTCCATCAATGGTATTGTTTGCATTACAGGAGATTATGTCTGGTATCTGCCCTCCTGGAAGCTCAGCAGTAGTAGAAAGTCCAGGTCTATGGCACTAAGATTTGATTGCCAACTTGCCATAACCTAGAATCACCTGTGAAGAGACTCAGTGAGGGAATTGTCTACCTTGGGTCGGTCCTGTAGGCATGGCTATGGAAGACTTAATTGAGTTAATTGATATGGAAGATACAGTCCACTGCGGGCGACACCATTCCCTAGGCAAGGAGTCCTGAGCTGTGTTAGAGTGGAGAAACAGAGCTGAGCAGAGGTGGGCGCGTGTACATTCATCTCCCTCTGCTCTTGACTGTGGATATTCTGGGACTATCTCTTCTAAGCTTCTGCCTTGACTTCCCCCACAATGATGGAATATAACCTGAAATCATAAGTTGAAACAAGCGCCTTTCTCTCCTAAGTCGCTCTTTGTTGGGTCTGTTTAATCACAGAACTAGAAATATGACCAGGACGAGGCCCCTAAGACAGAGCCAGGTGCCCTATTAACAGCAGTGACAATAACAGCCACATGGGCATTCCCAACTGTCCAGAGGTGCCCAACTGTCTCATGTAGGCTTTAGAACGGTACCAAACCATGTGCAGCCAAAGAGGCAGCACAGAGGCTGACGCGCAAGCCTCAGGTCACACAACAGGGGGCCAGGGTTTGCCTAGATCCACAGTCTATATTCTTAGCTGTTTCCCCATGAAATAAACCCTCCCTGAGAGTGTTCCCCCATGGGCTCGTGCATGTGAACTCTTGTCCCTAGCTGGTGGCAGCAGTTGAGGGAGAAGCTTTGGGACACAGGCTTTGTGGGAGGAAGCATATCACCAGAGGAACTTGGGGAATAAAGCCTCTCTCCACATCTACTTCTCTCCCGGCTTCCTATGTGTGGTTGAGACTTGATCACTCAACGTCTGCTCCTGTTGTTTTCGGCCATGCTTCCCTGCCGTGATGGGTTCCTATCCCTCTGGAACCATAAGCAAAACAAAAAACAAAACAAAACAAAACAAAAAAAACCCCAAAACCTCTTTCTTATGTAAGTTGTTTTGGGTTATGGTGTTTTATCACAGTGGTGGAAAAGTAACTGATATAGCCTAGAAAACAGCATTCAAAACCCTAGTCTCGTCTCTGTTACTGGTAAGCCATGGGACAAAAACAACTAATGCTCTACCGAGGTCTCAGTTTCCCCACTCTCAACAAAGGGGGGAGGGGAGTGGACAAGTATCTCTAAAGGACAAATCTCTGATGTTGACTCGTGTATTGATGGGGAGAAGCAAAGTCAAGGTGACCAGGAGGAAGAGGAGATTCGGCTCTCTCCAAGCACATGCTCTTGCACCTGGACCCTTGCAGTCTAGATGCCCACCCCCAACTCTGCCAAGACTGCTTCAGCCTAAGGAAAGGAGAACAGCTTGAGAGGCAGCATCTGGGGTGTGTAGGGGGGACCCACAAGGAGACTGGTTCCCATTACATTTCCACTGCCCTGAGAAGGACAGAGGAACTGTCTCAGAAGGGCAAAGATGTCCCTGAACTTGAAAAAGAAGGAACACCGCTCAGCCCTGCCCCTGCAACTGATATGATCTAAAAAGTGGATGGAGCAAGGTTCTGAAGAAACCATAGTGTAGAGAAAGAGGAAGGTCCTTGGCTCCCCCTCCACCCTCAAAACCTACCTCAGTACTTGCCAACTTCTTAGGGCCTCGGGGATGGTGGCTTCTAAGTCACACATAGAGAATGGAGCAGTGTCTAGCCTGTGGTGGGGGTGGGGAGGGGACTCTGCAGTCATCCCCAGTCTCTGTCCCCATAAACTCCTAGTCTGCATGTGGCAGTGACCAGGCCCACTTCTCAGGCTCAACATAAAACTTGCGTGGAGGTTATCACACACAGCGTTCAGGCAGCTGTGCTCCAAGTCTCCCCTCCCTCTGGACTCTCAGTCTTGCATCTGCAAAAGCGAGAGTTAATAGCTTTCACTTCTCTCAGGTGCTGAGGCGACTGAGGGAGGCGATTAAGGCAATGGCAGGCAGCTCAGTGCGGCCAACACCTGTGCTCCCTGCCTGCCTGCTCAGCCTGGAGTCCGGTGAGTTTCTTGTAAGATAGAGCATCCATGCGTTTGTGGAATGAATGCAGGCATGTTCCCATTACACAGATGGTGACAGCGAGTCCTAAACTCCAGGATTCCATGTCTAGTCCACTTCAGAACTTGCAGGGCTGAGAACACTGCAAAGTCAGCGGACGGGGTTGATAACATCCAACCACTCAGGGTCACCTTGACAGGCAGCCAGACATCTTCCCAGGAGCCAAGGAGGAGCAAGGTCCCTCTTAGCAACCAAATGTTATCACTGCACCGGGACAGGGGCCTTCCTTCCTCTCCTAGCTAAGTGGTTATGACCAGCTCAGCAGGACAGTGGAGGGAGGAGTTCCGGCCAGGGAGGAGGCTGTAGATCTCTGCCTCCCATGTGGCATTGCTACAGTGGCTGCTGAGAGTCATTGGAGGCCCGACTCCCTGCAGATCAGCAAGCCCATAGATCTCTGTCAGAGACTCCGGCTCAAGGGCAGCACCATAAATCCAGCGTGGGAGAAAGCGACTGAGCCAGTACGCCAGGCACTCCCCCAGCGAGCAGCTTTCCTGGAGCTGACCACTCTGTACAGGGTGGCCCTGGAGTGTGGTTCACAGAGCATGTTGTTCTGAGATCTGCTTCCTATCCATCAACAACCCCAGAGGACTGCGTCCTCCCGCTCTGCCCGGGCCCAGACAATCGCTTGCTTCTCACCTGCCCCGGAAGCCACGTGTAATTCTCCCTCTGAACGGAGAGTGCTCTTGCTTCTTGGACTGCTTCTGTGGCTGCCCAGCTGAATGTATCAGCTCAGCCAGCTTTTCTGAGCCCTGCTGCAGAAGGGAGAAAGCAGTGCCCAGCTGGTTGTAGGGCAGGAGGGGAGCCCCAGCCGGGAAAGGGTGGAGGCGGGGCCATAGACTCCTCATGCAGCAGGCTGCCTGAGCTGGAACATCCTGGCTAGGCCACGCTCTCCATATAAACATTTAGCCAGGCAGCAAATACGCCAGAGTCAGCTCTCAATCTGCTTCGTATGCCTAATGAACAGACCAGATCCTACCCTGAGCACTCGTGCATTCCTGTGAAGGAGATCAGCCCCGTCAAGGTCAACACAGAGAGAAGCTAGAGTATCGCAGACAAGTATGGCTGTAGGGAGCCTGGGAAGCATGCTGGAGGAGAGAGTAGTCAGTGGCAGGGCACTGCGTATTCGGAGGGGTCAGGGAGGTGGCACTGGAGATGAGCTCTCAGCGTTACAGGGGAGCAGCCACCCAAGGGGATGAAGGAACAGAGCTGGACGTGCAAAGCGCTAAGGAGGAAAGAGCTTATCACGGAGGACACAAAGGAGGCGGAGGTTGCTGGAGTCAGGAGTTTGGTGGTTAGGACAAGAGGCTGAAAAAGGAGACAGGGTAGTGCATATAGAGCATCATAGACTATAGACTGTGGTAAGTCATATGGATGCAATTGGAATGGGAAACCCCTGGAAGTTCTGGGTTGGGGAACACCATCTGTTTTAAACCAGATGCAGGCTCCTCTGGTATTTAAAAAATTTTTTTTTAATTTTTAAAATTTCTGTGTGTGTACGTGATGCTTGTATGTGCACACATGGAGGCCAGAAGTGGGTATCAGATCCCCTGGAACTGGAGTTACATATAAAACTGCATTGTAGATCACATCTGTAACCCCAGGTGATGAAAACAGGAGAATCCTAGGGTCTCTGTTCCTTCATCCCCTTGGGTGGCTGCTCCCCTGTAACGCTGAGAGCTCATCTCCAGTGCCACCTCCCTTATCCCTCCGAATACGCAGTGCCCTGCCACTGACTACTCTCTCCTCCAGCATGCTTCCCAGGCTCCCCACAGCCATACTTGTCTGCGATACTCTAGCTTCTCTCTGTGTTGACCTTGACGGGGCTGATCTCCTTCACAGGAATTTAGCCAGTCTAGCCAAATTAGTGAGCTCCAGGTTCAGCAAGATACCCTGTCTCAAAAAACTAAGGTAGGCTGATTGAGGAAGACACCAGAGTCAACCTTTGGCCCCCCCATAAGCACACAGACATGAACACACACCTCATATATCACATATGCACAACACAACACAATTTTCTTTGAAAGATAAGACATGCAGGGCAGTGGTGGTACATGCCTTTAATTCCTGCACTTAGGAGGCAGAGGCAGGCAGATCCCTGTGAGTTTAAGGCCAGCCAGGTCTATAAAGTGAATTCCAGGACAGCCAGGGCTCTATTACCCAGAGAAACCCTGTCTTAAGACAGAAAACCGTTAGGCATGGTGGTATATACCTGTAATCCTAGCACACAGGAGGCTGAGGCAAGAAGATCATAAGTTATCAATGGGATCTAGAACCAAGAGAAAAGTCTCTGAGCACGTGTATGAGGAATTTTCTAGATTGGATTCATTGAGATGGGAAGACCCACCCTAAATATGGTGGCACTATTCCAGAGGCTGAGATCCCAGACAATAAAAAGGTGACATGGAGCTGAGCATGAGCCAGCATTCATTCATTCCTCTCTACTTCCTGACTGCAGATATGAATGCAGACAAGATGTGACTCTTGACCTCATGCCCTACCCCCACCATGATGGACTGTATCTCCTTAACCTGTGAGCCAATAAATCCTTCCTTAAGTTGTCTTTGTCAGGTACTTTACACAACAATGAGAAGAGTAATGAATAATAGGCAAACCAGCACAGACCCAGGCGACCATGGGTTTCCCAGTCCACAGCACCGGACTTCCAGAGAACAGAAGGCACATGACATGGGCTCTGCAACATGTGGCTTACAAGTCCCGTGTCTATCACTGCTCCACACCCGCCCTCCATTCCCACAGTTCTGGGTGTGGATAACATGAGCTCATCTATCCCTGGCAATCTTGAGGCCACAGCTGAGTTCTGTAAGATCTCCCTACACTAACATGATTCCTTGATGGGTTCCCAGCAGCCTGGGAGACCTGGAGCTGCTGACTGTTTAACAAAACCATTAAATATAGCGGGAGTCTGTAAGGTTGATTGAGTGCGTCAGCTGCAAAAATTTCCCTTTAAAGTTTACTTCCACCAGGAGCAGGAGAGATGGCTGGGCTGTTAAAGTGCATACTGATAACGTTCTTGGTAGTGGAGCAGAGTTTGAGTCCCAGCATCCATATCTGGGGGCTCACAATTGCCTATAACCCCAGCCCCAGGTGACTTAGCATCTCTGACCTCTTTTGGACATCTACTTACACATATGCACATACAACATACCTACACACACACAAGCACACAATAATAAAATAATTATTTTATTATTAATACAAAATAATAAAAATAAATTTAAAAAAAACCACACATTTAAAAATCACCACAGCAGTCTGAACATGCTGCCCCCATAACGGCCCAGCTTATGATGTGAGATTCAGAAGATCCTCCCATGGCCTTCGCAGGCTCTATGCTGGCCCACCCCATTCCTGCCTAAATCCTCAAGAGATGTGGCAAATCCTACTCCAGGGCCACAACGTTCTAAAGTAAACAGGCAGATCGTTTTTCCCATGTGCGTTGATAATTCAGGCTTCACACTAAGTTTTCAAACTGGATTGAAACTGGATTGACTTGCTGGGCCAAAGTGGAAATGTCTCCGTCCAATATACTTTAAAGGGAGCTTCTTTTAATTAGTTTCTTATGAACACAACACAAAGGTCTCACTTGACAGCAGGGCCGCTACTTACGGTCTTGAAACTGCTTCCCATTTTGTCACTTTGGAAATAAGATCTCGACTACACAGACCTGCAGGGTCACCAGCTTAGCTGTTTCTCCCCTCCAGGCCTTGTGTCGTCTCATCTCTGGTCTGAAGAATGGCACAGCCTGACCTGGTGATCAAGGTCACAGAACAAAGGGAAACCAGAGTCACTATCAGAACTAGCGTCTTCTAGTGTGGTCCTGGCAAGGTGCCGGCCTCAGTTTTCTGGTCTCTGAGGTGGGAATGATGATGGCAACAGCTCCTTGAACAAGGCTGCTCTGAGAATTCGGTGAGATGGTGGATGTCACCTGGCCACCACCTGGTCACCACAGCACATGTTCCTGACTCTAATGAAGGTGGTGATAAGAACTACACCAGGTCCTGTTTGGGTTGGAATGCAAAATGTTACCCACAGGCTTTGGTCCCCAACTGGTAGCATTGGTTTTGGAGAGTGCGACCCTTAGGACATGGGGGTCCAGCTATACATAAAGGCCCAGAGGGCAAAACTCCCTCCAAAGTAACTGAAGATCACAGAGGTTGGCTACAGAACCCTGGATCAAATATTTCCACTTTCTCTTTAACAAAAAGACCAGTAAGGGGACCAGAGTCACAGCAGAGAAATATTGTTTCCTCAGTCATTGTTTTAATCTCACCAGGAAGTCAGGGGTTGCAGTCTGTTTCTGGGAGGCACGAGGGGTGTCTCAGCAACACCAGCTCAGTGCTGACTGGGAGGGAAGGGGACACTCAGGACAAGCCCTCAGGAGCCATCTCCATTCTCCATATCACCTCCCTGTGGGACAGTTGGAGGGCTGAGTGTGACCCCCCCCCCCAGCACACCGGAAGTGAGAACAGACTGTGAGCTCCTGCCTCATCCATCTGAGGAGCCTGCGATTTAATCTGCAAGTGACAGGTTGCTGCAGTTTTGAGTCACAGGGGGCCATTCTTTTGTTTGTTTATTTCCCTTTGGAAGCCTGTCTGCTCAATAATTCAATTCAACAAGCCCTGCTTAAGCCTGACCTCATTCTATGGGTTGTACAGGGCACTGGAGGGGATGGGAAAATAAACAGAAATAAGATCTTGTTCTTGCTCTCAGGGAACTTCCTGTCTTGCCCAGGAGGAGGTTAGAAAACCATCCAGAGCCCTACTCCCCACGGGAAGAGGATGGTCAGGATCAGAAAAGCAAAACCGACTATCCCAAGGGCCTGGGTTTTCTCATGAGATCCTGACGTCTGAAACTCAAGTCTGTCTGCTCTAGGACAGGGTTAAAAAATCCCCCCCCCTTTTTTTTTGTTAACAAAGAAAATAAAAACAAAGATTCTGCACGGTGTATGATTGGCACGGAGAGGCATGAGAGATACTCATGTGGGCCCCTGAGAGGTACCCGCTTCCTCTCTTTCTCCATCTCTGTACATTCAGAAGCCTGGTGCCAAGCAAGTCCAGGTCAGTGCTGTAACTGAGGCACCCAGGCCAGGAGAAAGTCTGCAACCTCCAGGGCAGGTGCCTGGAGGCAGGCTTGGAACTCACTCTCTACAACTCGAAGAGAATACACCCCATCCTCCTTCCGAAGCCTTGGTTTTCCCACCTGTACAATGAGCTGCTAAGATGTCAGGGATGATTTCCCAGTTCTGTTCCGGGTTGTCTTTAGGGTTCCCCCAAGGCCTCAGCATGGTGAGGCCCACTCCACCCCCACCACAGTCAGCATGGCTCAGCTCTTATCTATATACGCCTAGTCTCTGCTTAATGTTTCTCTTTGAAGTCAGGGTTTTGAGGTTAAAAATAAATGGAGAATTACTATATTGGCTGTCCTCTGGGGCCTGCTTTTGGCTCTGACATTCTATTTCCCGTCCTTGAATCTATTTCTTGAGTGCATACTGGAAGGCAGACCTGATGCTGGCCAGTAGGGTTAGACTGAGGACCACGCTCCAGGATGACCTCTCTAGCCCTCCTCACAGCGCCAATGTGAGAAAGATGCCACTGTTCAAGGTGGCTCCCTTCAGAGAAGCTACTGGGAAGTATACCAAGGTGAGAGAGCTTCTGAGAGCCTTCACGTAGCTCCAGGCAGCATAGCATCCAAATCATTTCTGAGAAATGGCCCATTAAGACAGCTCCTTCAAAACTGAGAGACCACCATTATCCCCCCTACCCCAATCCAGCAACATGGTCATAAGGACACAAAGACACTGTGAGTTGTTATGGTTTAAATATGAAATGACCTTCACAGGCTCGCATTTTGAATATTTGGTCCCCAGCTGGTGGCTCCATTTGAAAAGGCTATGGAAACTTGGGGAGGTAGAGTCATTGGTCCTGGGGGATATGTTATCCGTAGCCACTCCTGGCCTCACTCTGTGCCTTCTGGTCTAGAATGTTGTGAACAGCCTCTGCTATGTGCCCCCTCGGCCATGATTTGAGCAGCTCCCCTGTGCCCTCCCCACCCTCCAAAACCATGAGCCAGAACCAACCTCTCCTGCTGTGAGATCATCCTCCTGGGTATCTCTGTAAAGATTTGTCACTTGAATCAGTTTAATAAAATACTGATTGGCCAGTAGCCAGGCAGGAAGTCTAGGCGGGGCAACCAAACTAAGGATGATGGGAAGGAGAAGGGCAGAGTCGGAAGTCACTAGCCAGACACAGAGGGAACAGGAGATGAACGTGCCATGCTAATAAAGGTACCACCGTGTAGCAGAGCATAAATAGGGAATATGGGTTAACAAGATTTAAGAGCTAGTTAGTAATAAGCCTGAGCTATTGGCCGAGCATTTATAATTCATATAATGCTGTGGATATTGCTCTGTATAAATAAAATGCTGATTGACCAGTAGCCAGGCAGGAAGTATAGGTGGGACAAGCAGAGAAGAGAATTCTGGGAACAGGAAGGCTGAGTCAGGAGATGCTGCCTGCCGCCGCCATGAGTACCAACACATAAGATACTGGTAAGCCATGAGCCATGTGGCAAGGTATAGATTTACAGAAATGGGTTAATTTAAGATGTGAGAACTAGATAGCTAGAAGCCTGAGCCATTAGGCCAAACAGTTTAAATAATATAAGAGTCTGTGTGTTTATTTTATAAGTGGGCTGCGGGACTGCTGGGGCTTGGCGGGACCCAGAGAGAAACTCTCCAGCTACAATATAAGCCTCTGTGTGTTAATTTGGGAAGCAGTTGCTAGGTATTTGGGAGTTGCTGTCAGGACAGAAACTTCCCCCTACACTCTTCCTTTGAGTTGTTCCCACCAAGAATTATCTCACAACTACACAAGGATAACTAATGTAGGCTCCCACTCCCATATGTGGTACCATTGTAACCTTGGCCTTCTCATTCCCATTGCACAGTTGAGAAGCAGAGACTTGGAATTACATTGTGACCTGCTTGAGTTCAAGCAGTTGAGCCTTCTTCCTCCTTTCCTCGAGCTGGAGAGCCTCTACAACAGTGGCTCTCAACCTTCCTAACACTATGACCCTTTAATACAGTTCCTCATGTTGTGGTGACCCCCAACCATAAAATTATTTTCATCACCAATTCATAATTGCAATTTTGCTACTGTTATGAATCCAATATAAGCATCTGATAGAAGGCTATCTGATATGTCACTTAACCCCCCAAAGGGGCCATGACCCACATGTTGAGAACCACTGCTCTATAATCTTTACTAAATATCGTCGTGTCTCTCCTGCACTCTGCCATGGTCTAAGGAATGGGTTATTGGTCCAAGGTGGGGCCAGAGTGTCACCAAAGAGTCAGCATCCTTTTGAAGCCAGCAAGGTTGCAGCAGCAGAAATCCAAAGGGGTTGAACATTTTATCTCCCTTTAGAATTCCCTGAGTCTTGAGGAGCTTTGGGTGAACTTGCTTCTCTACCTGAGCTGTCTGTAAGAGGCTCAGGTGAGCTGAACTGTCAGGAAGAGACATTCTCTAACCTTTCCGGGTTCCAGATTCCATTATCTGAAGTGGGATTATGGTTACACATCTGTCTTTGAGTCATTTCTGCTTCTACAAATAACCCCAATAAAGACTCACTGGTTCGCAAAAAGAAAAAAAAGAAAGGAAGGAAGAAAAAGAAATCCAAAGGGGAACCTTTGAGAAGCGAGACGGAGGTCTCCATCAGCCATGCTTTCCTGACCTCTGCAACCTATAACAGCCTGGGCAGTATAGGATGTGGAACATCCCTACAGTCAGCAGATCAAGATGACTCTCTACGGCTTTGTAAATCACTAGAGCTAAGAGGGAGGGGTGTGTTGGCTGGAAAAGATCCACGTTGCTTGCCCACTGCCCTTTTATAGTACCCCACAGTTGTAAGGAACCTGCAGACCCTCCTTACAGAGGTCCCTAAAAATGTCTAATGATTAGCAATCAAACTGGCAGGAGTGTTGATTCTGGGTTCTCCATTTGTTAGCAATTTGGCCTGTAGTAAACTGCCATGTCTCAATCTCAGCCTCTTCCACTGAGTAATGGATAATAGTACATGACAAGACTGCTCCCTCCTTTTAAAGATTGCTGTGTGGTTTTAATTCTAGTTTCTGGTTTCTGCTGTGTCACATATGCTCACAGCTGGAGTCACAGGGCTGTAAGAGACATCCCATCTTTTCTCTAAGATGAACACTTTGAACAGCTTCGTTAGGACATAGCCCACATATCACACAAATCTCCCACTTACAATGCACAGTTCAGTGGCTTTTAGTGTATCCTCAGACTTTCCCATTCATCACTGCCATCAGTTCCAGATCACTGTCATGACTCCCATAGAAATCCTCACATCCTTTGCTATCAATTCCCAGCTCCTCATCCCCTTACTCCCAGGCCAATCCTGACCTGTTGGCTCCCACAGAGCAACCTGCTTTTGTCTCTACAGACATGCTTATTCTGGACCATCATATTGTGTGTGGGGGTGGGTGGGCAAAACAGCTTGACCACACAGCTGCCATGACAGGCTTAGAGGCCCAGACACAGCTTCTGGCAGGCAGCACCTGGACCCAGGAAAAGCCATAAGCTGACCCCACACAGTGGGGCCTACCTGGCCCCAGGGGGAAATACCTGACATCCAAACATTCTCTATACCCCTAGACAAATGTCAGCCAATCAGGGTCCTGAACCTTGAAAATTCCCTGGGCTCTGGACTCTCTGCTCTCAATGCTGCACTGGACAGAGTCCAAGCTCTGAGCTTGAAAATAGAGGCTCTTTATTTTTACATACAGTATTCGGTCTCTGTAGTGGTCTTTTGGGGGTCCCATGATCTGGACATAACAATATAAATGGTACCATATAGTATATGAGCCTTTATGACTGGCTTCTCTCCTTTAGAATAACGTTTTCGCCGGGCGGTGGTGGCACATGCCTTTAATCCCAGCACTCGGGAGGCAGAGGCAGGCGGATTTCTGTGAGTTTGAGGCCAGCCTGGTCTACAGAGAGAGATCCAGAACAGGCACCTAAACTACACAGAGAAACCCTGTGTCGACAGCTATGCAGTATTTTACTTATCCTCCTTCAGTTGATAGATATTTGGGTTATTTTCATTTTCTTTCTTTCTGTGTGTACATCTCCATGGGGGCTCTCTCTCTCTCTCTCTCTCTCTCTCTCTCTCTCTCTCTCTCTCTCTCTCTCTCTCTCTGTGTGTGTGTGTGTGTGTGTGTGTGTGTGTGTGTGTGTGTGTGTATGTGTGTGTGTGTGCCTGTGGAGGCCCCAAGTCAATGTTCAGTGCCTTCCTCTGTTGTTTATTGTTGTAAGGCAGGGTCTCTCACTGAACCCAGAGTTTGTCAGTTTGGCTAGACTGGCTGACTAGTGAGCCTCAAGGATCCTCCTTTCTCTGCCTCCTCAGCTCTGGGGATATAAACATGTGACATCAAACCAACTTATCTTGGGATCAAAGCAAGTCTTTATGTGTGTGTGGCAGGCACTCCACTGAATGAGCCATCGTCCCAGCCCTTATTCCTGCTTTTGACTATCATGAATAATGAAATGTAAATATACATGCACAAGTCTTTGTGGAGACCTGGGCCATCATTTCTCTTAAGGACGCACCTAGGCATAGAATTGTAGGTGAACCATGTGAGGTTCGCCTGTGTTTTAAAAAGCATCTGTGCTATCCCACAGCCTCACCCCCATCCCCCAGTCTCTAGCTTCACTCAGAAGGTGTCTCACATGTGGTCAAAAGTAATACCACTTCCTCTTTCCTTGTTCTCAAATCCGTGTCCTTAACCCCAAGCTTTTGTTACTGCTTCATGAAATTCCTCTTGCTGCTCTTGCTCTGGATCCAGGGCAGAGCTCCTTTCCCTGGTTCATGTCACATGGTGTACAGAAGGTTCTCCCATCAAAACACTCCTTGGCACTGACGGGTCATCCTAAGGGCCACAGGACACCTCACTCACTGGCTTGTCCTTTAAAGAGATCGGGGACCTTCTCTTGTGTTAGACACACTTCACACCCCCTTGCAAACTACTGACATCCTGATCAGCTGTATAGTCCAGGAGCTCTTGGAAGCTCACATCCAATCAAGGAGATGTTGATGACTTGGCACTGGGGTTACACCTTTGGTCCTGGGCATCTTGACCAGTATCCAGAATCTGTCAATAAGGCCCACCAAGCAGAGTTAGAGCACCCTTCTTGATATGGAATCCAAGCCATGGATGTCTAAGGCTCCTCAGAACACAACAGCAGGCTGTAGAATGCTCTACAATGAAAGGCAGGGAAGATGTGAGCGATGGTTGCCAATGAGAACACTGGGAATGGACTGGGAGACTCGCTCAAGGCTAGTCTTTCCTTGGCTTTGGACCCTCTTATCTTTGGCTTTGGATCCTCTTGTTTTTGGCTGAATGCTCTCTGTAGCTTGCCCAAATCTCTCAGAAGACCTCCTATGTCAGAGTCAGTTTTCTTAGGGATAACTGTGGTTAAAGAAGAAGCAAAGTGCTAGAGAGGCCCACAAAAATCCACAAAGATACCCCCCCAATAGACTGCTGGCAATGGTCGAGAGAAAGCCCAAACTGACCTACTCTGGTGATAGGATGGCCAAACACCCTAATTGTCATGCTAGAAACCCCATCCAATGACTGAGGGAACTGGATGCAGAGATCCACAACCAGGCCCCAGGTGGAGCTCCAGGAGTCCAGTTGGTGAGAAAGAGGAGGGTTTATATGAGTGAGAATTGTTGAGACCAAGGTTGGATAAAGCACAGGGACAAATAGCCAAAGGAATGGAAACACATGAACTATGAACCAATGGCTGAGGGGCCCCCAAGTGGATCAGGCCCTCTAAATTGGTGAGACAGTTGATTGGCTTGATCTGTTTGGAAGGCATCCAGGCATTGGGACCAGGTTCCTGTGTTCAGTGCATGAGTTGGCTGTTTGAAACCTGGGCCTTATGCAGGGACACTTGGCTCAGCCTGGGAGGAGGGGACTGGACCTGCCTGGACTGAGTCTACCAGGTTGATCTCATTCCTCAGGGGAGTCTTTGCTCTGGAGGAGATGGGAATGGGGGGTTGGGGAGGGGGGCGGGAGGGGGAGAACAAGGGAATCCGTGGCTGCTATGTAGAATTAAATTATATTGTAAAATAAAATAAAATTAAATTTAAAAAAAACAACTCAAGAGAGTGGAAGCTGAAGGAGGCTTTTGTGATTCATTTGATAGAGAAGTTGGGGTGGGAGGAAGGGAAACCAGTTAAGTCCCTTTCATGTGTGGCTCTGTCTGTGTTTCCTTCCTGCTGAGATGGGCTCTCTGTGGAGTCAGGTAGGTGTGACAAAAGAATAAGGAGAATTCTAGATTTAAATGCATCAAATTCAGTCATCTCAAAGAATAGGGACAGTTTTCTGCCTGACTGTCTGGAGACAGACTCTCAGGCTTGGATGCTGACAGTTTGATGCCACCCTGAACTTAAAATGAGTCCATAATCCTGGGCTTAACATTCCTTCCAATCCTCATGGAATAGAAGAGGGTAACTTCCACAGAGGTGGGGAGCTGTGTCCCCCAAGCAGGAGAGCCTACTGAGTGGATTTAGACTCAACAAGGCTCCAAGATGTAGCTTGCCAACTTTCCCAAGAAGCATCCCAGGACTCCCAGGGCCTGCCTCAGGGTGGCTTTTTGTAGCATCTACCTTTTCTGTTTGCTGAATGCCCAGGACCTACCAGGCACCCCCACGGGTCTCCCCCTCACACCAACGCTCCAAGACAGGTCTTAGCACCACATTCTATAGAAAATGAACCAGAACGCAGAGAGGCCAAGTAGGTTACCCAAATCCACCAAGCTAGAAAGTAGCTGAATTGAGGTTCAAATTATAAATCCAAGTGGTACACCATCTCTCCTCCTCCTCCACAGTCTTGCTGTAGACTGCCAGCCAGCTGGCATTGCGCTTTATCTGTCTGTACAAGTGCGTTCCCTGGGCTTGCTGACAGAGACTGGAAGTTTCTGAAGGAGGCTCTTCTGCCTCTGTTCCCTACCATCCTTTGGCGGGCAGGCTCTCCCTGGAAAGAGGCTGAAGCATTTGTTAGGAGGCTAATGAGCTCATACACCTGCCATTCAGTCTCCACACCTGAGAAGGCTCTGAAGACTTGTGCAGAGGAACTGTCTCCTACCTCACAGGCTGGCAGGTGTCCCCACCAGTTTGAATGGCTTATGGGCAACAGTCCACTCCTGCAAAATAGACTCATTCAGGGTGTCTCTGGCCACTAATGGCCGTGTCCTTGGACTCCGTGCTGACAAAATGACAGCACAGGAGGCTTTATTTCCAAGCCTCATCAGGCAACATATGTGACAAGCTGTCTTGGTTGGAATCCCCACTGCCCTACTTAGCAACTCTAGAAGCCTCTGTGCCTCAGTTTCTTTGTGCCTCATATTCCATCATGACGTAGCAGGAATAGTAGATCAATTCATGTAAAGTTCTTCAAACAACAGTCCATATATGCCAGCTGTTGTCATCCCAGGGGCATACTTGATAGAAATGTAAACACCAAATGATGACTCAAATGTCTACAGAAGACCCCCCCAAAGGATTTCTAGGGGTAGATGCTGGACAAAGGCCACCCAAAAGTTCATGGAATTGGCCATGAAATCCCCACATCCATATATCCATTGTTTTTGGAGGCAGGACCTTTGGGGAGTAACAGAATTCAAAGATGTCATGAGGATGGTGGGGTTCAAACCGTGGCCTTTGGTGGCTTTAGTCCAAGGAGCTGGAATACTTTCTCTCTCTCCCTGTTCAAGGTCCTTCACTGTGTTGTGTCGCAAGAAGTTCCTTTCCAGAAGCCAACAGATGCCAGGGCCATGGTCTTGAACTTCACAGATTCCAGAACTATTAGCTAAATAAACTTCTGTTCTTAATTACCTATCCCCTGATATTTTATGATAGCAACAGAAAATGAGCGGGAGCACACAGTAAGCTGGACCTTTGGGGGTCCTTAAGGAGGTAGGACTATTAAAACCAAGCTCAGGAAATAGAGCTCAGCCTAAGATTCCCTCGTTAACACCATGGCCAGCACTGCATCATCATCGTCGTCATCACCACCACCACCATCATCATCAACACCTTGGAATTTAATGTTTGATTGCATATGGCAACTGACAAGACTTCAGTCATGTGTCACTTAGCAATGTGGATCTGGGAAATGCATCATCAGGTAATTTTGCTGTGGGAATACTGGAGTGTACTTGCACCAGGGAAGGAGGCCTCGACATCCCCAAGAGATACAAAATTTTATGCAATAAAATCTTTAGTCTGTTTCATGTGAGGTCTGCATGTGAAGTTCATCACTGACCAAAACTTCGTTATGTGACACTTGACTGTGCCTGCAAACAAATTCTGTGGTTCCTGTGCTTGCCTGGGGACAATTTATTCTCTATGATCTTTTTGCTCTCAACTCAGGCTGATTCCATTTTCCACCCAGTGATGTCTACAGACAATGTAGTCCCAGCTAGAAGGATGTCACCAGCAGTAAATAGAGGCTGGGGGTGCTGCTGAATGCCTTACAATGCACAGGACAGACAGCCCATGACAAAGAATGATCTGGTTTAAAATGTCCCCAGTTATGCAGCAAGAAACCCTGCCCCACACCTCTGCTATTTAAAGCATGACTTGGGTTCGGCCTGACCCAGGCACTTCCTTCTCAGGTTTACCAAGTAAAACTCTGTATTGGAGAAGTATGGTTTAAAATGATTCAGGCACGGTGAATGATACACAGAGGCTAAACTGAACTATGAGCTACATAAACCAAATGAAAGGCATGGTGCTTTTGAAAGGGAAGGATAGAGGGCTCCATGGGATTAAGACTTACGGATACTTCTTAAGGTCCACATATACCATGTGAGGCACTTTATAAGATGATCTCTCATATAATGTTAATCTTGATGGACAACCTGACAGGATCTAGAATTGCCTAGGAGACAAGTCTCTTAGCATCCCTGTGAAGAATTATCTAGATCAGGTTAGCCCTTGGGCATTGCATACCTGTGAAGGAGTTTCTAGAGTAAGTTGGGAAGACCCACCTAAACTACAGACGATACCATTCCATGGGTCAAGGTCGCAGACGTAATAAAAAGGAGAAAGCAAGCTGAGCATGGGCTTTCATGCTTCTCCACTTCCTGACCATGAATACAATTTGAGTGGCTACCTCATTTTCCCACCGTGACCTCCCCATCATGATGGACTGTACTCCCAAACTGTGGACCCAAGTAAACTGTCCCTTCCTTAGGTAGTATGGTCAGGTATTTTTGGAACAACAACAAGAGAAGTAGCTAATGTGTTTATCTCCAAAACCACTCTAGCTTTTGATTCTTAGACAGATAAAGTATGGACCAGGCATGTAAGCATCAGTGACATTGGCAGGTAATGGACACACGTGGTGCTTCCAGAATCTACCTAATGCCACAGGAACTGAACCACATCAAGAGCAGCGACATAACGGGCCTTCTGGTAAACTTTGCTAGTGGCTGGCACCTGACCTGAGCATCTAGGTTTTCGCCCAACTAGAGGGAGATCGTTTTCAGATGTGCAACGAGTGCACTTTCCTTCTTTGCTTTCTCTTAGGAGATCAATAAACACCTTGTTTCGCCTTTCACAGAAGTCGTGTGAAATCTCTGCTATCAGCATTTGTCTCCTTTTATTAAGAGGAGCTTTCTAAGGTTAACAATAAAGTTTAGAAACATTGGCTCTTTACGATCCAAAATCTCAATGATGATACCACAGGGGTATAGTAACATAATGCATATCATTTATTAAGCACCTATGGTTGGCGACACTCTCTGTGTCAGCACCTCCAATCCCCCCTGACAAGGACTCTGTTTTTGTTTTGTTTTGTTTTGTTTGAGAACCAAGGCACAGGTGTTATCAGGCTTGAGCATAAGGCCTACCAGGCTCTATCCTGCATCTTAGTCACAGAAGTTCTTGATACCCCCTGGAATGCCAGCATGCTCCATCATAAGCCCTCAAACATCCCATCCTGCCCTACTACTCCCTGTGTGTCAATCTGTTCCTCAGCTCTCCTCTCTCCTATCAGTAGGGCCTGCTTTCTTCCACTCCCATCTTCCCAAGCTTAGAAGCATGGCATAAGGAGCTCATGCTAGAGGTGGTTGCCTATTGACCTGACTCTAGGGTCAGCAGACCCCTTCTCTAAAGGGAGAAGTCTTCGCTATACTCTGCTATTATTGTCCCCAAAGCTGCCATAGATAATATGTGGATAGATGCACATGGTTTTGTTCCAATAAAACTTTATTGACATATATATAGGCAGCTTAGACTCCCAAGTAGAAGTTGGCCAAACCCTGACCTACATGATCTCGGGGTCTCTCACATCCTTGATGCTCTGAAACTTCTGTATGGCTAGAAGTAGGAAAATGATGGTTTGAGGAAGGATCCCAATAGTCGGCAAGATTTCACTCAGCCCAAACAGGGCCCTGATTCTTTATTGAAATTTGCAAACACATCCTAGAGAAGATATGGGAGTGATGAGCCTGTGTGCACCCACCAGCCAGCTCCAATAACCATCACCATTCTTGTCAGCCCATGTCATCTGTCCCCTGACACACATCTCTTTGTCTCTGAAATACTTTAAAGCACATCTAGACATCCTATTATTCCACCCATAAATACTTCAGTATATCTCTCTAACAGAGAAGGATTTTTTTTTTTTACAAAACAGCCTCAAAACCATTATCACCCTAACAAAACGAGGCATCACTCCTTATTAGTGTCTACTACCTTGTATGAGTTTAAATTCCCCTAATTGTCTCTACAATCTCTCTGTTTTTTAAGCTGGTGGTTTAAATCAGGATCCAAATAAAATCTACATGTTGTATTCACACAGCTTCTAAATTTTTGAATTAGTTGTCAACATGTGCAAATCTAGTTTTCACATAAACACGGAGTTTCAAGCCTCTCTTGAGAAATAAAATCCTGGAAGAGCTGGCGTCTTTGCAGCCTGGGTCTCCAGGGCAGCCAGTGCCCATTGCAGTCCAAGCTGTAGACCCTGTGAGGCCTGGGAAAGCTATGAATGCCACCTACAACAGAATAGTAAATGGATCTAGCATCAGGAGGTAATTTGGGGAGTATTTTTTGTAACGCAGTTGAGCACTTCTCTAGCATGAACTCTGTAAATGGCAACATTGTAATACAAGGTTAAAAGGTTAGGTGCCCCTAAAGATGTCCTCATCTTGGGACACAGTCTCTGAAGACAGTAGGTGTGTGGTTCCTGCTCTGAACATTCTGGGCTCCTCTATCTTGCAACAGAATTACCCGGGCCAGTTTGCAGTTCGTTTCCTCTCACCCATCCCCAGCCTCCCTCCCTGTTCCTTTTCTTCCATCAAAGCAAACTCTCTACCTGTTTTCAGGAGGGCAGGGGCAGAGAACAGGGGAATTACCTAGAGATGCAGAATGACCTCCAGCTGGACACTGGGAGAGTTCCCCCCTTCCCCTCTCCCTCCCCAACCAGATGCTTTAGTGCCTGATTCTCTCAGAGCCCAGAAGTGCAGGCAGAGGGAGAAGGGGGCCAGCTTCACATCCCCTATGCGGCCTTGCCTTTTGATTTGGTTGGTTGGTTGGTTGGTTGGTTGGGTTTGTTTGCTTGCTTTCTGCGGGGGCGGGGGTGCTTGGGGATTTTATTTGTGTGTTTGTTTGTTTTGTGGTGCTGTGGATTTTACCCAGGGCCCTACACATACTAGGCAAGCACTCTACCACTGAGTTATAACTCCAGCCCATTAAAAAACAAACAAACAAAAAGATTGGAGGGGGCAGCAAGATGGTTCTATGAGTAAAGGTGCTTGTAGCTAAACCAGCCATCTTGAGTTTGATTTTGGGGACCCATATGGTAGGAGAATAAACTCCTGCAAGTTGTCCTCTGACCTCCACATGTGCACCATGGCACACATGAGTTCGAGGCCAGCCTGGTCTACAAAGTGAGTTCCAGGACAGGCTACACAAGCTACCCAGAGAAATCCCGTCTTGAAAAAACAACAAAACAAAACAAGAGTTGCCTTGGTCATGGTGTCTCTCCCCAGAAATAAAAACTCTAACTAAGACAGGGAGCTTGGAAGGGACCAAGAGCAAAGCCAGTAGAAATCACTGAGACTGGACAGTGCGTGCTGGCATTCCCTCTCCAGCTCTAGGGCCTACCTCTTACAAATGTGGGTGCGCTCTAGCTCCTGGTGTTCTTGACTGGCCCTGTCCGCCTATGCCCCAATGTGGTCTATGGACAACATCTCCCAGGGCAGGCGAGGTGCTGGGAAATGCTACAGCTGGCTCTGAGCCCATGCACTGTGCCAGAATGTAGGACAGGTGTAGGCTGCTGGTGGTGCAGCAGCCCACCCTGGGGTGTTCAGTCACGCAGAGGAGCCCAGCTGCAGGGGAACCAGGTGGCCCAGTGGAGGAGTCAAATGTGTAAACAAGCAATTACAATAACTGTGACAAATGCTAAAATAGAAGCGGGCACCTTGGGGACACAGGAAGTATCTATTTGTTTACCCAGTTATAGGCGCCCCCATCTTGTTCCAAAAATGATTTGAAAAGGCCAGTAGAACTCAAAGTGAGAATGACGTAGATAAGGACAGGGAAATGATGGAGGAGGGACACGACGAGAGCGTGCCCAAGTTAGCACTAAAAATATTTGCCAAAAGTTCCGAGTCTTTTGCTAGAAGTCAGCCACATATTTTCATGGGAGCTTCCTAGTAGTAGTCAATGCAAAGGAAGAAATCGTTGGAGCTGTAAAATGTACAGATTTCCTGAAGAGAAAGCACAGGGGTAACTCAAGATACGCAAGCCATCCTGAACTGGGACCCCAGAGAATTTCCGCTTCACCCACATCTGCATAAAATCCTCTAGGGCTAGAGAAATGGAGGAAGACTTCCTGTGGGGTTTTCTGTACAATACTTGTAAACTTAAAATTTTTCAAAAATTTAATGTTTAAGTCTCCATTTGGAAGTCAACCATGGTTCCAGGTACTTCCAGAACTACTTGCCTCAAACAAGACAGTACTATTTCAAATTGTGCCTTCAGGAGCACCATATACACAGCACAGAGGTTCTCTACAAATGTCAGCTGATGGACATTTAACCTTGGGTGGTCAAATTGGACATATGAGCAACAACTAGAAAGAAAGAGAGATGCTGGCTCAAAACTGAGGATGCATCCAACAGACAACCATGGCCACTTAGGGGCATCTTAAACCTGTGTCAACTGGCAAAAGTTATTTGACAATTTCGTCTATGCCTGTTGGCTTCTATCCGTGTCTTGTCCCTGGGCAGAGACAAAGTCATAGGAGAGAATTCAGAGAAACTTTGGTGGCAAGGTATGGGAGGGCCATTTTAAAGAAGCCATTGAATTTTAACTGACTTTTTCTTTTTCCAAAACTATTAACTTAAAAGTGACACACTTTTTCCAGTAAAAGCATAATGCACCATTGCGAACATTATTCAGGACTCCCGACTTTAAGTCCCAAAGGAACACTGGGCAGCAGAAGACAGAGAAGAGGTGCCTCACTTCATCCTGAACTCTTCCACATGCCCACAGCCTTACTTCAGTTGCTGATCCCCACACCAACCCAACAAACACAACCTTACTCAGAGATGGACCACACAGGATATCACAGAGTTCTTAAACTTAAAGTTCTTAAATCTTAAAGATTCTTAGGATAAAAATGTGGTTTTGTGAAGACACTGTAGTGTACCATTTAGCTCTACTTTTGTAACATGAACAAATCAATCCACCTGACATTTCAACCACTTCCCACCTCTCAAAAAAAAAAAAAAAAGCACCCATGAGCAATGGGATGAATGAGCAATGATCTTCACCCCAAGCACCATGGGATCTACAGCATGCCTCGGGGTCAGGAGCATCTGCTCTGACTGACAGGATGAAGAAGGCCTCTCCGGGGGCTGACTATGCAGGCACCCTCAGGCAGACAGACTTTGGTTGTAAGGCCAAGTCAGCTTCCAAGTATCCCACGGTTGAGGATATTCTTAGAAGTGAAATGAGCTAGTCACCAAAGAACCATCAACTCCCCTTTGCATTTGTCCAAAGAGAAGCTGGAAGTGCTTCATGTTCACTGTATCCCCACTACTGACTTTCATCTGAACTCCCAGAGTCAGGAATGGGGCAGAACACCTAAACAGAGCAAAGATGGACTTTGGTAGGGAAGGGTAAAGAGGGCTCTGGGTCAGGTACTCTGCCTGCTCCCTATGGAAGAGGGTGCTGGGAACCCTTCCAGATGAATGATAAGCCACGAACCCCACCCAACCAGCTCACCGAGACCACTTACAATACCATCCTTGAGCCAAAACACCCAGCCCAAGATACTCATTTCTAACTGAGGGTCAGATCTGAAGAGATAGTTCTAATACCTGGCATTTCCGTAGGAAGCACCAAGAACTTGTCCAGCACGGAAGTGCTCAGTGAACCAGTGAAAAAGCCAGAGGCTGCAGTCCGGTAGCAGCTGCATGGGAACAGTTGGCTTCCGATCCCTGACCCTGCATCCTGCTGACTTTGGTCTCATTGCATCTTTCCAGATGCCTAAGGACAGCTGGTCAGCAAAAGGTGAAAGATCACAAGAATGACACTAATGCTCTCCTCAGCACAACTCAGGAAACTAGAGGCACTATGAGCACTGAGATAATGGAGAGATGCTGGGAATAAACAAAGTGTAATCTCCAGGGTGAGGGAAAGCTGGAGATGGAATCAAAAGAAAGGCTCCTCTATTTACCATTCCGTCAATCTCAATGTTGTTGTTATTCACACTATTGAAGAACTGGATTTTGTAGCAGATGTTTCTAAGAGTCAGACAACTGAGTATGTTAAGTGACAATATAATATGAAAGGAAACTCCTGGGTACCAGATCCATCACAGGCAGTAACATACATCTTCACCGAAACACACTGTGGTACGTCCATACACAGAACAGTATTCAGCCTTTAAAAATTCGAGAAATTCTGACCCGGGTTTCAACCTTGAGGATATTCTAGGAAGTGAAATGATCTAGTCACCAAAGGACCAAGCCTAGATGAGGTCCTTAGCACAGTCATCATAGAGGAAGTGGAATAGTGTTTGTGAGGCTTGGAGGGAGGGTGATGAGGAGTCCTTGTTAAATGGGGTGGCTTTCATTTGGGGAAAATGAGAAAGTTCTGGAGGTGGATGGTAGTGATGGTTGTACTTTGCACACTTAGAAGTGATTCATGGTCTGGGAATGTGGCAAAAATAAAAGTAATAAAAATTTGGGCTTCCAGGATGATTCAGAGGGTAAAGGTGCTTACAGCCAAGCTTGAAGATCTGCCTGAACCACAGCAGAAGGAGAGAACTGACTGCCTTCTGATCTCTACACTCTTGTTGCAGCAAATGTGCACAAACACACGCCCATGTACACACACAAACACAAACTGTTTAAAAGAAAGGAATTGCTTGAAAGTCAAATTCTGTGTTATGTGTCTCTTACCACAAGGAATATATATCTGAATATATATGTATACATATGTGGCAAATCCATTTACAGTCAAGTAAGGCTAGGAAGTGAACCATGAACTTCAGAGTTAGCCAGATGAAGGTATGGATCACAGCTGCTGGAACATTCTTTGGCAACTATAACTTCTGTGACTGGAAGAGACAAGGAGGAATGTTTCAGAGTATAGATTACTGTGGTCATTCTACAGACATATCAGCTCTTTGAAGTGGATAGAAAGGTACCAGGAAATCAGGGCTCGGAGAGGCTGTGTGATGTGTCTAAGCGGTATAGACACACCGGTAAGTGGTATGCCAGGGCTCAAAATGTCAGTGTACATCCGCGTATACAGCAGGGCTCTGAGTCTGCATGCTATCACCCGCCAGGCACCCCATGAAGCACATCAGACTCTTACCTTAGATCTGAAGATTGGGAGGACACAAGCCCAGATGCCTGCTTTAGGGACTCCCCTTCAGGTGCTGATATAAAACGCGTTGTTTTTGAGACTGTTACCCAGCCTCTCCCAGTTTACTGCCTCTTTTATGTTTACAAGTCCTATGAATGTGCGATTGAAATAGACCAAAAAATGTGTCTCAAGAATCTTACGTGCTTGGAAACCAAAGCAAGATGCCCTGGTGAAGGGAGAAACCATTCCAGAAGCTGAAGTCTGAATTATGGGGACCGAGTTAAAAGCTCCGTTCTAGAGAGATGTCCGGAGTCACAGCAAGCAGATGAGGTAAGGTATCACTATGAAGAGAAAGGCAGGGAGGTTCAGCCCAAGACAGCCACCCTACAGCTCCCAGATACCAGGGATCCTACCAGGGCAGCACACAGAGCCCCCACCCTAGGGCTCCACTCACTCAGAGCGCTGTGGGTTGGCACCAAGTCATGCAGTGTGCCAGGCTCCCTCCCTCCTCTGCATTCTGTGGATTTCTAAATAGATGGAAAATGGTGGGGCACTGAGGAGGATGGTGACAGAGAATGTGGGAAACAACCGAACTTTCCTGAAACCTGGAGCCCAGGCTGTAGAAGGAAGATGGAGGAGAACCACTTTGCTAGGTCCTCACCCCGTTGGCTTCCTTAATCCTCAGCATCTCCTGTGTAAATGACAAGGAGAGAAGCTGGAAGAGAGTTAACTCATCCACGGTCACATAGCTAGTTGGGGTAGGGCAAGAGCAGTGATGAACGCCAGCCCCTCCCCTCTGCAGTGAGCAGCTGGGAGGACCCTGAACAGATTTGGACATGAGTTTATCCAGGACAAACTGTCTGAAAGAGCCATTTAAGGCACACAGGAAAAGTTAATTCAGCCACGGAAACCTTAGGAATGGAAGCGGGTAAGGGGATGACTGCCGAGCCTCCACAGTGAAAACCGGAAGCGTGAGCTGACCCACCTCCTCATCCTATGTCCTGGGTCACTGTCCTTCCAGGTCTTGGAGATCCATGAACAGGGTGTACCCTGGGTCGTAGACATCCTGAAGATGGCATCACTGGGGCCTTTGGGGACGAGGAGGGGAGAATTAGCTTGACTGAGAGCCAGAGGGACGGAATTCTAGTCTTCTCTTGGCCATATTGAACCCGACAGTGGGCACATGACCTCCTCCATCCAGTATGTAACATCCCTCAGCACAAAGAGGCTGGCTCAGGTGCTGTTTCAAGTCTTTTCTTTCTCTAATGCGCTTGGGTTTGCTGCTGGAGTCTGCTCACTTGTGTCAGAGAAGCTGGACTCAGCCCATTTTACAGGACAAATTCCTTAGCCTGGGGCTTCTGGTGGGTTCTGCCTACCTCTGCTAGCCACGTACGAGGGCTCTGGCCTTGTCAACAGATGGAAGGAGAAGGAATGGGGGTAGAATCGTCTCACCTTCTCCCTTCCCTGCGTCTCCCCACCTTTCTGAATTATTTTAAGTGCCTTTACTCAGAATTCATCAAAGATTCATCAGGCTTAGGATTGGCACAAACATCTGTGGGAGGGGCATTGCCCAGGAGGGAGGCAGAAGAACAGAAGGCTGCAGGGCTGGAGGGGCACCAGGAGAGGCACTGGGGCTCTGCCAAGGTCTCATCATCAACCTCTGAGGCCCACTAGGTGAGAAGGCCTGAAGACAGGGACGAGGCCTGCCTCCCCAGAGGGAGTCCCAGCCACCAGCCCTCCCTCCTTGGAAGCAGGAAGATCAGTGAGGTAATGGGTGGCCCATACTCTACAAGGTAGTGATTAAAACTAATGGAAGGGGGTGTTGAGGGTGTAGCTCAGTGGCAGAGAGCTTGGCTAATATATACAAAGTTCCGGGGTTCATCCCCAGCATCTATCTCATAAACCAGACCTGGTGTCTACACACTTGTGATCCCAGCACTCTGGAGGTGGAGGAAAGAGGGTCAGAACTTCAAGGTCATTCTTGGTTACATAGGGATTGGGGATATGTAAGACTGCCTGGGCTATGTAAGACTGTCTCAGAAGAAAAGGGTTCTACAAGAAGGGGACTAAGTGTATCTATCCTTGGCAATGACCTCTAAGAGCCATCAGGGCTCCCTCTCCTGGGTTCCAACAGCTCCCATTACCAGCTGTCTCTTGGCTGCTGCTGAAAAATGGTGTTTAAAACAAAGAGAGTGGTTCATTCTTAAAGCTCACAAGTCACCAGAGAGTCCACCCCTTTAGTTAACAAAAGAGGAAACTGAGGCCTGGAGGAGAGAGCGATCACAGCTGCTCAGGGGCAAAGCAGGATTGGAACCCAGGGCTCCAGCTCTCAGGTGGGGACTGGTGTTCCTCTCCACGGCTGCACCTTTGTCCCAGGGATTGTCTTGCCCCTACAACAGGAGGGTTTTACATCAGCATAGCCAGATTGGGGGTGTAAAGGGCATTTTATTTGCCCTTCAGGTCAGAATGTTCTGGCTCAGATATTTCTATGGAACAGAGTGGTGTCCCCCAGCCTCCAGTGGCAGCTCTCAGAGCATTGGTCCAAACTGGGCGAACTCTGATTTTTAGATGAGGGACCTGAAGTCCAGGCAAGTCTTGAATGACATCGGCACCAGGTGCCAGGTTGGATCTTCTTCTGTCTCGTCACTGCACCTGGCCATATCCTGCCTCAGAAATGTCACTGCCACTGCCACCTTCTCCTGGAGGTGTGACGGGTAGGAAGGAGGGGACCCTCTGTTTCACAGAGAATTTGCTACCTTTCAACAGCATGACACCCACAGAGGACCAGAGCAAGGCGGTAGACCATGATCATCACATTTCAATAATCACCCAGAGTTTGTTTAATAAACAATCGTGGCCAGCAATAAAACCAAATTAAAAGCCCAACCCAGAAGATTGAGTTAAGCTCCCTGGATAGAAATAGAAGAGCTTAGGGAGGGGAGAAGAGAGGGAGGGGAGGACCAGGAGATGGTCAAGGATGACCTTAGGGGCAGGCTGGGGCCATGGCGTACTGTACCCTCACACTATGAGCCAGCAGGTCCCCACCCAGCTCTACTCCCAGCCCTAGAGGCACAAGTCTTATTTTCCTATCTCAGGAGGATTTTTCAATGATTTCTTCTGATGGAAGAAACAACTAAGACTTCAAAACTCTCACCCTACAGGCAGGGCCTTCCTGCCACCATCAGTCTGTGTCTTCTGCTTCTGACTTCTGGCAGATGATCAGCTCGATGAATGAATGAATGAATGAATGTAAATGAGTGAATGAATGAGTGAAACAAAAGAATGAATAAATGGATGTAAACAAATCAGTGAATGAGTGAGTGAATATAAATGAGTGGATGAATAAGTGATGGAGCATAAACAAATGCTACCCCATCCATCTATTCATTGTTTAAGGATTTTTTCCCCCTACTTTAAATGTGTATCAAGTACCTACAGTGCCTGGGGTGAGTCAGAGGCAAAATCCTTGCTGTCTAGGAGGTGAGTGCCAAGGGACAAATGACACATGGTTCTGGTTCCTGTGATATCTGCTCAGGGTTCCCACAGGGGCCCGGGTAGATGAAGGGCAGGATTCACAGAGGCCTCCAGGAGGAAGTGTCTTGAAGTTGAAGTGAGGTCCTGAGGGTTGATGGAGCCTGACAGGAGCCTGGCCCTGGGTACTGGTGAGTGACAGTAACAGGTGGGCAGTATGTCCAACTAAAGGAACAGCACGTGTAAAACGAAGCAATGAGGGGGCTGATGTGTTCAAAGACTGAGGAGAGTTTGGTGGGAGTGGAGACCAGAACTGGGCTGGAGGAATAAGGGGGTAAGAGGGAAAGGGGGGGGTCCCTGACTGTTGCAGGGCTGTTTGAACCATGCTGAAGACTTTGGACTGCATTCTGAGGTAGAGACTCCATGATGAAGGTTTGGGTAGAGGGTGACGTGGTTGCAATGTAGCCGTGATGGTTAAGTTTGAGTGCCAACTTTGATTGCCAACTTGACCAGCTTCAGAAATGCCTAAGAGACATGCCTCTGGACATGTCGGCAAAGGGGTTTCTGCAGAGGTTTAATAGAGAAGGGAAGACTCACCCTGAAAATGGGCAGAACCATCCTATGGGCTGGTGTTCTGGACTGAAAAGAGCAAAGGAAGAAAGAAGCTGAATACCAGCATCCATCCCTGCTTCCAAATATGAATATGATGTGACCCATCACTTCTCGCTGACCTCTGCCACAGTATACTGTACCTTCACACTACAGGCTGTTTTTGTCGGAGATTTGGTCACAGTGATAAGAAAAACAACATAAGCAGAAATACACAGAAGTGGATCCTTGCTGTGATGAGCCTGACCATGCGGCTAGCAGTCCCTTGGAATTGGTTTGTGGGAGGAATGTTGAAGAGTTTGAAGCTGCATGCTAGAGCAGCCCTAGAATGCAGGAAGCAGAGCTTATCGTACCATGCTGGTGGAGTCTTCAGTGTTGGGGTCAGCAAGCATCATGTCTGCGGCTGTGCTGAGGTGCAGAGCTCAGAGGCCCTAATAGCCTTTGGTTCCCAACTGTGGGCAGGAGAGATAAGAAAGGATGGGGTGTTGGTAGATCAGACCACTAACTCTGCCTCTTCTAGCACGAGCTGTGCAACACCCTGGCCCTCTCTGAGCATCAGGAAAGAAATGGGCTGAAATGATGGATTAAATAAGAATACATGAATGAAAGGATGGAATGACAGCTTCTTATTTGCACTGTTATAGCTTTCTGGTCTGCACCTGCTCCATTGCAGAAGTATGTCTGGTCAGTATTTGCTGATCCTATACCATGGGATTGTGTAGATGATGCTGGCCTGAGGGAAGACGGACAGAAGCAGGGCCCGGTACTCTCCAGTAGATCTTCCTTCCTGCCAATGTTTCCATCCATACTCTCCGACCTCCTCCACTCTGAGACCCACCCAGACACTACCTCTTCACTGCCCAGCAAACTCAGCAGCCACTCTGAGATGACGCCGATACCACGTCTTCTGAAAGGTTCTGCTCAGCCTCTGTATGCAATACTACTCCCTGCCCTGCACATTCAATTCCCCCTTCCCTCTAAAGCCGATCCTGGGCCCAGCATCACACCCTGGCACACAGTAGGACCACATGATACATCAGTTAAGGTGTTGACAAATAGTGGTAGAGTAACCCACAAAAAGATACTGTTCCTTGGGAGACAGAGTCAAAAGGGAAGACACAGGGTTGGAACCAGCCTGGGGAGGCCAGCCTCATCCTCACGTTCTGAGTACCGGAGCCAGGAGAAAGGGGCTGGGTTTCCTCCAACCAGAGAGGAAGGATGATGAGGCTCCCACTGAGGAAGTAGCTGGGAGAAACCATTTGTAATAGGGCACAAAGAAATTGCTGAGGGGATGAGGATAGCCAGACCAGTGAGGCTAGGCAGCAGTCATTCCTCTAAAGCAAGGGTGTGGGTCTTTAACAAATGGAGCTAGCATCCAACAGCTCTTCGCTGAGCTCCAGAACAGAAGTAATCTCTGGGTTTGCAGTTAATTTGTTCTTTTAATGGGCCCATCTTGTTATCAGCTACTAAAATGGGCTCGCCCATTAGCTGCTGGCACCCAGAGAGGTTGCCGATTTCCAAGGCCCTCAGCTTTAACAAGGGTGCACACATATGTGTGCAGGCACCGGAGGAAGCAGGGCTATTCACACACAAGTACTAGCTACACACACACACAGAGAGAGAGAGAGAGAGAGACAGAGACAGAGAGAGACAGAGACAGAGACAGAGAGACAGAGACAGAGAGAGACAGAGACAGAGAGAGACAGAGACAGAGAGACAGAGACAGAGAGAGACAGAGAGACAGAGACAGAGAGAGAGAAAGACAGAAAGACAGAGAGACAGAGACAGAGAGATCAGAAATATGGGAGCAGAGACTCAAGCTCAAGACATTTGAATACAAACCCCATTAAAGTCCACACAGATGAGCAGAAGGAACCCAGTGGCTCCTGTATTCAGAGACATGAGGAGCCGAAAACAGCCCTTGAGAACAATGAATCTAATCCTCTTTTCCCTTAATTTTTTAAACTGGTGTGTAGGTGTGTGTGCATATGTAAGTATGACATATGAAAATAGACATGGTGATGCACATATCTGTGCATGCATGCCCATGGAAGTCAGAGATGAATATCAGGTGTCATCTTTGGTTATGCTCCACTTTACTTTTTGTGTGTGTGCATTAGTCATTTATTTTTATGTTATAAGCAGCTAGTAGCAAGTTTGGCCAGATATAGAGGTATGAAGAGATTATAGCAAGGCTTTCCTCCTTTCCCCAAAGAGAAGTTTTAATTCATTGGGAGAAGACAAGGCTGGGGATAATAGAGAAGGAGAAAATACTGTGCAGATTTGCTGGAGGCATTGTGCCCTCACACATGTGCACACAGACTGGATGTAGTGATTTCTTTTTTTTTAACTTTCTTTTTATTTATTCTGTGTGTCTTTCACATCATGCATCTTGATCCCATTCATTTCCCCAATCCCTTTGCATCCATCCTCCACCCCTGCAATGCTCCCCCTCCCACCAATAAAACAAAATTTAAGAGAAAGAAAAAGGAAAAAAAATAAATATCTCACCACGGAGGCTGCAGTATGACACAGTGAGTCACGTAGTTAACCCCTTTGTCCATATATCTTTACTTGCAGGTGTTTCCCATGGCAAAGGATTCAAGGTCTCTGGTTTCTACTACACTGTCGATGCTGGGCTCTCACTGGGACTCTGCTTGGATATCCTGTTGTTGCCCTGTGCTGTGATCTTTTGCTGACCTGAAGCTCACTAACTGGCTAGCTTAGCTGGTCAGTGAGGCCCTGGAGGAATCCTCCCAGCACTGCATGACAGGCACATACTGCCATGCCTGGCTTTTTACATGAGTGCTGAAGATCCGAACTCAGGCCCTCATGCTGTATGGCAAGCATTTCCCCACTGAGCCATTTCCCCAGTCCCATCCCAAGTCTGTCTTGTAACAAACAGAGGGAAACCCCAGAGAAGGAAGGTGACGATCCTGAGGCTACACAGCACTTTAATGCACAATTAGACCCAGAACCCGAGTCTCCTGAGCCCAGTCCCAGGAGTCCCCAAAATGTGAGCAGTAAAGGCAGGTTCCAGAACCCCAGAGATGGGGCATTCACACTCCCCTGGGGCCTCACGCTGGCTGGCTGGCTCATTTTCTATTTCCCCACTGGCCTCCTCACACAAACCTATCTGCAGCATCACAGCTCAGCTCACAGCAGTTACACTCCTGACAGGTATGCAGTGCTTTACAGTTTAGAAACTACTGTGCTTCGTTAATATTTGCTCTCAAAGGTAGACAGAGCCAGTATTATTTTAATCTCCATTTTCCAGATACGGAATCCAAGGTTCAGACTGGCTCGAGTTGAGGATTTGCCCGAGCTCATAGCAAGGAAAGCTAAAGCCAACATCCAAAGCAAGACAGTCCCAATCCAAGTCCCAACTCTCCCCAGTACTGCCTTGTGATGGGGTGCTGACCCCCAAAATTCATCCTCCCCAGGTGGCAATCAAAAACACAAAGCACTAAGAAGCACGCACATATACTTCCCCCTACACACACATGCATGTCGAACAAATGAGCTGGGTTGAAAAGTGTCCGCAAGCAGATGCCTCCCTGCCTCATACTCCCTCCGCCACCCAGCCAAGGCTGGCTCAAATCTGCCTACACTCTGGGCACTTAATAAGCAAAAACATCAACTCACTCAATCAATAAGCTCAGCTGTCGACAGCAAGCGAGAGCTGAGCACTCCTAAGAGCTAATAATGCTTTGAGATATAAACATGGCCATTAGCCTGGCTCCCACCCTGCCAGGCAGCCTAGTCACTCCGGCCAGAGGCATTTGCAGCCAGAGGCTGTGGCATTTTATGGTTGGCTGAACCCACTCAGCCTGCCCAGGCCAAAATGGTACTCCCACCTCCCTTTCCTGAAATCCTCAGGTTCCTTGCCCGTGACCCAAGGAGGAACCCAGCTTAATCTTTCCAAAACATACAGAAACCCCAATGGTCACATCTCTGGGATTCCACACTGAGAGACCACGCTGGCTTTACAACCACATAGTGCCACCCTCACGGGGCTTCCAGTGGGGAAGTGGCACACACAGTCCTTGGGGAAACCGTCTCCAGAGAGATCAGGCCATCTATCTATATCTGAACCTAGCTATTTACTAGCTGTGGGGCTTTAGGTAAGTGACTCAATTGCTCTGTGCTTTAGCTGAATTATCTGTAATTGTAATTTCTGTGCCAGGCAGATTTCCTCTCCTTCTTGAGGCAGGAGAGTGATCCCCAGGGCCATGTGCACAGGTGAGAGGAGCCAGCAGAGTTGAAAGAGGAATGAGGGTGGTGTCTGCACCCTCGCCTCCCATGCTCCCTTGAGGGCATACCTGCTTCTAAGTCTCTCCTGCAATGACATCAAGCCTCAGAGCTCTGTTTAGCTGGGCCAAATGAGGATGTGAGGGACCAGCAAGCCTGCATGGCACAGGGTGACAGTGACCCACCAAGACTCCAGCCCTTGCTGAGGGCAGACACCAGATCCCACTCTGGATCCCGAATCTGAGATCTGTCAGCTCCTGCTTTTGAAAGTGTCTCAGGCTCCCACGGGGAGTTGCAGCATCGAAGGGTTGCTGCTACATCATGGAGAATCAGCCCCCCCACCCCCGGGGGGAGAGGGGCGGCGGCACATACTCCCCTAGCTTCCCAGGGTGGGGGAATTGTCTTTTTAGCAAGTAGAATGATTTGAATGGGATGTCAAAACAAAAGTCTTTTTTTCTTTTTCTCTGAAATCTCATAGAGTTTTTGTCATCCCAGTGATGTCTCCTGCCTGCCCACTGTCTGTGTGTCTGCCTGTCTCTCTGCCTCTGTCAGTCTCTGTGTCTCTTCTCGAAGTCTCTCGACACCTCTGTGGCTTGGGGTTCTTTGTCACTGCTCACCTTTGTCTCTTTGTAGCTTTATCTCTCCTTCATCTCTCATTCCGCATGCACGTGTGTCCATGCGTTCTGGGGAGGGGGAACAGACAGACGACAGACAGACAAAGACAGGGAGAGATTCCATCACATTCCCCAGGCTTTGTGCCTGTCAGGAGCAGGGTTCAGTCAGGACCATGGACAGAGTCTCGGGGACTGGCGGGACCTCCTACTCTGAGCCAAAGAGGGCAGTCCGTAGTAGATTGGCTCCCGGGATCAATACAAGGTGGAAGAGGGCCCTCGGTGGATGTGATTGAAGGAAACTGAGGACAGAATGAAGGTGAGAGGATTGTGAAGGTCCCAGGCTAGGCGTGTGCCTCTTTGGTACACCGTGTATCCTGGGTGAGACAGTGAGTTGAAGTAATTTTGAGCATGCTTGTGAGGTGAGTGAGCTGCGAGTGCCCAGGAGTGATGAGACAGGCATGAGGGCAGGCAAGTGGGCACGGGCTAGAAGAACACAAGACTAGCTTCAGGCATCCTGGCATTCTGCTCCCTGCTAACTCCTGGGAGGCCAGAAGAAGCCCTGGGGCTACCAAGCCCAAGGAACAGTAAGAAAGCCAAGCCCTCATACTTGGGACTCTATACACGGATCAGAGATGGGGAGGGAAGCAGGCTGTTCCATCAGGTTTGTGAGTAAATATCCAGAGGACTATCTCTATGTCAGTAAAACTCAGAGCATCTGCTAGGCATGGTCTGCAGGGAAAGGTGCAGTTGAACTAGGCCAGCAGAGAAGGCTGGTGAGTCTTCCCACTCATGCTCTCCCAGCCCAAGGAGCACCAGGATCCTGATGCTTTGAGTTAGTTCCAGGGTGCACAGCCCACTGGCACACATGCTCGCAGATCAGCATATGGAGACTTAACTAGACACATACACACAGCTCATTGGTTCCTAAACCTATGAAGCCACACACACACAGTACCTGGACACATACCGCAGGCACACAACCAGCACTAGCAGAGAGTTGGGGGTTGGGAGATGGCTCAGTGGGTAAAGTGCCAGCTGCACAACATGAGGACCTGAGTTCAGATCTCTAGAACCGTACAAAAGCCAGGAACAACAGTGTGCACATATAATCCCAGCTTGGAAGACAAGGATATGCGGAGACAGTCAGAACCCTGGAGCTCACTGGTCACGCTAATCTAATCCATGTGCTTCAAGCTCAGTGAGAGACTGCCTCAAAAAAACAGGATGAGGAGGAACCAACATCAACCTCTGTCCTCCATGCATGTATGCATGGGTGAACATATCCACTCACACATATACACACACCCACATGAGCACATACATATGCCACACATACACAAAAAAGCAAGTGACAGACTGCATGCCTACATACACACACACACACACACACACACACACACACACACACACACACACACACACCAGCCACACTGCCACCATACCCATATCCATAGAAACAGACCCATATCAATACAAACATCCACAGTGGCCTCCACAACGCACGTGATAACAACTGGCTCACCTCGCACCACCAACAAGTGTGTGCAAGAATTGTGTGGAAGCCCTCAGAGACCAGTCACTGTAGATGAAACAGTGTCACACACAGGGAGAGTGTGCAAGATCTCATCCAAGGGCCAAATTTGCACTGCAAATAGCACATCACCTAAACACTGAAACTGGGGCATGAAAATGTTAGCTTGCTAGCCTGGGGTTGCCCAGCAGGTAAGAAGAAAACAGGAGTTAGTTCCAGAGTCCTTAAGTTGCAATGTCATACTCAGATACCCGGGTACCCTGCCACCAACAACTTCCATCTAGACTCCAGGACCCTCTAGTCATATTAGGGTTTGTCTTTAGGACTCCTACTCTCTCCATCCACAGAAGCATTTTTTCTGATGGTAGCAGGAACTCTTCTCAGGCATGCATTTTTCTTAGAAATTCAGGCCATCTGTGAAGTGGGAATGACTGCGTGACCCTCACAGGAGCTGGCGCAAGCACAGACATCTGCAAGAGCAGTGGCTGGCTTTTGGAAAACTAAGGCAGCTCTCCACAGATGCTGATAGCAGCATCAGGGGCCTGGGTCACTCACCGAAGCTTTGGCTGTCAGGTTCCCTGCTCAGAACACCACCTGAGCCTCCGCTTTGCCTTGCTGGGAATGTTTGAAGACCCAGAGTCCTAAATAAAATGCTCATGGATGGGGCAGCCTGGGAGCCATCAAGACAGAATCTCAGAAGCAAACTAGCCTGTAGCTTTTCTGGCCATAAGAACAAGTTACATCTTGGTCAGGATCGGCTGTGTTACATTGCAGTAACAAATAAACACCCCAAATCTCTGTGCCTGAAGTCTACACTATATTTTGCTCACCTCACACTTCCATCCCTTGGCAGCAAGGTACACCCCCCAAGATCATCTGTAGGCCCCAGAAAGATGGAGCAATGAGGAGCAGTGATCCTGCTTGTTGCCAGGCACGTGTGTGTGTGTGTGTGTGTGTGTGTGTGTGTGTGTGTGTGTGTGCGTGTGCGTGTGTGTGTGTGTGTGCTAGCCAGCCCAAGCTTAACTCATCTTCTCTCTCACCCCACATGGTCTTCCCACATTCACAGTGTCTACATATGAGGATTTGAAGCTGTGCATACACTCAACACAACTTCAATGCCCCCTCTGGAGCAGGCACTGTTCCAGGAGCTGGGGATACTGAGATGAAAGGCCTGGTCTCTGCCTTCGGCAAGTTCTCAGTGTCAGGTGGAAGAGAGAGGAGGACCAGGCTCTGTGGGCAATTGCAGGGGTGTGTGAGAACAGAGCAGTGATGAGCCCTGCAAGTTAGGCAGAGGTAATTACGAAAACTCTCTGGGGAGGCAATCTAATGGAGGACAGGTCTTAGAATAGGTGGGAGGGGTACACCACATGAGGAACAGCAACTAACAGCTTCCTGCAATAGTCAGAAAGAACTCTTTTTCCAAGGAGCCAGGGACTCTACAGAGGTCCCTAGCAAAGACCAATGAGAGACCCTTTACCAGGCCAGGCTGCTTCTGCTTCCTCTCAGCTGCAGCCTAGTCCCAACATTGACCCCCAAAGCCCACCCTCTCTTCATCCTTCCAGTCTCTTCTATAAACTCTCCTCCTCCTGCAGCCAAGGGTCACCAGCCTTGAGTCAAGTCCACCCTGGGTCCAGCAGCTAGACCCCAAGGAGGCTCATGGCTGCCTGTTACAGTGGGGTTAGAAGAGTTGCAGGGGGGGCGGTTTGATAAACCCTATACCTTCCAATGTGTGCTGTAGTAGTTGGCTAAGATACCAGAGGAAGCCCTTGGACTTCCTTCTGAGGAGAGTGAAAGCCACTGTTCCTAAACAGGGGAAGGAACAGCTAGAAGGAACAGACAACAGGAAGATGTAATAAGTGCTTGGCAGTGTGGGCTCTATCTGGGAGTACGGAAGCAATCCTGGAAACCAGGGACTCTGAAGCAAGAAAGAAAGGGGCTCATCCTACTTTCTAGCTTCACAGAAGGCAGTGCTCATCCATCCTCCACCTCCTCCTGTGGACAGGGGCAGGAGCCTTACTCGAGGTCACTATTGAAGGACCCTAGGTGCACTTGGGCTCAATCTCTAATCTACTGTGACTGAGTCTCTGTCACTGGAAGTGAACAAAGAGCCATGACAGAAGGAGAGGGTCAATTTCCAAGAATGCTCCCATCATGGTGGCCTGATGTATGCAGCTGAAACCTGGAGCCCCACTTCCTTTCACCCCACATTTTCCCAAACATCCTGCATGGAACTGGCAAGCTCACTGCTAGGAGGACCAGGCAACAGGGAAGCCTGGGAAGTCATGAGGTAGGGGAGACAGGAGTTCTAAAACAGGGAGACAAGGATTCTGACATCCTCCTCAGCATCTTAACAAAAGTACTCTGAAGCCCACAGCTCAAACACGGAAATCCACATATACCCACAAAATACAGGCACTGCCATCTCAGTCCAAGCCCTTCATAAACACCGTGAGGCCACAAGACTGTTTTAGTTTTAGTCTGTTTGTTTCTAGATTTCCTTTCCTTCATTCCTTCCTTTCTTTTTCAAACAGGGCCTAATGTAGCCTGGACTGGCTTTCAAATCACACACTGTGGCTGAGGATGATCCTGAACTTCTGGCCATCTTGCCTCCATCTCCTGAGTGCTGGGATTATAGGAATCAGCCATCATACCTGGTTTATGGAACGCTGGGATTCACCCGGGGCTTTGTTCATGGTAGGTGCACTCTACTGACTGAACTGCAGTTCTATCCCCACAGCTGACTATTTCCAGCTAGCTCTCCCTCCGATCAAGCAAGGCAGGGTCCTGAGTCAAGGCCATCATCCAGAACACAGAACAGTAGCCCCCAGTCCCGTTTGCACACTTCTGTCCCTCTCTGGACCTCTGCCTCTTCCATCTCCTCACTGGCAGGTGGGAGTTCCCTTGCTGCTCTCCATCCTGATCTCTGTCTATTCCACTCTGCCTGGATCTTAATGAGCTTTCTGTCTGGGTCTTCCCAGTTCTCTCTAGGTTCCGCCTTGGTCTTCAAATGTCCACATCTGTGCCTCTTTTTCTATCTTGCTCCCTGTTTCTATGACTCTTTCTGTGGCTCTGTCGTAGACTAGACAATGAGAAAAGGCACAGCTTTACTGGGCCCAGACTTGCACAGTGAGGATGAGGGCCAAACAATGAAAAAGACGTCTCTTTTTTGCAAGCACACATATCGCTTCATTCAGCTGTGGTTGAAAGTATTCTTATTTTCCCCAAACTAGGATTTTCTCATTAGTTTGGGCTGCTTCCTGGGAGAAGGAAGAGAAGCGGGGTGAGAAGGACAATGGTGAGCCCACAGCAGTGAGGTCCAGGAGGTCGCGCTCAAGACCAGCAGGGAAGGAGGCAGCTCTAGAGAGAGCTTGTCCACCGACATGCCGTTTAGCCTTGAACATATCCCCTACCACCTCTGAACTTGTTTCCTCTTCTGTGAAATGAAGATGACATGATGGGAGCACCCCTGCCTGCTTTGCCAACCTCTTGGTGATTTCTTATTTGAGGATAAATATGGAGATGCTTTCAGATAAAAAAAAAAAGCCATCAAGCAGAAACAGAGAACAGAGAAAGGACAGTGACAGATGCCAGTGAGGGTGAACGAGGATAGTGGTGGTGGTGATGGTGGTGGTGGTGGTGGTAGTGGTGGTGGTGGTGGGACTGGTGATAATGGCAGTGTACTAATAATGGTCATGATGGTGGTGATGATGACAGAGTAGTGGTAACAGTGACGGTGGTAGCAATGATAATGATGGTGATAATGAGAGTTGTGATGATTCATCTTCGTCGTCACCTTGACTGATTTAGAATCACCTAGGAGACTGGTGCAGCACATCTCTAACATCTTTAAGTGCCCCCATAAAGTGTTCCCAGAGAAGATTCACTGAGGGTGGGAGACACATCTACAACGTAGATTACGCTATCCCATAGACTGGGAGTCTTGATGGCATAAAGAGAAGAAAAGGGAAAGAGTAAAGTAAAAGTCATCCCGTCCTTTTTTTCCTTTCTGGTTTGTCTGGATACGTGTTGTGTTTCTCTGCTCTACCATAACCTCCTCACCATGATGGACTGAACCCTTCAAAATCATGACACAAGACAAATAATTTCTCCCCTCTAAGTCAGAATACTGCAAAAGCTTGAAGGAGATGGCTCTGGGGGCTAGAACCATGCTCTGAGCTCTGGGGTGCTGTGAGGGGGATGGGAGGCCTGGGGTGGTGGTGAATATAATGATGCTAACAATGGTGGCTATGGTGATGATGGTGGTAGTGGTGTGATGATGGGGGTTATGGTGATAAAGGTAACCATGGTGATTATGATGGTAGTGTTAATGATGGTGATGGTATGGTGATAATGACAATCATGGTAGTGGTGGCATGATGATAGTGATGGTGGTGGTGATGTAATGATAATGGTGGTGGCTGTGGTGATGAAGGCAATGATGGTAATGGTGATGGTGATGATGGTGTGTTGGTGATAATGATGATGTGGTAATGGTGATGGAATGGTGGTGGTGGGGATATGATGTGATAATGGTGGTAGTTATGGTGATGAGGACAGTGACGGTAATGATGGTGAGGTAGTCATCATGGTGACTGTGGTAATATTGGTGGTGGTGAGGGTAACACTAATGGTGGTAGCAACGGGAATGCTGTCAGTGTTGGTATTCATGTTTACAATAACACAGTGAATCCCTGAACAAAGCGCCAGTACTAAGCCAAGAAACAGTGGGTATGCTTAGGGAACAGCAATTCCTCCACCACACATTGGGAACGTTCCACCTGTCTCAACCACCCCAGGCCTCCCATCCCCCTCACAGCACCCCAGAGCTCAGAGCATGGTTCTAGCCCCCAGAGCCATCTCCTTCAAGCTCTTCCCTGAAGGGGCCACCCTGTATCAAGCTTGTATGTGTTCCTGCCTCTGCATCCTTAGCCCCCTGCCCTGACTAACCCTGCCCCCAACACACACTTATACACCCTTGTTCTTCCCCTCAACTCACTCTTACCCAGGTAAGAAACACGAGCACGCTTACTACAGCTCTTGGTCCCTAGGAGCACCCCACAGTCCCTGCCTAGGCTTCAATATACTCAGCTCCACCCACAGCCAGCTTGTCAAGAGGCAGCAGGACATAGCCCTGCTACTGCCACAGCAGTTCTTTCTCCATCCTTGGGACAGGGTGATACCAAGTCAAACTCTCTGCCTCAGTTTCCCCCCAAGGGAGTTACTTCTGAGTCTCTGGGACCTATGAGGAAAGTTTTCTGCAGAGCATAGATGGGGCAACATCAGCTTCTTAAACCTTGCTGCTAGCCAGCCAATCCTGATTGGGCTGCAGCCAGAGCAGAGAGGTTGTGGACAGACAGTGAGCCTTCTGTGACAAGAAACAGTCAGTTCCTCTTCTCTTCACTCAACACAGAACCAACCAGGGGACCCAGGAGGATAAGAGGGAGGAAGGAAACAGAACAGCTAGACAACCAAAGGTCAAGTGCAGAGCCTCCCCTCTGTGCCTCCGGTCAGCCAATGACCATGGCAGAAGTCTATTGGATAGCCTTTCTGCAGAAGCAGGCAGAGCCTGGTAGCCTCTTTCTACCCTGGCCTCCCCCAGGTCCTCCCCAGCTTCCCCCTAACTCCTCCCCTGCAGTGACCCTGTGGTTGACAGGACCTCTGGGGAATCAATCACACCAGCAGAGCAATCCCCAGCCTCTGACATTCCAATTAAACACTTCCCTCTGACCTTGGTTGCACCATCCTGTCTTACAATAACATCATCTATCTTTTGCTGGATGGATGGACAGATAGACGGGCAGACAGACAGACGGACGGATGGAGCCCATGAAGCAGACAGAGGGGCCAGCGACGACACAGCCCCAGAGCCGGTCTCAGCACCCTGAGAACACATTTCAATCACAGGAAATTGCAGTATGCTTCAGGAGAGAGCCGCCAGCCTCCTCAGGGACAGGCATCCATCTCTGTGGAGGAGACAAACAGCCTTGGTCCCTGCCAAAGGGCACCCCACATTTATCCCACAGCCCATCCCATCAGTCATCTGTCACCGCTAACCTGAAAGTCTGGAATCCAGGTAGCAAGTGCAGGGAAGAGACGCCAAGGGCATGGGCTGAGGGCCCCTGGCAAGTGGCCCTTGCCTGATAGGGGACATTCAACCCTTCTAGAAGGCAATCTGAGAATGCAGAGAGGCCTCTGCCTCAGGACTCCAAACTGTAAGGGAGGCAGCCACATCAGGGAGATGTTCCACCCCTGGGTACCTGCTTTCTGATGGAGAATCATCCTTGACTTGTAGAGAGCCCAGACTGAGAGACAGGAGATATAAGTCCCTCCCCCAACCACAGTGCCTGCCTTAGGATGCTGCCCCTGAAGGAGAGGCATGACCTCTGCCGGTCACGAGCAACCTTCCTGCATCCACTGGGGACCTGGAGACCCAGAGGAGCCTTTGTGATCTTTGCCCTTGGGCCAACCTGACCTGAGTTCACATTCCTGTGTGTTCTTAAATCAGTCATCCACCCTCTCTGGGTCTCCTTTCTTTACCTGGGGTGAATAGGACCTGCCTGGAGGCATGGGAGAGAAAAGCCGAGCAGACTACCTGGAACATGGGAGATCCTCGGTGGAAAATGACAGGTCTGGGTCAGGCTAATTCACAGGACTAGACTTCCAGGAATGGATTAGATGCCTCGGAGGAACCCCAAAGATTGTCTGGGGGGCCTAGACTGCAGGGTTGGAGACAGGACACATGATCAATCAGCCTCACATTTAAACATTAGACTCTATTATCCCAGGAGCAACCAAAAAGTTGCCTTATTCACCCCCACCTCCAAAGAACCACTTCTGAGCTGGCGCTGTTTCCTCTGCGGTTATTTTTAGTTTGTTTTCCCAGTAATGATTCTTTTGGGTGAATTTCAGGGTTGTAGCTGTGTGCTCTCTGGGAGACGGGAGCCGTATCCATACAAAGAGACGAAGGAAAAGGGAGGCTGTTATTCATAGTAATTCAACTAGATTTGTAAAGTTATTATTAAGCATTTGTCACCACAAAAGTCACTTTGATTTGGCTTTTCCTTCGAGCTGTTCTCCCAGCCCAATTTTGTTTCTTTGCCTTACATGGGAGGCCCAGAGAGCGCAGAGGCCTGTCCAATACACCCAGACGAATCCTTGCAGGAGGGCAGGGTAGGCCCCTGAGGCCTTGTGTCTAGGTGAGCCTGGTATAAAAGATGAACCAGCTCTGGCAAGCGATACAAAGCACCAGGGCCAGTCACTACCACAACCCACTGCCACGCTAAGGAGAGTGCCGCCAATAGTCCCAAGGGACAATGTGGAACTGGGCAGAGACACAGTAAGGAAGTTGTCCGAGGTCACACAGCTAGAGAGCTGAGATTTGAACTTGGTGACCTGGATCCAGAGCTTGAGTTCAAATTGCACAGTAAACATTGTCTGAGAACCACTGAGATGCCCCAGTGAGACAGGGCTGAGGTAGAAATGGGGCCCCTGGGACCATGGATATCTTTTTTGCTGTGTCTCCTGAGCTTAGAATATGGATGGCTTCATCTGGCCCAAGGAAAGCAGTGGGGCCTCCAAAAGAGGGTATCTGCAGGGTCCTTGTCCTCTCTGAGTTTTGGGGGAACACTGAGGTCCCTGTTCTTTCTCCCTCAAGCTACTTAGTTGCTAGGCTGACAGGCTGGTAGGGACCCCCATCACCCCGTCTTTCTCCTACTGGAGGATTGTGAAGTGGGCTTGAGGTGTCCTGGGGGTTCAGCTTCCGAGGCATTTATAATCAGATGTATTCTGAGCGAGGATGCTTTATTGGGGAGCCAACAGACTCGGGGTTTGAGCCCCGGCTCTGCCACTTCTAGCTGTTGCAACCTAGAACACATGGCTTTGTCCCACTGAGCTCGGCCACCTCTTGTCTAAGTGGAGATGGTAGGACCATGACACTCGATGTCTAGAGACAATGCAAAGGAGTGACAGATAGAAAGTGCCAAACAAGGTGCCAAGCGCTTGCATCTGAACTGTTGCCCCGTGTGCCTTTCATTCATTCGCCATTCATTCATTCATGCACTCATTTGATTAGTAGATGCTTAGAACCACGGCTCTACATATGAAACTGGATTCAGAGTTATGAGAGGTTTAAAGGCAGATGAAACATAGCTTTTGTCTTTAAGGATTTTTGCAAGTGAATACAGGAAACTAAGATAGAGGCTGGGTGAATTCTAACTAGGAGATAGGGACTAAATCTATCTAGGGTGGAAGAAACAGTCGTTTCAGAAAAGCCACTAGAGATGGGGAGAACATAATAGTGGCTAAGCAAGGGGATGGTGGCCAGTTGGAGGTGGGCTGTTAAGTCCTAAATGCGAGGCTGAAATTAATCCTACAGGCAAGAGAGAGCCACAGATGTCATCCAGCACAGGTAAGGCGTAGAAATCTGAGAATTAAGATGTAGAAGGTAGGTTGGGAACCTGAATCAAGAATGTCCACCTCAGGGGAACAGGAAGGAAATTCTGGGTCCCACTTCGGGTCTGAACCCAGACCCTCTATGAAATCAGGAGAGGTATCTGCAGCTCCGAGGCTTGTCTTCCCCCCGCCCCCAGCACACATGAGTCCTCTAACGGCTGTCTAGACATACAGTCTGCAGTGAGGGAGCTTCTTCCCAGTCCTGCCTCTGCAGCAGCCCAGACTGAAATTCTCTCTCAAGGCAGGAAGACTTGGCTGTGCCAACCCCAGAGCCAGGCAGTGCTGGATGGACAGCTGCTCGAGGCACAGGAGCAATGGAGGTTATGGTGAAACCCGAGGCTCCTGCTCTTCCTCTCAGGATTAACTGCTACTTAGCTGCTGGGCTGGGACATGGATAGGGTGTTTTTTCTGCCTCTCTGTTACACACACACACACACACACACACACACACACACACACACACACACACGGTGTTCTCTCTGTGTGTCCCTGTCTCTCTTATACACACAGTGTTCTCTGCATGTGTCTCCTCTCTGTCCCCCATACATACAGTGTTGTCTATCTCTGTTTTACACACACACACACACACACACACACACACACACACACACACACACGACCACCACTTTGCCTTGGAATTAAATGAGGCTGTGCAGAGTGGGAAGGAAATGGGGAGCCCAGAGTCCAGCCTGCTTGGCCCAAATCCAAATCCTTTCTTGGCTGGGAGCCCAGGGTGGTCCCAGCTTACTGGCCATGTGTATTCAAGGGAGGAAGGGAGGGGACAGCCAGGCGTGGATAGGGGCTGGAAGACGTGAATGTGAAGAGAGGAACAAAGTGAAGATTCTAGGGAAATCTAGGGTCTTTAAACAGATGGCTCTGGGGGTACCTCATTCTGCAAAGAGGATATATGCGCTATATATTGAGGGTGGATGCATGTACACATGTTCACACATGTCATGCTGGTGCTATGTAAGCATCCTGATGCCTTTGTCCTTCTTCGTGAAGTTCCATGTGACTGAATGTGATCATTCCAACTGTACAGTTCTCATAGGCACACATTTTCACATCTGCTGGCTTCTTCAGCTTCCTGTCCCCTCCACTCAGTCCAGGGCCCCAGGCATGATGAAATTCTCAGTTCTGAGAACTCTCTGGAACCCCCAAGCTCCTGTTTAAAAAAAAAAACAAAACTGATTTTTTTTTTTCCTGGTATCACCTCCTCTCTTTGCCAGGCCTTCCCATGTCAACTCACCCTTCCTTCAGCAAAGTGTCAGGCCACCTCCCCCAGGAAGCCTTCCCTCAGCTGCCTGATTCCTGAGGGCTCTGGACTTCCCTCTGAAGTGGCACTCACTGCCAAGAACAACGAAACTCTGGGGTGCAGTGCCTTCACTAGGTGGGTCCCTCAAGGGCAGCGACCATGTTTTGCATCTATCAAAGCTCTGAACACACGCTGGGGCGGGGCAGTAACAGTTCAATAACTTAGTGACCACTGACTGAAAGGCAAAGGACACCCTGTGGGGAACAACACAGATGGCCTACGTTCCTGGGTCTCCTCTCTGCAGGGAAAGTCAGACAGATCAATGCGACCCCAAAGACCCGCGGCTGCAGGAAGCATGGGGTCTTAGATGGTGCATGGCATAGGACAGAGCCTGGGCAATGACTGGGAGGGCTTCACAGAGGAAGACACACCCAGAGTGAGTATGTACACACAAACTATTGGTATTTCAGTCCAAGATCTGAACTGAGTCAGGGCTGCACCTGGAACATTGAGACGGGGAGCCTCATGCTACCCGGGGAAGAGATGATCAACTCCCAAGTCTGTTGTGTGGCTAAGCCAGGGTCACAATGGGTTCATCAAGGAGCAGGAGCCAGGTTCGTCCTCTTGTACGGATCCCTTGACTGTTAAGTAAATACTGTGGGACTTCGGGTTCATCACTAGCTCTCTGTGCATCTTGGTTTTCTTGTCCTTAAAAATAAAAATAAAGAGGGCTGGGGCTTGAGCTCTGTAGTAGAGCACTAGCCTGGCCTGTACAAAGCCGTTCCTTGCAGTCCCAGCTTTGGGGGCGGGGGATGACAACAAAATAAGAAGGCAGATTCTGATCTAGAGTAGTCAACTGGTCACATGTTTGGTGGGGGTGGGGCTAGGGTTCACCAGGTAGTGTTGATGACCGACTAGGAAGGGGAACTGAGCAGGGCAAAATGCTCAGCACACGGGAAGGACTGGGGCTTAAAACAAGGCCACCAGGTGAGTGATGGGGCCTGGATGTTAGGAGCCAGCTCTCTGCTTTCCTTGCTCATGTGGTGTCATATATAGCTGCTGCTCTGAGATCACCGTTCGTAGTACTCCTCTTCCTCTCGAAAACACCCCAGTGTGTGAGTTACAGTTGCTGTTAGGAGCTAAACTGTGAACTCTTTTTTTGTTTGTTTGTTCAAGACAGGGTTTCTCTGTGTAGCTTTGGTGCCTGTCCTTGATCTCGCTCTGTAGACCAGGCTGGCCTCGAACTCACAGAACTCGAACTCTGCTTGGCTCTGCCTCCAGAGTGCTGGGATTAAAGGCGTGTGCCACCACCTCCCCGCTTAAACTGTGAACTCTTAAAACTGACACATTGAAGTTTTGCCTCTAAATAACAGAATGCAACTGTATTTGGAGACGAGGTTTCTAAACAGGTGCGTAAGTTGAAATGGGGCCTTTGGCACGGGGCTCTCACCCAAAGGACTGGTGTCTCTATTAAAATAAAATAAAAAAAAACCAGGGTTCATGAGCCCAGGGAGAGGCCATATGACCACACAGAAGACCTCCATCTGCCCTCCAAAGATGCAACCCTGCCAACACCTTCATATTGGACTTCCAGCCTTCAGCAAGAGAAGTAAATGTGTTAATTCACCCAGCCGGTGACATTTTATTACAGAAGTTGGAAGGGACTAGGAAGTTGCCTTGCCTTACAGAACTGGAAGCAGGTCTCTGCAATTGGCTGCTGACATCCTCCTGAACAGAGATTTGTAATGGCCCTGGAATCTAAGCTAGGAGCCCCTCAGGCAGGGGGAGGTGAGGTGCCTGCAGGCCAGAGGCTGGGTGATGGTGATGATAATCCTCTGCACATGTGACCATGGGCTAGACTCCACATAGATTGAATGCTTAGTTGTGAGTCACTGCTGCGGGTGTGGAGGGGTATGACAGGTTGAGCTGCTGTGGACAGGGCCACAGGAAACAGCTGTCCCTTGCTCCCAGACACCCAGAACCAACTTCCTTTGCCCCAGCAGCTTCTCTGGACTGGAAGTTCTGTGTATTCCTAGAACGCTCCTGGCCATAAGCACAAGCAGGGAGAGACAGTAGCCTGCTGTCCATGGAGCCCAGTGGAGTGAAATGATCAGACGGACTACACATCTGATCTCCGGAATCACACATTTGGCTTGGTGCTGCTTTCTAGTCGAGTGACCCTAGTCAAGAAACGTCCCTTCTCTGACCCTCAATTGGATATGGCAATATTAACAGTATGTATTTAACAGGGGTGTGTCAAGGACCCACATAATGCAGGCAAAATCCCAAGCACAGTGCCTGGCACATCAGAAGCACTCCTGCTATTAGGTTTCAGTGCCACTGGGTCCCAGACGAGTTTTTGGAGGCTCTCTAACTTCTACCATCTGGGCATTATCTTGCTCAACCTATTCATTCTGAGCCCCAGCACAACACTCAATAAAAGGGATTTGCTCCTGTCTGGGGAGATGGCTCAGTGGCTAAAGTGCATGTTGTGCAAGTATGAGAACCTGATTTCAGATCCCCATGTAAAAATCTGGGAGTGGCCAATGTGTATCTATAAGCCCGATGCTGGGCAGGATGGAGGCAAGTGGATTGCAGGGATCCTTGGCTAGCCAGTCTAGCTGAAACAGTGAGCTCCAGGTTCAGTGAGAGACCCTGTTTCCCAAATTAAAAAAAAAAAAAAGAAAGGAAGGAAGGAAGGAAGGAAATAAATAAATAAATCTGGAGCACTATAGAAGATGCCTAAACTCAACCTGCAGCCTACATGGGCCGCACGCGCGCGCGCGCACACACACACACACACAGGGTTGAGGGGTAAGTGTACCCAATACACATGCATACACCACACACTCACAAAGTCAATAGTCAATAAAATGGAATGGCAGAGTTAACAGGCTATGATGTCTGCAATAACAGGAATGAGGGCTAATTTAGGGAATCTGAAGAGGATTCCCAGGAGGTCCCAGGAATTCCCTCTTGAGAATGCCTGCCCTGGCCTGTATCCTCTTAGTGGTGGGCATTCAGAAAGCCAAGACACACTCAATGGGGCTCCTTAGCCAGAGAGGAAGCCGTGCTGGCTCTGGACTGGGTCTTTTTTTTTTTTTTTTTGAGCTGAGGATCCAACCCAGGGCCTTGCGCTTGCTAGGCAAGCACTCTACCACTGAGCTAAATCCCCAGCCCTCTGGACTGGGTCTTGATGAGCACTTGCACAGGGTACTGGGGCAGAGTCGCCCTCCCTACCCTCCCCCTACTCCTTGTTATCTGTTCCAGGCATCGCAAAGGAGCTGGCAACACAGACAGCCCCAGCCACTGCCAAAACTCCATCCAGAAAGATGCTCAGACAGGAAAAGCAAGAAGGAAACAAGATGTGCCTGGGTCAGACACACCTATGCATACCAGCCCTCTCTCCAGCCTCCGCCCCACCTGACCTCTGCCATCTAGATCCCAGTGGCACGGCTTACCAGGAACCCATGACCAAAACTTCTTGGTGAGACCAAGAGCAGCTTGTCACATGGTCCAGAAAGATAGAGAGGGCGGTGGTACTAATCTCTCTCCAGGGAAGTTGGGACAGGGACACCTGGATAAACCTATTTTACTCCAATATCTTCTTCCCTGAACCCCGGAATGTGGCTGCCAAGATGAGAAGTCCCCAAGCAGCAGAACTGGGATTCTTTAGGTAGTTTTCTTTCCAGATGAAGTAAACAGTCCTTCACTCCTGAAGTGGAGAAGAGGGACATGTTGCATTTGGGGACCTGACAGGCAGTTTCTGGCCCATGAAGGGCATATCCCCATAGTAGGCAGGAAAAGAACAGGGCTGAAGAAAAGAACTCCACTCTGTGAGGATGACAGGACCATGGACCGGCAAGATAGGTCAGTCAGTAATGTACGTGCAACAGCATGAGGACTTGAGTTCAGATCAACGGGAAATGTGTAAGAGTTAGGTATCGTGGAGTGTGTCGATTAACCCCCATGTAGAGAAGGCAGAGACCGCTCCTTGGTGTTTGCTGGCCAGTCAGTCTAGCCTCAACAGTGAGCTCCACATTTAGTGTGAGACTGATGATGATGATGATGATGATGATGAAGAGAGAGATTGAGGAAGAGACTTCACAATGACCTCTGGTTTCCATAGGCCTATGTATACCCACACAAACACACACAAAAATGGTAGGACCCCTCAGCCTTCCCGAGACAGCCTCCATCTTCTCCAGGAGTAAAAAGCAAGTATGATCAGGTATCCCCACTGTCTGGCTCATACACTTAGCATCCTCCTTCCTGTCCAGAACAGAAGGTCTAGGGGAACAAGAACTAACACTCCCTCCCTCGTGGTTGGCCCCATGACACCTGTGGGGTTGGGAGACAGTCACAGTACTGTTGTGAAAGTTGGGGTGGAAGAAGGGGAAACTGAGTTAGGGTAAAGAGAAATCCATAATGTCCATGTCACTGGCAACCTGCCCAGAACACTATGCTATTTCCAGCTAGGACCAGGAAAGTAGGGTGAGCCCTCAGCCTCTCTGACTCCTGAGTCAGATACAGAAGCTGTGGAGAAGAGCAACCTAGACATCATCTTGGGGGAAGTGTGTCTCTTTCCTCTGGCCATCTCTAAGTTCTGGGTCCCCACTGCACTTGTGAGCTGGGACAAAGGCCTGGCATGTATTCCTGTCTTCACAGAACCATCCCCTACCTCAGGAGTGGATCCTGTACTCCTCACCCCAACACCACACACACACACACACACACACACACACACACACACGGGGGGGGGGGGGAGGGAGAGAGAGAGAGAGAGAGAGAGAGAGAGAGAGAGAGAGAGAGAGAGAGAGAGAGAGGCGGGCACATGCAGCTGATTGCTGGCTTGCCTCTCCTTGGGATGGTTAATAAGCCCTTAGGTGACATTAATTGCCACCAGGCATTAGGGACCTAATGAGAATGATCTTCTTTGACTACTCCAGCATGGTCTGTCCCCAGGGCCTCCAATGAGCCTGTTAGCCCTCCCCAGCCATGGGGGAGGGGCAAGAAGAGGTAGGCAGGTTCCAATATGAATCCCAAACAGGGACAATCAGTGGCTAGGAGGAAGACGGTTCCCATGGCCATTCAAGCCCATTTCCCCCAAAATGATCCTTTCTGGAGGAAAAGGTAACTCACAGGATCTGTAGGGCTAGGACCTGAGTATGGCAGACAAGGTGTGGGCAGAGCGTCCACCAACTTTGCTCTGACCCCATAGCCCCATACTCTATCTGGTATAGAAAGACGACTCAAAAGCTCCATCCTCTCATATGGGCTATGCCCATGGGATTGGAGACTGCCCCTCCCGAATAGGGCCGATTGAGATCAAACGTCTCAGGATCCCCTCATGACAACCAATAATTCTGTCCGATCACTGCCATTGATCCCATGTCCGACTGACGGTTGACTGTCGAGTCTGATTTGGGTTGCGTTCTAATGGAAGAGGTGCGGTGGTGGGAGTGAATGAACGCCCCCACACCCCTCCCTCTTCGGCTGATGACTAGGTGGAGTACAGAGGGACAGTTTCTCATATCCTTCCAAGCCCTCCAGAGGCTTGGAAAAACAACCTGTAGGCAGAGGCAAATCCCTCCTCTGCCCCCAGCGGCGCGGCGCCCCTTGCTCATCCCTGCCCGAGGAGCTCCAACCAGAGGAGCTGGGCGCGGCAGCAAAGCGGATTCCCACCGGGTGCCCTGCAGAGACCTACGCGGACTCAGAGGCTGTGGGAGGCTGCCCCCTACCCGCGCCTCGGGTAGAACCGCTGAAAACATCTCCGGCACCCGGCCGGGAGCTGGCATCCTTTGAAAAGGGACATCGGCGGCGGCGTCTGTGGTGGCGTCTACCCAGGAGAACCGCAGTCGCAGCAGCGGGTCGGCCCCACTCGGATCCCAGCACCAACCTGAATCGCTAAGGAAAAAATTTTTTTAAATGTAAAGCGGAGCAGAACTGAACGGCGAGGCCAGCCCTGGGCTGACTCTCATTAAGGAGCCGCGCGCGCCCCCAGGCTGGGAATGCGGAATGGACACGTGGACAGACAGGGGAGCCGGAGGAGGGGGGAGTCTCCGTGGCGCGCGAGCCGTGGGCCGCGCGCTCCGGGGCCACGTGATCACGGGGAATCTGGGAGGGGAGGGAGGGAGGGAGGAGAAGGGAGCGAGCGCGCCAAGCTGGGCGCCTGCCCGCTACGGTCCGGGTGGGCGCTGAATGCCGGACCGAGGAGGAGGGTGGCGAGCATCAGTGTGTGTGTCTCTTTCTGGAATCATTTACGGAGGAGCGCGGTGGAGGCGGTGGCTACTGCTTCGGGCAACTGTGGCTCCCCCCGCCTCTTTTTTTTTTTTCCTCCCTGCTCCTTGATTCTTCTTCTCCCCCCACCCCACGTCCAAGGAGAGCTGGCCCCGCTGCAGGCATCTTTCTCTTCGCTCGGCCTCCTAGGCACCAGCTGCTGCCTCCTCGGCCAGGGGCCGCGCAGGTGCGGATGCCTTAGCCCCCTGGCCGCGCTCCCGCTTCTCTCCATCCGCAGCCGGGACTGGAGCGGCGATCCGCTCGCCCAAACTGACTCCGAAAGAGCTACAGCCTATTCCCTGCCGCACCAAGGCAACGGGCAAGCGGGTGTCCAGGGGCAAGGCGGGGGTGATGGGGAGGAAGAGGCGTCGGAGACTCTGAACCCCGGAAAAGTTCAAGGTTTGTGCAGGTCCCCCCGGGGAAGGCGAGGAGCGGTGCGAGGCAGGGCAGGGCACCTCTCTGCTGAGACAGCGACATCCCACCCGAGAGGAGAGAGAGGGTAGCCCAGTGCTGCCGCGGGCTGACCACCCCCTTTTCCCATCCTACAACGCTCACGGGCTGGATCCTGGAGGAGACGCTCCGAGAAGAAATGGCTCGAGCTGGGGCGCCTTAGCTGGCTTTCCCGCTCCCTCGCTTCTCCAAGCCCCATCTCTATGGGGCAGCGGGTGCCTAGAGCTCCACCCTTGCTCCAGCCATCGAGCCCCAGCCCGGCCAGGCGGCGCCGAGTCGGCCTGTGCTAGCGCAGACCTGAGTCGAGACTGGAGAGAGCACGCTGGAGTCCAAGACCGAGCTCTGTGAAGGGACAAACATCTGGTCACCTACCTCAGGCGTTCTATCTGGGCGTCGCCTAGGGTGGTGGCGACCTGTGTCGCCTGTCTCATCCCTGCAAGGAAACTTTTCCTTCCCCGGATGGATTAAAGTTGCCTGGATTTTCTCTTTCTTTGCAAAAGAAATCGTTCGTTTGCTCCCGACCTGGGATTTTCCGGGCTGCTGCAGGGCGCTTGGAGGAAGAAGAAAGCTGCGCTGTGTGTGTGGGGTTACCACCGAAACCAAAGCGATCCGGGCTCGCATTGGGGGATCTGCACCTTCGAGCGTGTACGGATCGGAGAGGCGCGGCGAGACCAAGGGTTTCGGCACGCAGCTCTCGGCAGCCCCCGGGACGCCGGTGGCCACTGGGCCCCGGGACCGCACGTGCGGCTCCCCCCTCGCCTCTCAGATCCTGCAGGGGGCACCAGCCCCGGGAGGTGGAGACTTCTCCGGCCCGGAGCTGCGCCCCCACTGGCTCCAAGGGTGTAGCCGGTGGCGCCCGGGACGCCCCCTCCCCTCAAAGTGTCCCCAAATTGCGCTCTCTGGCCCCTGAAGCCTCAACAGAGACAGCTGGGCTCCACGGTGAGTTGGAGGCGACCGAGCCCAGCCTGAGACAAAGTCGCCGTGGACTGCTGCCCCCTAGGACCCCTCCTGCCCCCACCTCTGCCATGGCCCCAGGGATGTCGGGCCGCCACGGCGCCGCCCTGCTCTGCCTCTCCGCGCTGCTCGCCCACGGTAAGTGTCGCGGCGCAGACTCGGGGTAAAGATGCGGCGGGCGCCCCTGGAGGGGGCGGAGGGAGAATCGGAGGAAGGAGCACCCTCATCCTACTGCTCCCCTGGACTCTCCGCCGGCGCTACCAGCAAGGCGTCCCTGGCTGCCGCGGGAGCCTGCTAAAGGGACCTAGGTCGGGCCAGGGGAGATTGGAGGAGGGGGTCTTTCCCGTGGTCTCCGAGTTAGAATGAAGGGTCCAACCTGAGACCCTGGGGGCGTGTCCGCCCACGGATATCTAAAGGGATGCCAGAGATCAGCTAGATTGGGTCCCCGGCACCCGGCCACGTCTCCCCGTGCAGACCGCGAGGCTGGGGACTACTGGGACCCACGGGATCTCGGCTTCCCGGCCCTGGCGCGCAGGCGGGTGCGGGGCCGTGCGGCCCGCTGCCTGGCTTCCTGCGTCGGGCCTCGGGCAGGGACGCGCACGGTAGGGGCCCGGGAGGCTTGTGAGCTGCATCTCAATGGCCGGCCGGCTCGCGGAGCAAGGCGGGCGGGGGTCTGGGCAGCGGGCACGGGCCGGGAGACTGGCGGCGCGCGGAGGCAACGGGGCCGCGCTCCCGCGTTCTGCAATCTGTTGCGTCTGCTCCCCAGGCTCGCCCCGGGCTCCGGGCTCCGCTGGAAAGGGGTGACGGAGGGAGGGGCCTGGGGTGGCGCACCCAGGCAGTGAGACAGCGAGGATGCAGGTTGGAGGGGGGGGGGTGTCTCAGGACAGCCTTCCCCACCCAGAGTGGAAACTCAGATGAGCCAGGAGGATGCTGTGGCGGCTTCCGCAAGCTGGAGATGCTCCAGGAGGCGAGGGGCGCTGACCTAGCCGGGAGGGAGGGAGCTGTGGAAGCCGGTGAGGGTATAGCCCTCTGCTGCGCCCAACGTGGAAGCAACTGACCCAGGACATTTTTTTAACCAGCAAAGGACCCGCTACCGGTGGGGGACTCTGATGCCCCGCTCTGAGGGGTGAGCCAAGGACAGAACTAGAGTGGGCCATGGTGGAGCTGGCCATCTGGAGGTTTTAGAGAACCCACCATGTGTGGTGGTCAGCTTTTGCCCGAATCTGTGCACTCCCCGGGAGCTTGATTGAACCTGCTGTGAACCCACCCAAGGTCTTTAACCAGAGGCATTGCTCCCTCCGACTAGGGTGCATTCTCAAGGTTGAAAGAGTAAGAAAGTATGGCTTCTAGAGATTGTAGGGTCCGAGGGCGAGGAGGCAGAGGGGAACAAGCTGACCCCCCCCCTCCCCCGGTGGCTGGGTTCCTCCTGCTGTGGGGTGAGCTGTTTTGCCTGTGGTTCAATGGAGATTGCTAGTCTCTTGTTTTTTCACGGGAGCAGTGAGCAGGCAATGGCTAGCAGGAATAGGGTATAGCGGGGGATCTAGGGGCGCAGCCAGAGAAGAACCTTCATCCCTGGGAGAGATTGACAGTGGGTAAGGGTAAGACAGCTGTGTGGGCTGATGGTGACCAGGAACTCAACCTAGCAGGCCTCTGTTTAGGAATGGCTCTTAACCTCTGCTTGAGTTCCATTATGAGCTCAGCCTTGGCCCCTGGGCAGCTCAGTTGCTGTCTGTGTCCCTGCTACCCATTGCATAGTCTCTGGTCTGGTGGTAGAGATCTCTTCCCCTTCCTGGCCTGCCAGAGCTGTCTGCTTCCTAAGCCTCTGCCCTAGGCAGGCCTTCTGGAGTGTCCTGCCTGCTGTGAGCCTTAGCTAGGGCTCCATGCTGTCTCTGGGCCCAGGGTGCCCATCTGCTCTGAGCAGGGACTGCTGTCCTTAACCTGTCTGTACACAATGCTAGCACAGTCCTTGGATGCTTAAGACTAAGGGCTGACTTGTGGGAAGAGGACAGTGGAGGAGGTGGACAGCGGCCTATTGTCCCTACTCCGGGCTCCCTTTCTGAGCCCTTCCCTGAGCTCTGATGTCTCTTTGTCAACCCATGCCTCAGTTTTACTTTTAAAACTTGGACATACCCCAACAAGCAAGAGCAAAATGAAAGAAATGAGTCTTGTAAAAATGAAGCCAGTCTGGGCCCCAGGCCTTCATCCTGCAGGACTGCCTAGGACCCCTCCTACCAGCGCCCCCCACCCCACCCCGTTTGAGGAAGGTCCGTGGACTTACCATCACTTAGGCCAACTTTCAATAGGTTTTCAGGGCTGTTCTAGGTTGCTGGGGGGGCAGGGGTGGAGGTGGGGGGCGCTGCTGCAGTACACAATGCCTGGCAGGCGACTGAGGCCGCAGGGTTCTGACCACACAGCCAGACTGGAGGCCAAGCAGCCTGGGCTTCTGTCTGACTACGGCGCCATTGGGCAGGGTGACCTTGGGCTGCCTCCCTAGTGGCATGTCCCCCTCCCCCCAGCCACAGCATGTGGTCTCAGGCCCGCAAGTCCCTTCCTCACATGCTGCCAGACAGTCAAGCCAAGCCCTTGTATGGACAGAGCACCACACCCCTTCCGGGCCCAGCTCAGCCCTGCAGGGTGGGCAGAGTAGGGTGTCTGGCTCTCTCTTGCCCTGTTTCCAGTCTCGAAGAGCTAAGGAGGTCGTTTTCTAGTATCTGTGTTTTGAGTGACAATCCTTTATTTTTAGTTTGAGCAGGAGCCTAGGGGGTCAGGGTGGTGGCTGAACCTGTTGGAGAGCTGACTGGGTCTGCTCTCTTAGTAACCTTTACTGGCTGCCCATTGCCTATGGGACCAAAGAGCAAATCTCTGCCCTGGCATCAGGGTCCCTTCTGATCTTGCTCCAGTGTGCATCTCCCCCCACAGTGCTCTTGACCTCTCTCCTTCCGCCTTACGCGAGCCCTGTCTCACTTCCCAGGCCTCCGGAGTCGGCACCTTGCCTCCAGAAACCCTTACCCAGCCTTCAAAGCCCAGATCCAACAGCACCTTCCCCAGGGACTCTTAGACCATCCCAGCTCCTCAGCCCTTTCCTGAATGCTCTCCTGACACTTCCAGATGGCTGCTTTTGTGCCCAGTTCAAAGATGTTATCCACAGGCCTTAAGCCCCTCGCCCCAGCCCTATGGCTTACATACACTCTCGGGTTACCCTCATCCCCAGTCCTACACACACACAGCAGGTGGGTCAGAAGTCATGGGTGAGGGGAAGCAGGCTCAGTGGGGTAAGGACAGAAGAGGGCAGGGAAAGAGACAGGCTCAGCCTCTAGGAGAGGAAGAAGCAGGAGCAGGCCCAGGCCATACTCCTTGAGTGACTCCTTCAGGCTGTACCTCCCAGGGGGCACACTGGGCCATGGTCTTGGGAGGCTACAGCCTGTCTGACACACCCCAAGACTTTCTCCTGCAGGTTGTGTCTACCCGCCCCTACTGTGTCTCTCTGGAGGACTGGGCAAGCAGCAGGCCGGGAGGAAGGCCGGTGGTGGTTGTGGAGCTCAACTCTGTTAATGTGTGAGGCCAGTAGGTGGGGGTGTGTTCTAAACTTGGTGGCAGAAAATGAGCTTTGCTGGAATGCAGCCTGAGGACGGCTGGGTGTTGGGCTCCAGCTACATGAGGCTCTGTGGAAGGCCAGGGCTGGGACTAGGCCCTCAAAAGACACCCGTGAGGTTTCCGGGGGCAGGGGGTAGGCAGGAGGCTACAAGCACAGGCTCCAACCATCAGGATATGGCCCACCAGCCTGGGCAGGGTCTGGCCTTGTCAGCTTCCAACACCGAAAGAGGAGACCCCAGGATAGCCAAATCCAGCCTTCTAATATGCATGGATGAGGAAGCAAACATGGCAGAAAAAGGCCTGGAACATTAAACTGTCTCTGGAGCTTAAATGGGGTTCCTGGTTTAGCCCAAAGCCCCTAGACAGGTTTTACTACCTCTGCCATCCCAAGATATTCTGCAAGTCCCAAGCTAGCCCACAGTGGTCAGCCATCCTGACAGTCAGTCCTAATTAGCCTTCCCTAATACCCCTGGTCACACACCACAGGGCAGCCGATAGAATCTCAGGGCTGAGTCTCACTCCCTGCTGGACCTCCCAGCCCAACCCCAAAGCCCAAAGATTCCCCACCTTGTTCTCCCTCAAGGCACTTTATATCCAGATTCATCATCAGTCCAGCTTCTTAGAGGGCTGAGACTGGAGGAACCCAAATCCAGGACCTGTTTGGGCTACAGATCAAGTTCAAGGCCAGCTTGGACAACTGTCTCAAAAAAGTCAAAGAGAAATCTAGGGCACAATGGTTGTCTACCCTGTGCAGGGCCATAGGTTTGGCTCCCTCCAGCACCACAAAAACAATTTTGTAAGGCAGTTTGGACTCAAGAGTCTGCGGGTTGCAGGGCACTCAGTATACCTTGGCCCAGGGAAGTCCTTTCCTCCTGAGTCCGTCTTCCTCCACCACCATTCTTAACCTCCTAGTTCTCTGGCCCCCCCTTCCACCCCTCCACCGGCAGCAAATGCCAGCACGTGGCTCTGATTGCCCTCCCTGCTCCTCTGCCCCATCCCTGGCAATCCTCCCTCCTTCCCTGCTTGAGCTCAACACGGAATTTTAATAAGAAATTAATGAGCCAGGTGTGTGCGTGTGTATTTTTAAGAAAATAAATGTCGTTTTCTATTTTCCTGCTCTGTCCTTTGAGCTGAAAAGCAGGGTGGGCCTGCCTGGCCATCAGTTCAAGCTGTCTGTGCTCTGCCTCGCTGTGCCCATGGTTGGGCCACATACCCACCCAAGACAGCGCCAGTACTCAGCCAGCCAAATGTTGTCAACGGAGGGTAAGTGGGACTTTAGAGAGGGGACAGGTGAGGCCAGTGGGGCAGCAGAGGCAAGCCAGCCTTCGGGGTAGCCCGTCACCCACGGCGTTGGAGTCCATTAAGTCACTGCCATGTCTTATCCTTTGTCCCTTTGGCTCCCCTTCCTTACACACACACACACACACACACACACACACACACACACACACACACACACACACGCAGCCACAACAACAGCAACACACCAGGCCTTGTTGGCTCTCAGCACCCAGCAGGGTGAGTGGGAAATGGAAGCAATTACCTAGATAATCCAATGCATGTTGCATGAATGAATGGATGCAAAAATGAGTAATTTGCTGCAAAAAAAAAGAGGCAAGAGTAGAAAAGGTAATTGAAGAAAATCTTTTGTTTTTGCTTTTTGCTTTTTTTACTAAATTATTTAGGAAATTATCTGCTTTTAGAAAGTCCCCCTTTTTATCAAACCTGAGTCCTGCCTGTTGCATTCTCTCCCTCAAATTTTTTTGGTTCATGAGAGTAGGTGAGTAGTTTGCGGTCTTCACTCAAGTGGCTTTCCCCGTTCAGGTCAAAGAGCTGGTAAGTTACATCCTTGGTTTGTCGAGCCTGTCAGCCTGTCTTTATTTACCTGGCCCTGTCTTTGGGCCTAGCAGAATGACGTGCCCAGGGACATCAGGATGGACGGGAAGCTCTTACGATGGTTGAGATTCTCAGACGTCTCCGGCACCAATCCCAAACATGGACACGGTGAACCCGAGGAGCAGGAACACAAGACTCCTTCCCACCTACCTACACTTGGGATCAGTGATTCCCACCGTGCTGCCAGGTGGCCATCATGTGGAGCCGCTTCCCTGTGGGCAGTTCTGGCCATGCCAGCTCTAAAGCCAGGCTTTCTAACACTGTCCCTGGAGCTCTGTTGCCATCAGGGACAGCAATGGCCTGGGCAGAGAAAGTGGGAGCCTGTGAATCCACCAGGCTGCTTGAGAGTCCCTCTTGATCTCTTAGGTGTGTCCAGTCTCTTAATGACTTTCTCTCTCTCTCATGTCATTCCCTCTGACTAGGACACTCTTCCTCCTTCTCCTCAACCTAGTCTTCAAGAGAGAGCAATCCACTCCTTTCACCCAGAAAGCCACTGCCTTAGTTGGGGATTCTATTGCGGTGATGAAACACCATGACCGAACAGCAAGTTGGGGAGGAAAGCGTTTGTTTGGCTTACACTTCCATATTGCTGTCCGTCACCAAAGGAAGCCAGGGCAGGAACCTAAATGGGGAAGGAATCTAGAGGCAGGAGCTGATGCAGAGGCCATGGAGGGGTGCTTACTGGCTTGCTCTACATGGCTTGCTCAACATGCTTTCTTATAGAACCTAGGACCACCCGCCCAGGGTGGCCTCACCTATGTGAGCTGAGCACTCCCACATCAATTACTAATTAAGAAAATTCCCCCACAGGCTTGCCTATGGAAGCATTTTCTGAATTGAGGCTCCCTCCTCTCTGATAACTCTAGCTTGTGTCAAGTTGACATAAAACTAGCCAGGACATCCACCCTGATTCTCAGATACCAGAGGACTCACTAACACTGCCACCCATACCGATTGGCCTGCCATTTGAATGGCACACTTCCTGGCTTCCCTCCTAGCCGTGATCATAAATGTGTCAGGATGCCATATGACCCCTTCCCTGCCATTGTCATCCTTACGTCCCCAGAGGCATCCTGGCACGCAGTGGATATTTGATGATTGTCTAAATGAACCAGTGCACAAACCCTTGTGTATATCCACGTCTTCAGCACTCAGAAAGCATTCAGTTGGTACTTCCTTACAATGCATGGGGCCGGGCATCATCCCAAACAGTCTTGGCGTGAACTCCTCAGGTTGCTGGATAGCTGTCCTTGGGCACAGTCAGGCCATGGTCAGGAGTACACACATTCATTGGGTATGCTGTGCTTGTCCCAGGCCAAAGTCCTGCAGCGAGTGTAGGGAGTTCGAGAGTGGCTGAGCGGTTTGTCATAGCAAAGTGAGCTCCGGCTGAATGGGGCATCCATCGTTAAGTATCAACTTCAAGGAGTGAGGAGGTGAAAGTGAGACCATCAGTATCCACAAGCCTTCACAGAGGAAGCATGGTGAAGAACCCTGGGTAGGCGTGGCCACTTGAGAAGGTGGGAGGCCCACAAGACTGGGGTCTGACAGAGAGAGGAGCCACCTGGCATCCCTAGAAGGCCAGATGCCAGTGTCCTCACCTCACAAGACCTCAGGGTGCCATGCAGCATTCCCTTCCTTCTCTACATCTCATCTTTTGACTAATTACCTAACTGCAAAAACCCTGCTCCCTAGGACCTGGGCCTGTCATGTACTCACTTGGCCTGATTTCATACCACAGTGATTTGGGGTGTCGTAATCAAGAGGTGGAGGCTCTGCCAGCATTCAGTGACTACAGAGCCTGCTTCCTGTAAGTCTCTGAGCAGCCTGCAGTGGTTCCAGGTCACCTGCTCTGGGACCTCTCTGCCTGCCTCATCACTGACCTGCAAGTGTCTTGGTGTTGACCTAACCTCCCACCGCCAGACACTAGCCACTGATTATCCCTGGTGCCCGCATCTCAGTCAGGGGGTTCGTCTGTCTCCTGCCTTGTTCTTCCTCTGGCGCCATAGGTGTTTGGGGCCTTTGTCTAATGGGAAGAAACTCTTCCACTGGAGGAAAAAATGGTCATTTTTCTCTGCTGCCAACACAGCGGAAAAATGATCTCAATTTTCTGTGGCTGTTTTCAGACAGGTAAAAACTGCCAGTAGCCAGCGCATGGGTGAGATAGGCTAGGGAAGACAGGCGGTGATGGGGCTTAGCCCCCCACTGGGGCACTAGCAGCCCTTCCTGGTACATTCTCTTCCCACTCCCGACCTTAGCCCCTGCTGACCACAAACCTGTGTTGGGCAGCCATCACTCTGTCTGCTGAGCACTGATGGTGCCCTTCCGTTGGCATCGGGCATTGAGTCGTCCCCTGGAGCCAGCAGAGGACCCTGTTCTGTTTCCACCCGGGTATGACATTCCCAGCTTCCCTCCTCCACCCACCCTTTCCCTGCGCTCAGCATTAAACTCCCTGACTCCATCGCCCCTTGTGTGATGGGGGCCAAGTTACTTAACCACTCTCTGCTTAAGCGTCTCATCTGCAAAGGGGGATGATCAAAGCGTTCCACTTGCGGGGTTTGTTGTGATGATTCAATGAGCTGTTTCGTGCCAACTCTTTCAGTAGATCGCACCCAGCACAGAGCAAACTCACAGAAATGACGGTTGTCAATATTATCATTACTAATGTTATTAGTGTGTGCCAGGAGCCATGTTGAGTGTGAAGATGAAGCGAAGCGATCTGTCTGTCCCTGCTAATCTGTTCTTTTTTTTTTGGGGGGGGGGGGTTGGTTTTTTTCAAGACAGGGTTTCTCCGTGTAGTTTTGGTGCCTGTCCTGGATCTCACTCTGTAAACCAGGCTGGCCTCAAACTCACAGAAATCTGCCTAGCTCTGCCTCCCAAGTGCTGGGATTAAAGGCATGCGCCACCTCCACCTGGTGCTAATCTGTTCTTAAAGAGGTTTGTAATGCGATGTTCTAGAGAGAGGAGACCTGTCTGCAAGGATGGTCACCAAACCATTGGAGCTGCCATGGAAGGGACTGGGAACGATGCAGGGAGGAAGGGAGGGGGAATTATGTAACTTAGATCATGGGAGGCATCTGGGAACAGGTGGTTCAGGAGCCCTGGTCAGGTTCCAGAACATGGTTCTGAAGGTGAGGCAGTCAGTGTCTCCTTCCCCAGGGAAGACAGAACCAGTGCAAGATGGCCACTGGCCTAGTGCTCAGAGCCTAGGGGTGAGGCTGCATGCTGGGAAGAAGTGTGGGAGGCTACATGCTAGGCATGTGCGTAGCCATTCCTTACCAAGATGTTCTGTCTAGAGATCTCTCAAAGCTGTGACCTTATGTTCCACGAAGTGCTCAGAAGCCATTGAGAGTTGTGGAGAGGGAGGACGATGCTATACAAGAAGCATTCTTAACAATGGCCAGGTCAGGGGACAAACTGCACATCTGTCCAGAGTGGAAGGAAGTTGTAGTGCTACCATCTGGAATTGTGGGTCTTGACATGGGAAGTGGCCATTAGCGGTCATCTCTAGTACCACCTGGCATAGTGAAAAGCCCACTTTCAGAACCGGATTTGTAGGTGAGTGCTGCTGCTGTGGCTGGCTGGGGAGCTGGAAGTGCTGGATCTCTATCTACAAATGCTGGTCTGCACATGTGCAGATGGAAGGTGGGGAGCCTGTGGCCCAAGACTCAGGACATGGACCTGCCAAGGCCCGGAGTTCCTGGAGGCACTTGCATTATAGATTCCTGGACAACACAACACATCAGAACCCAATCCCAGAGACCCCAACTGCCCTCACGGTGTGATAGAGGCCCAGCCAGCCTCATTTCACACCCCATCCATCAGCCAAAGCCAGAGGAGACATAGCTACTCAGGGCTTCTGTGAGCCTGTGGCCTGCAGGGAGGCCTCAGGAGCCAGTCACGTGGTGGGCAAGTATTGGGATCATGCCACAGCACCCCCGTCTGTCCCAACCCTTCCTACCACAGTGAAGTCAGGTGTTCTGAGAGCCGGGGACTTCGGAAGAGTGGTCCCCAGAGCCTCAGCTTTCCCACCTGCAGCCTGGGAGCAATGGAGCCATCTCTCAGGAAGCTGTGCAGGGGCAGAGCCCACCATGGAAGCACCCAGAGCAAACAGCAGGCACCTGCCGCAGGGCTGAGTAAACACAGGTTTCTTTTTTTCTTTCTTGCCCAGAGTCAAGCCTCTGCCTGCCAGGAAGCACATTCAAGATGTGCCAAAAGGCTTCCCGGAGAGCAGTTGTCTAGTGATTGGAGTTTTTGTTTTGTTCTGTTGGAGTCTTTTTTAAAAAAGCCTTAATGCCTCCTAGCTACTCACTGCTGGGATTTAGGACCACAGTAGCTATCTCAATGCTCTCCCCCACCGCAGATCTCTGCAGCAGCCCAGGTCTCTGCCTCTGACTCTGCCATAGCACAAGCATGACTCTTGTCTGCAGGGGCCTTGACCTTCTGAGATTCACATCCCTATCAAGCAGTCCCCAAGGTGGACAGAGGGTGACCTCCACCCCCACAGTCAGGGCCCTGGTCTCCCTGATCCTGCAGCCTGCAAGCTCACAGGGACAACACAGAATGAGTCTCTGAGGACTCATTACCCTTACGTGTACCGCTACATGTCTACAATGGAAAGAAAATCTTACCCACCCTATAGCGTCCTTGAAGGTGGGTAGTTAGAGCCACATGCCCCACATGGCACCTGCAGATCTTGTGACAGAGTCGTGCAGCTGCTGTTTTTAGTAAAGTCACTGGCACCAGGGAACTCTCAGCAGCCAACCCACGCAGGCCTGTCCCAGTGGCCCTCACACCCACTCCTGCCCCCACCACCTGCATTTTTCTTCTTCCTCTGCTGTTTTCTTTGCTCATCAGCTAGAGATGGCATGGATGATCAAACCCATCCTCCCAGGGCCTTGGGGGAGGGGTTTAGGGCCCCTGACTTTATTGCCCAACAGTAGTGTAGCAGAAGCCATGTGTGTCAGCCGCAAAGTAATTTTAACAATATATTCCAATCCATCTGTTCAAAAGATGGTTGTTTCCTCGTGGAAGCCCATAGGAAGCTGTGATTTGACGTTTGGAGTTCCCGTTTCCTTCTGTCGGGGTCACAGCCTCAGAATTCTGGCCTTCCATTCTGCCAGCAGCAGGCTCAGTTCCATTCTGAACCCCACCCCCAGGCACCCACACCAGCTCCAAAACACACATGTCTCACCCTGCTGGCTGGGTGCATCCAAGACCTCTTCCCCTCAGAGGCACTTCCAAGGCCTACTTTTTAGGGGCCGCACTAGTCCTGAACAGCTCCTCTTGATTCTCGAAAATCCCCTGCCCACTTAGAGCTGGCTCTGCCTTTCCCAGCTGGGGTGATTCATGGTGGCTAGGGATGGTGACCCCTCTTAGAAGCAGCTGTACCTGGAGCTCCTGCACCTCACCCCAACCACTGCCAGATTCTGGACATGAAGGTCAAATGCTGTCACCCTTCTGCTCAGCGTCACCTCCCCTGACCAGGAGAGTCCTTGGCAGCAGCGCCCAAACCTACCGGGACTGTTGTTTCTCCCCACCCTGCCTCTGTCCTCTCAGCTCTGGTCACACTGGCTTCCCAGCTGTCCTTAGCGTGCCTCAGAGGCTTGGTCTTCGGATCCCTCTGTCCTTTGATCTCTCAAGTGCGTCTTACCAGCGCAACCTTCACTAGTCAGCTCTGTCCACTCCCTCAGCGCTGGGATTTCTCCTACGACATAGTACAGAGGTATGTGTCTACTTGCTAAGGGGTTGAGCCCCCAGCTGAAGGGAGGGCCCTGACAGCAGAAAACACATTGGTTTTGTTGAGCGTTGTACCCAGTCCCTGGACCAGGGCCCAGCGCAGGGATTCTGAGTCTGTAACAGGAAAGGAAGGGATCCACCGCAGGTGTGGCCCCCCACTGTCCTCTCTCTCCGCCTACCCAGAGAACTGGCGGAGAAGCAAACCAGTCATTAAATGGGGGACAGGAGCCAGAGGTAGAGAAGTTATCCCTTCCTTCACTTACTCATTCACACATTCGTCTGGCGAATCCTGGCTGTGTGATTCTAGAGAAACGGCTTACCTTCTCTGTGCTTGGTTTCCTCATTTACATAATGGGGTACTAGCGGTAGGATCCTCATGAAGTCATTACAATGAATGAAGTGAGCTAATGTGGGCCCGGAAGAAGGTTTGGCTTGTGGCACGTGCTCCATAAACGGCAGCTATTGTTAACTTAATGCTGTTGAAGGCTTTCTCTAGGCTGAGCATGGAGCACACACCGAACATACATATGGCAGCCACAGGCTGGCACAGGGCAAGTGTGCAAGAAGGTTTGATGCAGTGCAGTTAATACCAGGTGGTAGAGGTGCCCACAGAGCACCTGGTCTTTGGAGAGGGCCGGTGGCACTTGGTACAGCTGCCAAGCTCTGTACCAAGCTCTGTGTGTGTGTGTGTGTGTGTGTGTGTGTGTGTGTGTGTGTGTGTGTGTGTGTGTGTGTGTGTTTGAGAGAGAGAGAGAGAGAGAGAGAGAGAGAGTTTTGTCTGGAGCTTGCTCACGCCATATAGCCTGCAGAAAGGAGTAAGTACTCTGAGGAGGTCAGGGGTCAGGGTCAGGGTGTGTTTCAGCTCTGCACCACACTGGGGGACACACTACTTACCCCGGCTTCAAACTCCTAATCTATGAAGGGGAAATCCTGGGAGTCAGCGAGCCAGAGGAAGCGGAGGCTCCAGAAGCAGATGGTAGGTGTCTTGTGGGCATCTCAACGAAAAAGGGAAGCTGAGGCTTGGAATGACTACTTCCTCCCTCCCTGTCTCACCCCTTGGCTTCCTCTTTCTTGGTCTGCCGCTGTTCCCTCCGGTCCCCTGCTCTGCGGTAGGGTACCATGGTCCTATAGCCCCAACCCCAAGAATCACACTCCTGCTCTAAGGCCCTGCAGGATGGTTTGCATAACACTATCCCTGGGCCTTGCCTTTAAAAGTCTTTCATCTTTTCTCTAAACAGCCCCTAAATGATTTCTGTAAATTGCTCTAAGTCGGAAAAAAAGAGAGAGAAAAGAAGGAAAAGAAAAAGAGAAAAAGAAATAGATAATAATGCCAGTGCCGGCTGCCTGATCAGAATGCCGATGCCTCTCCTGCCTCCACCTGTTCCTTCCCACGGGGTATCACAGAGCCCAAACCGTGCCTCCTCCCTCAGGCAGGAGGTGACCATCAGACAGGAAGTAGCCCCCCCACCCACCCACCGCCTGCCCGCCCTCCTGTCCCTGCCACTCCAGATCTCTTTGGGGATGTGTATCTCCCTTGTCGGTCTGCCACTCTTCTGGAGGAACTGCCCCTCTTGTCCGTTTAGGGGCTTCCTGGAAAAGGCAGGACCTGCCTCTCAGAGGGATACGGATCCCCTCTAGGGCCTGGTTTCTCCCACCATAGCTTAGACAGCACAGGCCGGTTCCGGGACTGAGACCTCAGGCCCTGGTTCCCTCGAGCACATGCTAGATGGTTTGATCCCCATTCACCCTGCAAAGCATTCCCCAGCACCTGCAGTGTGTCAAAGCCTCCAAAATGAAGCTTTGCTGATGAGGTCTGAGGGCTGCACTATTCTGTGGGTATAAAGATAAATATTTAGAGGCAGTTTGAGATACTATGTCCATTTAGCAAAATAATAGTAGGTAGTAGGTTCACCCCTGAGGCCGATGGCCTATCCAGGATGGGTTCCTGTTTCTGTTAACTGTACCACGCTTGAATTCCATCTTGTGAAGAGGAACTTAAACCCAATAAGACAGCGGTTGGTTACTTCCTCCTGCAAGCACAGCCCCTTAGAGGAGATCTAGAACCAGGCCCTACATGTGACCTGGCTCTCCTGGGGCAGGGCCTACACTAGAGGCTCAGCATGGAAGCCACCCCTATGGCCTTGGACCTAGACTCAGTCAGTCCAGACCACCACCACCCCCATGCCATCATGACCACAGCTCTGTTGGGACCAGAGGGCCAGGGTAGGGGCGTGCAGCTCTGGAGCAGTCTTGGCCTCCTTCTTCCAGCATCTCTCCTGTGTGCTCAGCACACTTGCTGCTGTGAGGTGTCACCATTGCCTGGTATTGCCAGCCCTGACATGATCATGTAGCCTTAAGTCCTTTTCCCTTTCCCAGGCCAGTTTCTCTGTGTGAAATGTAATAAGATTGGACGAAATCAGTGATTTCTCTACAATTTTATGCAGGGAGATGTATGCCATCCATGATGCACAACACATTATAACATCTTCATACAACACACACAGACACAGATGACAGGTGACACAGATAAAAAGCCAGCATCTGGATGAAGGAAGGTAGAGAGGTTTCCTAAGGTCTCATGAGTCCCACTTTCCCCAGGACCTCTTGGCAGCCCTGAAACACATCCATGAAGCCAATAGACAGGCACTGAGTCTGCTGTCACCATGCCACTGAGAACCCACAGGGCACTGTTGGTGGGAGCATCCGCAGACCTCCATGTTCCCTTTCCCTGAGACCCCACTCTGTTTTCCAGTGGAGGTGAGCCCAAGGGCGATGGGCTAGCTCCAGCACCCATAGGCACTGGATGGAGTCCAGTGTGATTGCAAATACAGGCACCAGAAAGGTTTGGGTGATAGCAGACACCAGTCCTGTCCACCTTCCCAGCAGGCAAACTCTTCCAGACGCCACAGAACGGCCATTTGTCATCTTCTTGTGCTCCCTCTGATGTGCCAAGCAGGAAGGAGGACTCACAGAGACACAGCCCCCGCTCCCTCTCCCACTTAATTGGAACCCAATTAAGTGAATAATTGTTACAAATGTGAAATCACCTTCCACAGCTTGGGGATGTGGCCTGCACACAGCATGAGCCACAGGCCTCTCTAGAGACAGACTTGGCCTAGCACTTGGATCCCCACGGTGGGGTGTGTTGACCTCCAGAGCTCCCTACTCTCCCTCTCCGCCAGCCCCAGCCCATGGCTGCTCCAGCAGAGTAATCCATCCAGGCTTCAGCCTCTGCTCAGACATTCACCCTGCTAGATTGCCTCTATGCCAGGCATGGCTCACTAACCGCGAGCTCATACATACCTGCTCACGGGAGCTCGCTCCTCATAAGTGGCACATATGCATGGGAAGTAAATCGAGGCAGGGAGATGGGTGCCACCGAGGACAATGAGAGGGACCCAACTGGAACATCAAAAGCCTTAGGCAAAAGCTTTCTAAGGAAGGGGATGTGCTCCTCCTGGGACTGTCTACAGTCAGTCTCTCCTGACAGAGGGAGCAAGGACAGGTATATAGAGAATCAGAGCGTGGAAGACAAATGGCTCACTTTAGGGAGTGTCCTCGAAGCCCTCGCAGTGAGCACCCCACGCCTCATAGGCATTTGCTGTCATCACTCATACCTACTGTCCTCGTCAGTGGTACCATGGTGGGGTGGTTTGTTTGGTGCAAGGCTCTAGGCTTTTAGGGTAGAAAGACCTCATTAGTGACAGACACAAAGCAAACAGCAAGTCCCTTTGCAACTGTGTGATGAGGACTTGGGTTGAATTGGGGTTGTCTGGGATCCGGAGTTGTCTGGATTCAGGAGCTGCTCAGTCAAAGGATGTGGATCTTGGCCACACACTAGGGTCTGCCGTTCAACTTAGCGTCTGAATTTGCTCCTAGGTAATTCTTGGGGGTAACCCAATGCCAAAGCAAGGCACAGAGTGGAGAAGAGCTGGGGCCCAGAAGCCAGCATTGCATAACACTCCTGGCCCTGAGATTTGTCTAAGGAGATTCCCCAGTGCTGAGAGACCTGGTGGGCAGGGGATCTGGGAGGCTGTCAGGGTCAGAGGACAGGGCTTGGAGAGTAGAAGAAAGTGTGTTGTGATGGGCCTGTGCTATTGGTGTGTGTGTGTGTGTGTGTGTGTGTGTGTGTGTGTGTGTGTGTGTGTGTGTGTGTACATTTTTGTGCACATATGTGCATGTACATGTAAAATCCAAAGGTCCATGTTAGATGTGTTCCTTGTCCATTCTCTGCCTTGTTGGTCTCTTACTGGCTTTGGAGCTCACTGTATTGGCTAGGCTGACTGGCCTGGAAGCCTCGGGGACTCTCTGTCTCTGCCTCCCCAGGGCTAGGATTACAGGGGCAGGTCACTACACCCAGCTTTCTATATGGTCTCCATATTTACACAGTAATCACTTAACCAATGGAAGCACCTCAGGTCAGTCCCCAGACCTATCTTCTAATGATTTGGAGGAAAACTATTTTCATTTCCTATCTGCTTCTGTGGCCCTTACCTTTCTCACTTGGGTCTCTGTTCCGGGTCTCGGTGCTCAAGGCAGGCTTCCTAGAGCCACTGTTGGGTCTCACTGTATGTGTAGATGGGGCTATTCACTGCATAAATTGTATATAATGTGTTTGATGGGCTAACCTTGGAATGTGAGTACTGACACCACCACAAGCTGAAGATCTGAAATCCGAAATGCTCCAAACTCAGAAACATTTTGAGCACAGATGGGACACCCCCAAGTGGAAAATTCCACACCCCGCCTCATTAAATAGGCCACAGTCAAAATGCAGATGCATTAGAAATAATATATATAAAATAACCGCCAAGCTATGTATTTGAACAAGACATAAGTGAATTTTGTTTTTACTCTTGGGTCCCATCTCTAAAATGTCTCCAACTGAAAAGAACCTGAAATTCAAGACCTTTCTGGCCCTGAGAAGTGTTTGCAGGCTCCACCTGCCAATTTCTAATAAACTGTTCATAAGCAGCACACTTAAAAGTTGAAGGGTCTGGGTGGAACATGAATTTGGGGTGGGATTAGACCAACATACTCTATTTGACCCATCGTAGCAGGAGTCCCTTGAGGGTCTTCTCTGAGGCGTTACTTTAGCACCCGGGCTGGCACAGGGGTCGGGGCCAAGGAGAAATAGCCAAGACCAGAGAAGAGGTGGCAGGTGAGGGACAGGCCTGGCCCTGAGCCAGCAGGGTGGAGCTGGGAATGCATAGAGCATGGGGATGCTTTTCTTGAGGCCTGGAGGCAGGAGCCCAAGAAAACAGCTCTCATAAATCAGATTCCAAGCAAGAAAAGGAGATGTGCAGCTGGAGAGCGGGAACTGTGAGGCCAGGCCAGGGGGTCTGTGGGAGCTGGGAAACATACATCAGCCTGGCTCCACAGGGGCTCCCGTTGCTGTTCGCTGTGGCAGAGAAAAGATCTCCAGGTTGGATGGTGGGTATCGATGGACAAGCAGCCTGTCTGCCGCTACCTCCTCCTCCTTCCTCATCCTCCTTATCTCATCCTCTTCCTCTTCCTTATTTTATTTATTTATTTATTTATTTATTTATTTATTCATTTATTTATTTATTTATTTATTTTTGAGACAAGGTTTCTCTGCGTAGTCGTGGCTGCCCTGGATCCCGCTGGCTGTGTAAACCAGGAAGGATAGCCCCGAACTCAGAAATTCGCCAGCCTCTGCCTCCCTAGGACAGGGATTAAAGGCTTGCACCACCTCCTCCCGGCATCCTGTCTGCCTTCTTGAAGCATAGAATTCTGGCAAAGACAGCCAACAGGCATCCTGTGGGCAAAGCTGCTCAGGGGCCTCTGGCCTGTCTCTTTCTATAGGCATTGGGGGAGAGGGGCAGTTAACTTGCCTCTTCATTAGTGAGGAGACAGAAAGTTGCTAAGAGAGGAAAACAGAGTAGCCTGGGAGAAACCTGTTTTTCTGTTGTCCTCTCGGAGGCCGAAACTACAAGGATCCGGTGCAAGGTGTCCAGGGAGCCCCACTTTCCCTGCTCCCAGGGGTTGCCATTGACTTCAGAATTAGGGGACTGGGGTCTCCACCAAAGCTGTTCTGTCAGCTCTGTGGGGAGCGATGATCTTTACCCAGAGGCCACTTTTGTCCCCAAAGCACCAGCCCTGCTTCCTGAGAATGGAAGACTCAGAGAGGCAGCCATTCACAGGGGAGATGACCCTGGTGGCCTTGGGGGAGGGGCTGTCCCTGACCACACAGGGTGACAGTGATTAAATGCACCAGCAGCTGGGCCATCGGGCCCTCCCTGCTGCTAATTTGGGTCAATTAAGCCAATTTGTCTTTGTTGACTGGATGTCCCTTCTCTGTAATGGCTTTGGCCCCTCTGAGACCTGGGAGGAAAAAATGGGGAGGAGGAGTCTCCTGACTACAAGGCTCTTCTCTCCCCGCTCTCCGCGACACCCCAAAGCCCTGGGCTCGGGGCTTCTGGAGCCTTGTGACCTCCGCATTGTCCTGGGGGTGTTGTCAGCAGCCTCATCCGGCAGCTGCCCCAGACTTCACCTCATCCCACAGCGGAGTGATAGGAACTGCTCAGAGTCAGCTCAGAAGGGAGCTGAACCTAGCCGTGTGGCTCCAGGCCCAGTATTCATCTGTCAGTACCTTCTGACCTCTGCACTCGCCCCAAGATGCTTACTGTGAAGTCTGGCCCTGCTGCTAGGAAAACCCCTCCCCAGGTTTCCTTGGAAACTCACTTCTGAGGTATCAGGTTCCACCTTGCACAAAAGGAAGGGAAGAAGGCTCAAAAATGGATGGCTTCGGAGGGAAGAGCGCTGCCTGTTACTGGGCATGCTCCTGAGAGCGTTCCTGGCCGTGGGATTGGGTAACCAAAGGTCAGAGGCCAGACTGCCATACAGCCTTGTCTCCTCTTGCTGTGAGCCCTGGCATGCCTCTTCATCTCTTGGACCTCAGTTTACCCATACCTAGCTCTGCAGGCATAGGAAGGTGGTTGGCCTGGGCCCCTATAGCTCTCATATTTGAAGGGTTGGCCTAGAGGTAGTGGGGTGTGATGGGCAGTTTTCTCTTATGCCTGCCTAGGAAATGTAGCATTACCTCTTTCTCCACTCGGGACAAGTGAGCCGGGGAAATGCTGCCGTATATAGAGACACATGGGGACCAAGAAGACACAGAGCTCCCTTGTGTCACCTGAAGAAGCTGTGTCATCTCCACAGAATCAGTGGAAGCAGGGTACGACCCAGGGCCGTGGGTCATGGAGGGGAGGGGCAGCAGTCTCTGGGGAGAGAACAACCAGGGAGCGGAGCTTGGCAGGATCAGTCCCAACCATGCACTCACGGGATTAGTCATGCCTCTGTCCCTTTCACACACAGAGGATGGCTTCCTTAGCCTACCCTGCGACAGGTGAAGATGGGAACAGGTCAGAGGGGGACAGAAATAAGTTGAGGTATGAGCCCATCACTTGGAGTGCTCTCTCCCTAGACACAGCTCATTGGACTTGTCCTGTGTGGCATCAAGGACACCTTCCCATAAGCCATGGCCCTCAGTCTGAGCTCTTTTATGTGGGCCCAGTGGTCTCTGTGGCTAAGTCCTGAGTGGATGAATCTAGGTGGACCAAAGAAGTGAGGGACTGAGGTACAGAACGGTGGCAGTACAAGAGATCTATGCCCCCTCCTTCCCCCACCAAGTGCCCTCCTAAAGGCTAAGCCCATGAGGCACATCAGATGTGTGACATGCTCACCTGCATAGGCATCAGTACTAAGAATGTGAAGCTAAAAGCTGATAGGCTCACTGACAACTCAGAGTCCCCCAGGGACCTAAGGGAATGGCTTAGTCCCTTCTCTTATTGCTAGTGTAGACATGGAGACCCTGGTGGTTCCTAGCCAGAAAGCTGTGCCAGATGTATGCCATGGAGGCCAGCCCATGGTTCCCAGACCCAGCAGTCTCCTTGCTCATGCTGAATGGACACCCATGCTGTTCTGGGTACCCAGGGAGAAAGGGAAGTGTATAGTGGTTTGCCTGCATGGGACCTGTCAGATGGGTATGTATCATGAGGCCGAGGGCAAATTGGCCTAGACCATGCAGGGACCCTCACGGCTCCTCCTTCCCCAGGTATGATCATGACAAGGTCCCCCAACAGCCAGCCTTTTCCTGGGGATGTTTCTGGGCTCCCAGGCTATGTCTTCCCACCTCCCTAAGGCTCCTTTGCAGTGCCCATACTTCCTGGGTACCCCCTCTGTGCTGAGAGCCTCAAGATACCCTTTGAATGTTCTGTAGACCCTCAGCCCTGCCCTTCCCCTAGGCTGGACTCCATATTGCCCCTCCCTTTACTCAGATGTCAAATGGGAGCCATAACTGTGGTCCTGCATCCCTCCCTTCCCAACCCTCCCTCCACATCGGGCCGGAGCCCACCTGGTGTCTGGACTCTCTTTCCAGGAAGTCATACCTGAAATGACAGTGAGCACCGTGTACCATGTGCCCAGATGATCCTGGGCCCTGACCTGGGGGCTTTTCATGTTTAATTCATTTATAAATGCCCCCCCCGACACACATAGCAGCAGCAGCAGCAGCAGTACATTACTAGCCCAGAAATGGCCAGAACTTGCCCAGGGCCAAATAGCCCTTGTCGGTGTGGAGCCAGGCCAAGCTCAGCAAGGACACTTGCTGAGTCTATGTTCCTCAGAGAGCTCTCAGGAAGGGTCTCTCCTGTTACTCTTCGTGTTCAGGAACTGTCACTTAGCTAGACCTGGGCAACTGCATCCTTAGAGCGCCCTCTTCAGGGTCTCTCCCCTGCAGCCCACTCTCTGAGCTCTTTCTCACATGGTCAGTGGACCTGTCCCCATCACCTTCTGGCACCCGTTACCCATGAGGAGAGGAGGTGCTCCCAGCTCCCTACTAGCGACCCCCCATTGCCCTGTTTTCTGACCTCACCAGGTCTTCTGTGTATCACACATTTCCTTACTCTCTTCCCCAAACACACATGTGCCTCACCCCACACAAATGACCAATGACATCAGAACTCAGAATCCTGAGGGACCCGAGTTCTCACTCTGACCATCAACCCACTCACTCTTCCTGACTGTATTTCTGTTGTGGTCGCTGTTTGCTTTGTGTTTTGAGACGGGACCTCAGTGTATGACCCAGGATGACCTAGAACTCACTGCAGTCCCCCTGCATCCATCCCAGAGTGCTGGGATTGTGGGTCGGCACTGTGACACCTGGCTTCCTAGCTAATCCCTAGGTGTTCTCCTCACTGGAGACTCTGCTCAGGCCTCCTGGATGGAGCTCTCACCCCTGCCCTATGATGAGGCAGCTGTTAGTTGTTTGGAGGTCTGTCCTCTCAGAGACCAGTTGTGACCTCCCTATGAACCCCCTGACACTCAGCAGGGCCTGGAAGGAAGGAATCAGAGTAGATGCGCGCTCTGAGGAGAGAAAGCCCGGTGAGTTGGGTAAAAGATTCCTATTTTCAGCAGCCGCCAGCGTTCCCTACCAAGTCAGTTCTGGACCAGGCCTTGGAAGCCCTCGCCCTCCTCACTGTCAGCCCAAGAGGAAGATGGGAAGGTGGCTGGCACTGGAAAGGACAGGTGACAAAGACCCCAAGAGGTTAAGCAGATTACTAGAAGTCACACAGCAGGAAAGAGGCTGGACTAGGATTAGAAACCACCTTCTCTGAATGCAGAGGGGAAGCTTGAGGCTCTGGGGGCCAGCTGTCCTGTGTGACTGAGGGAACCAGGTGGCCTGGGAAGAACCAGAACATTTGAAAGTTGCAAGAGTAGGCCGTGCTGGACCTCTGCCTCCTGGAAAGCACCTGCATTTCCTTATGTAATCAGCCATGACGTCCTAAGTGAGCAGACACAGGTCCCTTGCTCTCAACTGTTGCATGGCCACTTGAGGCCCTCAGAGCATGAACCGTATGACAAGTGAGGGTGGGCCCAAGTGAGGGTGGGCCCAGCTGAGGAGCCATGCTATGAGTCAAGGCTGGGCATAGCAAAGCAGCCCCTTTAGGCTTGATTCCCTCAGCACCCAGTCTGCTGTAGATGGGGTCATGTAGGGAGTGTTTAAACACCAACACCTATCAAAGGCCTTCCTCTGCTGAAGCTAATCTGCCCCGGCTTTAGGACTCCCCAGACGGGGCCTGTGTTCCATACAAGCAGAAGGTGAAAGAACCCTGTGCTGAGGCACAAACCCTAAGTTATGGCCTTCCCTATGGGCAGAGGGAGGGCGAGGTAACTTCCAGAGGCTCCTCCACACATCTGTGAAAGATGTATTAGTTACACATTGTCACAGAAGTGCCACCTAACACATACCCTCTATATATGCACATTCTACACACTCAAGAAGTCTCATGATCTGAAACAAGGAAAGTCAGCGGGTGCCCAAAGTTTGGCTATAAGGGCCTGGGCTTTGTCTGCTGGACTGAGAATTGTCTGGCTATGTTTCTCGCACTGTGTGTGTGTGTGTGTGTGTGTGTGTGTGTGTGTGTGTGTCTGTCTGTCTGTCCGTCCATCTGTCTGTGTCTATGTATGTATCTTGTGTGTATGTGTGCATGTGTGTGTGTATCTGTGTGCGCTTGTGTGAAGTGTGTATGTGAGTGTGTGTTGGGGGGTGTTGCTGGGGAATGAGCCAAAGGTCTTCTACAAGCTAAACAAGTTCTCTACTGCTGAGCCACAACTGCATTAAAAATATTTCCTTTGTGTGTGAGCATGCGCTCACACATGCATGCCACAGCATATGGCATGGAAGTTGGCGGACAACTTTCAGGAGTCAGTTCTCTCTCCTCCCCACCCCCATCCCGGGATCTGGTGGTTGAACTCAGCTTATTGAACTTGTGTAAAAAGCACATGTATCTGTTGAGCTGTCTTGCAAGCCTCCCAGCCCTCTTTTTACTTACTTATTTTGGAACCTCAGTAAGTTTTCCAGACTGCCTTGAACTCTCTTGACATTCCAGGAAGGTCTTTAACTTGTGACCCCCCTGCCTCAGTCTTCTGAGTAGCTGGGATTGCAGGTCTGTGCCACCACACTGGGCTGTCTGTAGGTTACTTTTAATGGCCACTTCTTCGATCTTGTTTTGTGAGACAGTGTCTCATGTAGTCCAGTCCGTGAACCTGCTGTGTATCTGAGGCCAGCAATGTATGTGTCCCCTTCAGGCTCAGCCTCTCAAATGCTGAAGTGACAATCCTGTACTGCCACACCTGTCTTTCCCATCCTTCATATACCTGGCCCAACTAACGGTATAGTATATTCTTTTCTTGTTGAAAACACTGTCTTGCAAGCCTCTATGGGTAGGTGCCCTGTGGGTGAAAACATTACCAGCTACCACCAGCCCAAAGCACTCCCCAAGTCCAGAGAGGATGGTGTTCTCTCCCACAGGCTAGGACCAGGCTGTAGCTTGTCCTGCTACGTTAGGGCCTAAAGAATTGGGACCAGTAGTGTCTCTATTGCCCAGCAGCAGAGCAGGCCAGAGGTTAGAACTGGAAAGAGCTTCAACAGTCACCAGCAAAAGAACTGAAGTCCAGGAAAAGACCAGACAGAACAGAAAACCACCAGTCTGATCTTGGATTTGTTGTGCCCCAGACTCTGCCTGTCTGTCCTAGATTCCTCGTGCCTCGTGGGCTCCGCCTGTCTGCTGCCTCCCAGACTGCTAGAAAAGGGTTCTACCCTAGAACCATGTACTAACAGTGTGTCAGTCATCTGTCACTGGCAACGAGAATGTCACAGTTTGTGCTGTGCTGCCTGTCCTGCAGAGGCAATGAACAGAGGTGGGACTTGGATCTTTAAACTGTGCTGTGTTCAGAGAGCCTGCCATCAGAGCAGGCAGCAAATTAACATCTCTGCCAGCAGGCTTTATAGACAATTAGGGGAGGGAGTTGAGTAAAGGCAGACAGTCATTCTAGAACTCAGCCTCGCTCCTCTGGGCAGGTGGTTAGACGCGTTTCTGAGACTTAAGATATGTGCCTGTGGTCGTTTGAAAGTAATTGGCTCCCATAATCTCATAGGCAGTGGCGCTAATAGGTGTGGCTTTGTTGGAGTGGGTATGGCCTTGATGGAGGAAGTGTGTCACTGTGGGGGTGGGCTTTGAGGTTTCCTATGTTCAGGATACTACCCAGTGTCTCAGTTGACTTCCTGTTGCCTGTAAGATGTAAGGACTCTCAGCTACTCCTCCAGCACCACATCTGCCTGCACACTGCCATGCTCCTGGCCGTGATGATAATGGACTGAACCTCTGAAGCTGTAAGTGAGCCCCCCTCAATTAAATGTTTCCCTTATAAGTGTCGCCTTGGTCACGGTGTCTCTTCACAACCGTAGAAACCCTAACTAAGACAGTGCCCCTCTTCCTATTATCGCTTGTGCTTCCCTTTCCTCTGCATATCTGTGTTCATGCACTTCAAAAACACCACGTCTAGTTGGTGCCTGCTAGAATTAACCTGTACTACATACTTCAGGAGAATGTGGGCTGGTGTGAGTGGGGGTCAATAGAACAAGCAAACCATTAACCGTGTGTACATGACGCTTTCTTACTGGGGAGTACAAGTGTGTCTATACAGCAGAGACTAGGACAGCAGTGTCCCCACCCATCCTTCCTGTCCCCTAGCAGCTAGAGCAAGTAGCCAACATCATCATCTTCAGAAGAAAGAAGGCTGCTTTTCAGTCGTGACTTTACCAGCCCCAGTCTGTGGTAGAGTAAATCCATTGCCTTTAGGCCTCTGGTGGAAGTGCATGGCAGAGTAAAACCACTCCCTTTCCAAGTCAGAAGGTGAAGGGGGGCTGAAGTCCCATTAAGTGTTTCAAGGACCCTTCCCCCAGTGAGCTGAGATCCTGCTGAGCCACACCTCCGAAAGGCCCCACCATCTCCTAATAGTGCCAGGCTGAGGACTGAGTCTTTGAAATTACCACAAGACCGAAATCATAGCCACTCTGGATCCCATGAACCTCTTAATGAGCAGAAAGATTGCTGGTTCCATTTCCCTCTCCTCTCCAGCTGTACCCCACGCCCAGACGAAGCAGAGGACTCTGAGCAGCAGCCACACAGATGGAAGATCACCCAGGCTGGGAAATTTCCTCAGTGAAGGCTCAGGGGCTTCCCATGTCTGGGATCCTCCTGGGAATGGGGAGCTCACGTGAGGCAGCCCTTGGTATTGCTAGGCATTTTTAACCTGAGAAATGACTAATCTATTTCTAACTCCAAGACTACTTCCCCGATGTCCTGTTCTCTGGCCAGCTCAAGTAGAATTTAGGGAGATCCTAAGACATACCAGCTGGGACTGGGGAGATATAAGGGTCTCTGTGGCCCTCGGACCACGGAAGCAGACTGATGTAGCACCATGGGGTGAGGGGAAGGTGTTTAGATGGGAGAAAGATAGGCCCACGATTGTCCTGAAGAGGACCTCTCATCCTACCTGGGCTGCAAACACCTCTTTTCCTAAGGGAAAGTCTGTTACTCTGGACCTCCAGTGTGTACATCTTACACACACACATATACACACACACACACACACACACACACCCCAAATGTGTACACTACACACAGCCCAAATGTGTACATTACACACACACACAAACAAATGTGTACATTACACATACTCCAGATGTGTACATTATACATAGACAGACAGACAGACAGAGACAGAGAGCTCAAGTAAGTAATGCTAGTTTCCTGAAGATGCCAAAAAGATGCCCTCCAACTCAATAAGGTTCTCACTAACTTCTGGAGACATGCAGACCTCACAGACTAAGGACTTGGGGCCACAAAGCCACTCCCAATTCTGTATTCCAGTTGCAAGTAGGATGTACCCAAGGTTTCCCCACTTCTAGGCCCCTTGGGTACCATGACTCATCCTCAGCTTCTGCAGCTTACTGATAGAGCCGCTCAAAGAACTCAGGGCAGCTACTCTCTATTTCCAGCTGCTGTGAGAATTTATAAAGAGCACAGCCAACAGCCCTATGTGGGGGTGTACAGAGTGACAGCCGCCCCTCTGAGTCTGGGGCACACCACCGTCCTCCTGCGTGTTGGCCAAGCCAGTGGTTTCACTTTCCCCTCACTGCAGCCTTCTAATGGAGGGTCCCCCAAGTAGACACAATGGGTGAAGTCCCTGAGCTGTTGGTGTTCAGCCCAGACTCCCAATTCCCAAAGTGCCTAGGGCCAAGTGGGTGGAACTAAAGGTTTCAATTCTCCAGGCCTGTGGTTGGTTCTTCCGCCAGTCAAAGTACCCTCCCCATATCAGCACATTGGCATAATAAGCTCAAGGGAAGGACTTTCTGTGATTGTCAAAACCCTGCTCCTCTCACCCTTCCCAGAGGAATTCCAGAGTCTGGACAGCCCCTGAGGGAACAGAGACTACACAGACATATCTTAAATCACAGTATCACCCTTCCCCAGGACAGTAGACCTGGGCCAGAGTCCCAGATCTGGAGCCTAGGATGTGGCTGAGCTGCTGCGTCCTCTGCCCCGGGTTGAGATCGTGGCTGTGGTCGGAAGGGATACAGGGCGGAGGTCACGAGGCCCTCCTTGGCTTGAAGCTACTATCTTGTCATCACTACTCACAAGGCCCCAGGGTGGAGCTTGCACAGCACGGGTGCACTTGGGAGGTTCAACTTTGACCTTTTTTTTTTTTAACCGAGCCGTAAGAGCCTCGTGCAGGCCAGGCAAGCAATCTGCCACCCAGCTACATCCCAGCCCAACTGTGACCTTCGGAGTGGGACCTTTCCATTGCCCCTGAGTAGGGAGTGTTGACTGCCAACTTCTCTGCCTTCCATGTCTTCCCACAAGTGAGGACCCGGTGCTTGGCAACCAGAGCCAGCTGCAGGCACTTCAAACACACAGAACACAGGAGTTATCTTGTTAGGTCCAGCCTGGGGAGCAGGTGGCCTTAGAGATCAAGAGGACGTAGGAGCTTTATGTGGTCTTTTCAAGAAGCTGTGGGCTTCAGGGGACCTCAAAAAATGTCTAGTTGAATGCTCCATCCAACATTTGGAGTCTGGGGGATGAGGGCAGTAGAGGTATGACGGAGCTGGCCTCCTTCCCACATGGCCCTCACAGCGGGCACCACTCAAGAGTTTGGGCTTTCTGTCTCCCCCAAGCTGGGGTCGGATCTGAATTTCTGTCACCTTGGGCTTCTTGGAATGGAAGAGAAAAACGATCTGTGAACTAGCTTGGCTTGCTCAGCGAGCCAGCCCTGCCGTGCAATCAGGTCAGGCTTCCTGAAGGCAGAGGCACCTCCAAACCTTTTCAAATGGTATGTGAATTACATCAAGCAGGAGTGAGGAAGTATATTCTAGGAGTTTGGGGATGTGTGGGGAGGTTCTGGGTTCAGGTCTGTGCCTGAACCCCAAATGTGCCCCCATGCTGGGTTTCCAGGACCCCATAGTAGAAGTAGATGGGGCAGAAATGTGGGAGAGCAAGGTAGATCGAAACAGGGTGCAGTGAACCAGATGGGTGTACACCTTTACCCAGAGGACAGTGGGAGTCACCTTGCATCCCATGCCAACAGAGCCCAAAGTGGGGAGCCTTGCCCCCTTGCCAAGCTGACTTCATGGGTGATGAGCTCTGGATATCTATCACAGCACACACTTCTCTAGCCTCCCGGTGGCCCCTGGGAGCAGCAGCCAGTGGCCCTCATTTCTCCCAGCTGCTGTTTTGCAGGTATGGGCAGGGACACGCTCTAGAACCAAGTACCATTCTTCTGCTCAGGTGCTCAAGTGGCTGCCCAATGTTATGGCTCAATAGATAAACATTATTATTTAGGGGCTGGAACCTATAAGACAGGTAGATCCTGTGTGAAAATCTATGATGAAGCTGCTCCTGGGAGTGAGGCCCCTCTGCAGAGCCCTGGGGCTCCAGGGAATGATGGAGAACCTTCAGAATCGGTCTCAACTCCTCTCAGCCTCACATTCAAGGACTTGGGCCTCTTAATGTCATGCTGCCTAGTCTGGTCTTTGCACCCTGCATATCTTTACCACATGCCTTCCAAACGGCCTTTTAACCCTGACCACACTTTGTGACTTTGTTCTCCCTTCTTGAAATGTCTCTGACCCCACCCAGTCCCTCAGCATTCAGAAGTCCCCGAACCCCATGTCCCTGCTACGCCATGTTTCTGGTGCTTTCGCTGTGTGGGCTGCTGGCGCTAGAGCCAGGCACTCCCGTGAAGGCTCACAACACTTCCCACCTTTTAGCACGTTATTTATGTACTTGTCTGGCCTCCCTGTTAGCCAGCAAATTCCTTAAGGGCGGACTCTACCTTCTGTAGCCCTCTCTCCCAGCGGTTCCCAGCAGGGTCTCCGAAGAAGAGCTGAGCTGGATAAATATTTATTTGGTGAATGTCTGTGAAAGTCGGCTACAAACCCTAATATTTCACAAGGCACTACAGGCTGGCTGCTCCATGAAATCTCAGCCACTCCCTGTCCACCGCAAGGCCACCATCTATGAGAAATTGGAGACAACAAACCAGCCTCAGCAGAGTAGAGAGGAATCACAGAGAGGTGGGTGCCCGCAGCTCAGAGGACAGGACCTAACCCACTCCTGGGGAGGAGTCAAGGAAAGCACTGTGGAGGAGATAAGGTCTGCAAGAAGTCGAGGACAAGTGAAGCCCAGGAGGGTGGAATGTGGGGAACACAGCTCAGCAGACAGAAGAAATAGCAAGTGTGAGGCATGGAGGCCTGGGAATGATGGCTGGGGGTTGCTTAGGGGTATGAGTTGGGAAAGGTGAGGTTACAGAAAAAGCAGACAGGAGATGGGTAGGGGCTGATGCTTCAGGGGACTCAGGGCATTTGCAAATGTTGACCAGGGCACAGAAAGTCAGTAGCTTGGTAGGAAGGAGAGAGCTGCAGTGAGGAAGAAGCCCCGTGAGATCCTAGCAGAGTTTTCCTCCCCTCTGGACCCATCTTGGCGTTTGTAAAGTGGACATTAAAGCCAAGTTAGAGATGCTGAGAATACAAGAGCCAGCCACTGTCGGTCCATCTGCACGGTACCTAGAAAACCTGGTGCTGCAGGACTTGGCTTTGAGGGGTGGCTGGAGGAGGGTGAGCCAATCCACTCCACGAGGAGTGGAGGAGAAAAGCAGGCAGGAGCTTCTTGTAGGCCAGGGTATATGTAAAGCATGCTGTGTAGACCTCCACATCTGATCTGAGCGGTCCCTCAACTGAGACTCCGTCAGAAGAATCTGGGCAATGTCAGGTTGACTGTTGAAGCTAGCTAGATACCTATTTTGCTGATAAAGAGTTGAGGCTCAACCAGGAAGTGGCTGAAATCCAATGCTATAATTTTGACTCATCCATAGGTAGACAATTCTCAAGGACTCCCATTCCCCTTCCTACACGGGAAACTGGCCCAGACCGTCGACTTGTACGATGCAGCCACTGTAGACCTCTTTAGACCCTGCCTACCACCCTGTAGGAGAGAAAGAAAAGTTGGTCTACCTCGTTCTGAGGGTGATCAGTTGTCTGGATTTGCCCGTGCCTGAGAGCACTAGATATCAAGCCCATGACAGTCTCGGGTAATCTGGGACACGTTGGTCGGTCACCTTCCTCATTCTACAAGCTGCAAACAGTCCCTCTTGCAGTTGGCAAGGTCCCCTAGAGTTTCTTTGCCTTTCATGGCACACACACCTGGGCTTTCTGTTCCAAGCATCATGTTCTCCAGCGTCTAGTGACCTGGCCCAAACTGGGAGCGACTTGAGACTCTTGGAAAGTGAGGAGCTTAGAACTGAGGCAGGGACACCAGCCCAGGCAAAGTACAGGGGAAGGACTAGGGGCGAGGAAAACGGCCTGCTGGGGCTCCCATGGTTCACTCTCCTCCCACTTTGGCTGTCCCCAGCAGTCCTTGGCTTCTGTGCACACTACAGAGCCCCTGGAGAGCGCCCCTAGAGCTGGGCAAGTCAGATCTCATTCCACACCTCCTCTCTGGAACCTTGGTAGAGCAGTCTCCAGGCTGCAGTCACAGTGAGGACCAGTCTCACCCCTCAGTACCACTGTCACGAATTCCATTTCATTCATGTGCAAGGGAGCCGCTAATGACACCCACCTAGGGAAATGGTTGACGGGCCCTCCCTCCAGCTGTGTGTCCTTGAGCATCCCTCCTAGCCTCTCTGAACTTCATTGGCAAGACTAAGAATGCTGTTTTTCTCCCCAGGGGTTATGGTGAGGGCCAGGGATATGGCCCAATGCCTAGCACTACAGATGCAACTTTGAAGGTTAGTTAGACCCCATGTACCCTACCTCTACACAGGTAGGGCCCTGCTGTTGGCTGTAACCCTCATCTCTGCTGAGCCTTCATCAACAGGCTGGGGGCGGGGTGACTTGTCTCCCTAGCTCTCTCCAGAGCTTCTCTACCAAGCCCAGGCCCCTTACTCCAGCAGCTAGCATACAAGTTCTCTCATTCTCCCTCCCTCCCTCCCTCCCTCCCTCCCTCCCTCCCTCCCTCCCTCCCTCCCTCCCCATTCCTTCCCTCCCTTCCTTGCTCACATCTCTCTCTCTCTCTCTCTCTCTCTCTCTCTCTCTCTCTCTCTCTCTCTCTCTCTCACACACACACACACACACACACACACACACAGGCACACACTTTTTTCCTTTTCTGTTGTTTGGGGCTAATTGTTTATTAGGAGATGCATGCAGGCGGCCCACGCTGGTGGGGGGCTCAGCTTGCTCCGCTATAATTAGGATAATGCACATTAGTCATTTAGTGTAACTCGGGCGCTGCGCCCTCCCCCGCCCTCCCCCGCCGGCTCAGCTCCAGCCCAGGCATGCAGCTTTGCACAGGTACTGGTGGCCTCCTTCTTAGTCCTCCCCAGCCCTCCTCCTGCCCTGGCTCCCTCCTCCCTCTCCTCACAGCAGCCGCTGTGCTCACCACCCTCCCTCAGGCCTTCCCACCAGCCTCTTCTCAGTCTGTCTTAGTTCAGGTCTCTTGCCCTCCCCAGGCCCTGCCTAGCCTGCTGGGTAAGTCAGCGTCCTGTAGGGGATAGTCCCAGCCCCTCTCTCAGCCTGTCCCTCCCACACTGCCCTCCTTGCTGTTGTATGCCCCTTCCTGGCTGGCCAAGGCAGGCCTTTGTCTCCAAAGGCCCTTCAGTGCCTTGTCCCTGTGGCTGGTTTCATCCCTGTGACTGGTTTCATCCCTGTGGCTGGTTGCTTTTTGTCACTTGACACAAACCTAGACCTATCTAGGAAGAAGGGGTCTCAACTGGGGAATCACCTACACCAGACTGGCCTGTAGGCAAGTGGGGGGGTGCATTTTCTTGACTAACAGTTGATTGGGAGGGCCAGTGATATCCCTGGGTGGGTAGTCCTGGATTGTATAAGAAAGCTGCTGAGCACGCCAGTAAGCAATGTTCTCCATGGCCTCTGCTTCAGTCCCTGCCTCCAACTTCCTGCCTCAGTTTCCTCTGATGATGGACTGCAACCTGAGAGGTGAAGTAAACCCTTTCCTCCCCAAGCTGCTTTTGGTCACAATGTTTTATCATAGCTGGAGACACCTAAGACGCTCGCCGTCTTCCCCAGTCACTCACGCTAATTTCAGACTCCAGAAGCCTTTTCCTGCAGGAGGCTCTGTCTGTGGCGGGTCACGATAGGGGTCTCAGATAGTGATGGTTGGACAGGGAGCTTTTCATGCCCCGGAGACTGGCCTGGGTAGGGGCTGCAGGTAGTAAGGAGACAATTAGGGACAAAGGACTGGTACCAGAGTTTGAAGGATTCATCTCTAGATGTACACCCACTAACTGACCCCCAGGCCCAAGACCTATAAACCCTCGACCCCACTTCCTCTATTCCTGCCCACCCCACCCCACCCCATCACAGAAGGGCCCTCACATGGGAGCTCACGACTGCTGGGCCTTCCACAATAGCAGCTCCAGCGCATGAGCTGAGCTGGAAGCACAAAGCCTTCCTGTCTTCACAGGCCTCTGGAGGCAACCCTGGGGTCACAAATGCAGACAGACCAGCAGACACAAGCTCTCCACACACAGACAGGCATAGGGAGACAACGGGTCACTGAACTTGCAAGGGCAGGCTCTCTCCTGCAGCTGATCTCCTCCCCTGCTCAGACTTCTCTCCCTGCCCTGGGCCCTTATTGCCCAGGAACAGCAACCTGTGTCATACCTTATCTAAGTCAGAGGTACTCACACCCCATTCCAGCTTCCCCTTCTCACCTTTACCTGTCCCCCCACCCCTCCATGAAGGGATCTCCCAGAATCCCACTACAGCAGAGACTAGAATGGACTAGCCAACTCCCAGGACCAGAGAGAGAGCCTTTCAGTCTGGTGGTGAGATTCTGGGCTGGCAGGCAGGGACCCAGGAAGCTCTGGTTCTGATATTGTGGTGTCTATAGGCTGTGAGCGAGTTTACTCACTGGGCCTTGGATTCCCTAAATCAGCTCTAGCTGGCTGATTCTAAAAATCGAGCACATTGTGGGCCCCTGGTCACCTGACCTTGGGTACTTGCTTCTCTTCGGGGCTCTCAGAAGCAGTCCTCATGCCCTGTCTGGGTTGCTTTCTCACTGGTGGAGGGTTGTGGATAGCAAGAAAAAGGAGTAGCCAGTTCAGGATGGATGAACCAAGAAAGGGGATGGAAGAGAGCCTGGCAGAGGTACTGAGGCTGTGCACATACATGTTAGCTGGCACAGCCTCCCGAGACCACCTCCCTTCCTTCCTTCCTTCCTTCCTTCCTTCCTTCCTTCCTTCCTTCCTTCCTTCCTTCCTTCCTTCCTTCATACAGTGCTCCTTTCAGCAGGAAACTGGTACAAGACTTTGTGCTGGGTGCCAGGAATCAAGCAAACAGCTGGGCCTGCCCAAAGTAGGAAACCAACCTCCACTGTCAGCAAAGGAGCACTAGTGTTGGGGTTCCACATGGGAGGGAGGACATTCAGTAGTTGGGTCTTGGAGGACCCCTGGGCACTGACCCTTGAGGCTCTGTGGGGATGCAGTTAATGGTGGTGATAATCACATTCAAGCATCAGCCGGGCTGGGGACAGATAGCCTGTGGGCAGTCCTTCATTAGAATATTTGAAGCATCCTCTTGAAAGAGGTGCTGTTCTCACTCCATTTTACCGAGTGGGAGGGAACCCAAGGTGGAGTGCAGAGCCCCCCTCCTCAGGGCCACACCACAGCGGATAATGGCTCAGCCCGCTGACCACAGCCCTCGTGACCTGCATCGTCGTCTTGATGCACTTTCAGTGGAGAGTTGGGGGTGTGGGGCTCCTGAAAGGGTTAGATCCGCAGAGAAGGGCATCTGTCCTGCATCCCACCCCACAGGACACTCACTGAAGCCTTGGGTTCTGGCCAGCCTGGGTGGGGTTGGGGAGTAGGGGGTGTTAGTCTTTAGGGCTGCTTCAGGATCTAGGGGTATAGGGAGGCTGCTGATACATCTGGGAGCTCTGGGCTGCTGGAAGCTTCTCCACTCTTCCTTCCCCCACCTACCCCGACCTGCTGTGGGAACCAGCCTCTAGGGATGGCATCATCGTAGCACAGAAACATTCAGAAGCGACCCCACGCTAGTCACTGAGTGGGTAAACAAAGCTGGAGCTAATTGGTTCCCCGGGCTTGAGCCAGGGACCTTCACCCCAGACACAGAAAGACCCTGCCTTGGAGCATTGATAAATGCTTTATCCCTCTGAGCTCCATTTTGTCCAGAACAGGCCTCCCTGGCTCACCCAGGTGGCATAGGGCAGGGACTTACTTCTCCCTTGCTAGGAGGTGGAGCCTTGGAGAGCAGAGGGGCCCCCAACACAGGCCACACAGCAGGCCACCAGCAGGACCTCCTGGCTGGCTTCTCGGGGGGCCCCAACAGCTGGTACTTCTCCCAGTCTCTGTGCCTCTTGGGACCCTGTGTTATGTACCTGTCACCTCTTAACTTCTCCCATTTAACTTAACAGAAACTGACAGGACACTTGGCCACACAGTGCTCTGAGTGCTGAGGAAACCAGGTCAGCACTTCGCTCCTCTTGACTAAACGACCACTGAGTGTTGATGAGGAGACACAGGAAGAAATGAATGTGTGCACCAGCTCCATCCCCGAGTTTACTTACCAGGACTTTGTGAACGAGACTGTGAATCTCATTTTACAGGTGTAAGAAATGGAGGCTCAGAGAAATTAAGCAACTTGCCAAAGGCCACACAGCTAGACGGGTCAGAGCAGTCATTTAAATATGAGTTTGTGCAGCACCAAAGCCCCATAGGTTTTCTTCCTTTCCGTCCTTCCTTCCTTTTTTAAAAGTGCTTTATTTTTATTCTTAAAACAGCTTCTACCACTTTTCTTCATTTAAAAAGGCATTTGTTGTTTTCAGTTTTATAAGCCGTACGTGTTCACTGTAGATAACTGGGAAATTCATCAAAGGAAAAGTTAAAAAAAAAAATGACAATCACCCAAACCCCGCCCCCCAAATAACACCATTAGCCTCTTGATGCATCCCCCTCCCTGGCTCGTCCGCATCTGCACACAAACCACATCCCTCCCTGGTCCGTGGCAGCCTTTCTCAGCCTGGGCACCTTCTCGGGGTCACCTCCCCTTTGCAAACATCGGCCACACCAGATCAGGTATTCATTTTCACACGTTTGCATTTTTAACCCAGCCCTCCTTTCAGACGTTTTAAGTTGTTTCTTGTTTACTCCTGAGAAGCACCTCACGGCTGCAGAGTATCTTCCTGCACTAATCCTCTGTCATGTTCCTGCTTATTACTCTCCCAAGGGAGGGTTTGCTGAGAAAAAGGTGTGAATAGTTTCAAGTCCTTTAAAATAGTGTGTATGGGGGGGGGGGTCATTTGTACGTGTGAGTCTGCATGTGCTTGTCTGGTGTGTGTGTGTGTGTGTGTGTGCGTGTGTGTGTGTGTGTGTGTGTGTGTGCGCGCGCGTGCGCGTGCATGTGTGTGATTGAGGATTGAACCCTGGGCCTTGCTTGCACTAAGCTGGGCTGTGAGTGGCATCCTCAGTCCCTTGATGACCCATTTTGAGGCTAGAGTGTTGCTCAGCAGCAGGCAGTTGCCTAACACACACCAGGCCCAGGCTCTTTGTTTGGTCCTGACCCCTGGTGGGGGCAGGGACAGGGCACATATTTTGGAACTGCTCCCTAGACAGTTTGTGTGGTTAGCGCTGTTGCTGTGGGGTGAGGGAACACCCTGTCTCTTTAATACTTGCAGACAGTGAATGTCATTTGTTTGTTTATCCTCTAAAAGAGCCTTCTCCAAAGCAGGGTTTCCCCCATGGCAGTCTGCCCCAGGGACACTGGTTGCCATTGGTTATGGAATTTCCTTTTGCCGGCTGGGTCATAGGTCACAGAGGGCAGAAAACAGCCTACCAAGCCAGACCCACTGCTCAGCCCTAGGAGAGCAAGCCTGGGTTCACTGCTCCCTGGGAGCAGAGCCCCCTGCCATGCCAGCTTTAACTTTCTCCACAGTGTAGGGTTCGAGAGGGGTGGCAGGATGGCCCCTGAACATGGACCACATGGCCCCCAGGAAGCCAATCACCTGCCTCAGTCATGGTTCTTGCCCCTCTCGTCTGTTCATTCACCCATGCACGTGTCCGTCCACCCATGCACGTATCCTCCATCCACCCATGCACAGATCCGTTCATAGGTCTGACACACAGGCTTCCTTTGGTACTTGTAGTCCAGGCACTGTGATGGGCTCTGGATGTATGTCATCACTGCCACCGCCTTTAGACCGTGAGAACCTGCCCCTTTGGTGGCCTCACCCTCTTCCAACTAAACGTCTGTGATACTAACTACATAGATCCAGGGTGTCAGTGGACACAGACGTCCAGAACTCTCTCCTTTGGGATCCCAACTATGTTGGACTGCCTGGGTCTCAAGTTCCTATCTGCTCTGATTCTTCATTCTAGCTCCGAAGCAGGACCTGGAGGGTCCCCAGACACCAACCTTCCGTATGACCCACTTGTGTATGGATGTGTGTGTACACACACACACACACACACACACACACACACACACACACACACACACAGCTATCTCCTAGCTCACAGACCAGCACCCATGAGCACAGCTGGGCTCCATAGCCTCAAACTCACCAAAGCTAATGACGCTTTTTTTTTTCTTTCTGATTTGAAAGTGATTAGTTTTAATTTAGGGACAATTAGAGGTAGAGGCAGGAGGCATCTGATTCTGATTAGATGCAGGGAAGTGGCCAGTGTCCCCAACCCTGAGCTTCCAGGAAGATTTATTTATACATTCGATAAAGAAAGGGAAGGAGTAGCCTCTGCACCCAGTCGTCTCATATGCCCAAGGCTAGTCTGAAAGGCAAAGGGCAGGGACTCTGTCCACCCACCTCCTCCTTGCACGTGTCCCCAGCATCATAAAGGAGTATGACTACCATTTGTCAAGCATCTACTGGGAGCCTCACCTGCACGAAGCCTGTCCAGCCCCTCTGTCATATCCCAGCTCAGATGCAAAGGCAGATGCATCAAAATGCAGGCTCATAGGTCTAACGGTGGAAGAGGTCAAAGGCCAATTTACATGTGACCCAGCATCCTCTGGTCCCAGGGAAATCATCACTGAAGCAGCTAATGTGGGAGTTCTTTGATAATCTATTTTGACACAGGCTGCAGAGCCAGAGCTGCAGAGATGAGAGGCAAGAAGAGCATTGGGGGCTGGGGATTGCCAAGCCTGAGTGGAATGCATCATCCCCAGCTGCCCATCCCATGGGCAGTGGGTCCTGGTAGATAGGATGCCCTTCGTCTTTCCAGGGGTGAGGAGGAGAGACCTGGCCCAGCCCTTACCGGAAGGGTCCCTTGCTAGGCACAGTCTGGAAGGGCTTGGGATTCCCTTGCTAAGCATAATCTGGAAGGGGTTGGGATGCCCCCCCAGGGTCTGTCACTATCCCAAGTGCAAAAGATGGACAATCCCAGCATGTTTTCTTCCTCCAGCACACTTATGTAATCCCTTCCTAGAGGAAACTGAGGCTGTGAGAGGCAGAAGCAGCCAGTTCTCAAGTGTTCATTTGCCAGGAACACCATGATAAGGTGTAGCAGGTGGGTGGCTTGGGCACCTGAGACATGTCATCTCACAATTCTAAGAGCAGACAGTGGAGATGGTGTGGGCAGAGTCTAGTGCAGTGAGGGCCTCTTTCTGCTGGTCTCTCTGTCTCATGTCATCTTGCCTCTGGGTATATCTGTCTGCTGTCTCCTTACAAAGACATCTTGTCACACTGGACCCACAGCTTCATAATACTTATAGAGCCTCTTTAGAGATCTTATCTGCAAATAGCTGCATGCTCAGATCTTGGTGGTATGAACCAGGAAGACACAGTCCGGCTCATGACACCCATCACAAGACAAAAAAGACAAAGAGAATCCCCTCGTGCAGGAGATGCCAGCCAGGAAAAGAGACCCATGCATCAAAATGTGGCCAGAGGCCCCAAGAGGAAGGAAGCCACCCACACAAAGGCAGAGCCAGGCACTGTAGCTAAAACAGAAGAGCCAGGTGACCTTGGAGCCTAGGGTCATGCCAGAGAACTGCGGTGGGCATCCTGCTTGGGCGAGGGGGTTGGGCTGAGCAGACATGAGTGGGATTCTACATGTGCATGCATGCACAAGGCAGGGGCATGGGTTGGCTTCCAGGCCATAGGCAGGTCACAGGCAGCTGCTGTGTGTGAGTATGCCAAGGCTGACCCCAGATGTCCTTACCACCCCTGTCGCACCCCTAAAACACTTCTCACTCTCCTACCACTGACATGCCCTGACCTCCATCTTCATGTGGATCCCCTGCCACTACCATACACTTGTCTGTCTTCAGCAACCTTCCAAAGCAGATAAAGGAGTCCAAATGTATGTGGTCGAGAACTCGGGTATCTGAGACGGAAGGATCCCAAGTTCAAAGCCAGCCTGGGTTACATAGTGAGACCTTGTCTTAAATACACATAGAGAGAGACACAGACAGACAGACAGAAACAGAGAGACTAAGACTTCCAGATGTTTCATCTCCCTAGGACTGCACCTTGTTCCATCCAGTCCAGTGTTCACAGCTGTGTACTAAAGTCTCAGGGCACGTACACTCAGGCACATGTCCACTCAGGAGGCACATGTCCACTAGCTCTGAAACCGCAGCCTCTGAGTAAACCTCTACTGACCCTATCAGCCCTACTTCCTGCGCTCTCCAGCCACCCAAGAAAATGTCCAGAGCCTCTAGAGGCCAAGCAGCTTCCTTTTGGCTGAAGACACAGGATCCAAGCCAGAGACCAACCCTGTTCATCACAGAGGAGACCTTAGGGCCCAGCAGGATACAGTGACTTGGAGTCTCTCCTTGGTGGGGTGTATGTGTGTGTGTGTATGTGTGTGTGTGTGTGTGTGTGTGTGTGTGTGAGAGAGAGAGAGAGAGAGAGAGAGAGAGAGAGAGAGAGAGAGAGAGAGAGAGAGAGGGGCTGCTGTGGGCCACCATGCCACAAACAGGAAAAAAGGCAGAGCTCTAATCTGCTTGAATGCTGGCTATTTGCTTAGGGCAAGCACTCTCTTTCAGAAGTTTAGTGTCCCTGTCTGCAAGGTCACTGAAAGAGGATAAAAGCCCCTGCAAGAGCCACAAGCCTTCCCCCAGGGCCCGTCCAGGATCCCTCTGGAGGCCTCACCAAGGAGAAAGTCATTACCACTCAGAGAACTTCATCTTTTCAGTGAACACTGGTTGAGGGTCTACTGTGTGTCCGCCATGTCCTAAGTGCTTGAGTAATACAGGACACTCGTCGATGTCATTGTCCTGGGGGATCAAAGTTCTGGTGGGCAGAAACCGCAGATTCCGGCCCAGTGCACCTAGTTAGTTGAGTGGTCGTCCTTCGGGGGAGTTAGAACAAGGCAGGCTCTCTAATTTCCTGTAACTCCGTTGGTGGAGTATTTGCTTAGCATGCAGGAAGCCCTTTGAGTCTATGCTCAGTACCTCAAAACAAACAAACAAACAAACAAAACACAGAAATAGTGTTTGTTGCAGGCCTGCAATCCCAGCACTCCAGAAGTAGAGGCAGGAAGATCAAGAGTTTAGGGCCATCCTCCGCTGCAAAGCAAGTTCTATTAGGGCTACATGAGACCCAACCTCAAAGAAGCGGGGGGAACCTAGGATGACTGGAGAGGTGGAGTCGATGTGACCGTCACTCAGAAGATACCCCTGACAAACATAGGTGTTGTGTGACAAAACTTTTCCTCGGGAGATTCAACTCCACATAGGGATCTCACGACAGACCAAAGCCCAGACACCACCAGAGCCCAACTGGGTGAGCCAGGGAGTTTTATTGCGGTGACTTACAGGAATACGGGTGAAGGGGTTACTTAGAGGAGCAGAAATGACTCAAGGACAGATGGATGCATCACCAAAGTCCACCCCAGCATGGCTGACAGACAGCTCACAGAGCTGGGAACCTGGAGCACAGTGCCCTGGCTGCAGGCAGCTCAACAGGTTGGAGAGTGTCTTCTCCAGATGACTCTGGTCTAAACCTCTTCCTGGCAGCTGGGCTGGTTTCTGCTTCTTCCAGACAGCTGCTCTGGTCTCAGTCTTTGCAGCTCTTCTCTGAATCTTCTTAGCAGCTTAGCTTGTCTGAGTCTTGGTGGGGCAGCTTCCCCCCACCCCCAAGATGGGCTCTCAACTTTTATTGTTTACTCTGTCAGGGAGGGACCTAGAGAATCTGGTCAGTTTCAGGGAGTTTGTGAAGGTTTTTGTTTTATTTTAGTTGTTTACCTCCTGCTTAAGGAGCTCCTCCCATGCAGGATGGAGCGTTTTGATCTGGGGGGGGGGGGGGGCGGAGGATGACGACAAAGTGTTACACAACTGTAGGAAAGAGGCAGAAAGCGTGCTATCAGGGGAGAGGGCTCCAGGCCAGGAAACGGCCTGGGTGGCCCCAGGCAGGACCCAGGCAGAAAGGGCTTCTCAGATAATGAGATACAGAAGGTGATTTGGAAGATCTGAAAGTCTGACTTTGCCAGGCTAGCCTAACCCCAGGAGGCAGAGAGGCCCTGTGACTTGTCTCCATCACTTCCTTCACACCCCTTATTAGAGTCCATGCCCACGGGGTGGCCTCCCCTCCCAGGCTGCCTCCAAAGGCTCCAGATGGTCAGCCATGAAGAGAGTATAGGGGGCAAATGGGGCTAAGTGCCACTAAGAAGCACCCAGGAGGCTCTTGGGGATTGTTGGTGAGGGCATGGGCAAGGTCAGGGTTTTGACCTTTCGCCCTGCCTGACTCTCCCTGTCTGCATTCAGAACACAGCCCACTGACCGCTGCTGCTTCTCCAAGCCAGAGGGACAGACATGGTGCATCCCCACCACAGCCACAGCATTCACAGTGCCGTCCCAGATAGCAGCGCCTCCGCCCTCCGGAGGGTGCTCTCCCCACTCTCAGGATTCCTGTGAGGGCTGCAGCTGATGTCATCTCTGCAATTTTAGGTGGAAATAGAGGCTCAGAGTAGGAAGCCATTTGTGCCGGTATCTGCTCACTGGCCTCCTGATGCTTGCTCTCAGAACTGACTGGCTGCTGTGCCCTGCTGAGTCAGGCTGTCACCCTGAGTTTCCACACTGCCTAGAGGCTAGCCCTGAAGCTGCTCTGCTTGAGGGGCCAAAGGAGAGGGGACCGGGCCAGGCAGAAGGGCTCTCCACATCCCCACAGACATCTTCCATCTTGCTCTCCTCCATTCCAGAGTTTGCCAGGCCCTCTTGTAGGAAGGAGTCCAGCAGGAAGGAGTAGCTAGGGCCCGTAGAGCCCTGAGAGCCGAGGAAGGCAGCGTGGTGGGGAAATCCCTGGCTCCCAGTGACCCGTGGCATCCCTGGAAGACCCCATGGGCTGCTGGAGAGAAAACAGTGAAGTGAGATCAAGTACCCCTCGTACCACAATGGATTCTGGGATCCAGTGTGGGCCCATTGCTTTAAGTTTTGTTTTCTAGTTCGTTTGTTTTGAGTCAGTGTCCCTATGTAGCCCAACCTAACCTCACACTTGCCATCCTCCTGCCTCAGCCTCTCCTATGTGCTGGGATTATAACCATCACATCAGATTCAGTTACCTTAATTTTTCTTTTTCCATTTTCACGTGTGTGTGTGATACCCATGTGTGGATATGCATGTTTGCGTGTGTGCAAGCACTTGTGGAAGGGTGGTTCCTGCACATGTCCACCTTATTCACTGAAGTGGGGTCTCTCAGGCAAGCCCACAACTTACCCATAAGGTTAGTCTTACTAGCCAGCTTGCTCTGAGGGTCCCATCCTCGCCTTCCAAGGCTGGAACTGGAATTCCAAGGTGGGTTGGCCTGCCCACTGAGCATTTGTATGGGTTCTGGGGATTCGAACTCTGGTCCTCATGCCTGCATGCTAGGCACTCTAGCCACTGAGCCATCTCCCCAGCCTTACCCTAGCCTTTGAGTTAGAGAATTAGACTGCAGGTTTTTTTTTTTTTTTTTTTTTGGTTTTTCGAGACAGGGTTTCTCTGTGTAGCTTTGCGCCTTTCCTGGATCTCGCTCTGTAGACCAGGCTGGCCTCGAACTCACAGAGATCCGCCTGCCTCTGCCTCCCGAGTGCTGGGATTAAAGGCGTGTGCCACCACCGCCCGGCCTAGACTGCAGGTTTTAAATAGGATAGAGACCCTGGCGCCTCACAAGAGCAGAGGACTTGGACTCCACAGCTTTTGTGAGGAATCAGTATGTATGTCTGTGAGTCTAGCAAGGTCTAAATGACATTGATGAAATAATGAATATGGGTGAAATGCATGGAATGCCAAGTGCTGCCTGGGGTCTGCAGTCATTCATGATAGAGTACTTGGACCGGCGAAAGGCTCCCTTGAGACTAGGCCCCATAAGTAACTACCACATAAGGCAAGGGATGAGAGCACCCCTCAGAGAAGGAAAATCTCACCGGGTGGAGGGTGCATCCTGGCGGGATTCCTGGAGAGGGTGGCATCGAGGCTAGACCCTGCTTGTGTAAAGAGAGAATTGGGTGAAAGAGCAAAACACGAACAAGGAGGAGCAGTAAGGGAGAGGGTGACAGTGAGATGTCCCATTACAAGGTGGGGCTAGGAAAGAGTCCCAGGGCCAAGGGGCCCCTGATGCCACATGTCAAAGACCCTGAATGTCACAGTAAGGTACCTGGTGGGTTGGGATTTTACTGTGAGAGCGGGCAAGAGAATCTTTAATACCTAAACAGGTTTGTGTCATGTTGCATAAATTCCATTTATTTTTAAATGTAATTCTCAAACACAAATGGCAAATGGCACCTGGCTGGATCAGCATTATTACCACCTGGATTCAAGTGGAAGGAACGAGACTCAGAAAGCTTGCAGAAAGACACACAGAAGGAACTTCCAGTCATAGGCCTTTATCCACAGACCTTCCTTGTCCCAGGACTTGAGTAGGGAAGGACACCAAGGTCCCATCTGTGCCCAGGAGAAGGGGTAAAGTCAGAAAGAGTGAGAGGAGGGGGGGAAAACCTGGCTGGGCAGTTTTAGGTCATTATCAGCACAAAATGAGGCCAGCACTGGGTAAGGGGGACAAGCCAAATGTAACATGAATTTTAAAAGGTCTTACTAATTAGAAAAAAGAAAAAAAATGGAGCCAGATATTGGCGTGAAAGCTGAAAGATCAAAGAAACAGAACAAGCCACAGCCAACCTCACCTCGCCAACTTCTCAGCTGATCCTGTTTCCAGGAATCCTCAGACTGAAGGCCTCTGAGGCCTCACCCCTGAGGGTCTCAGTTGAACTGCTGCTTAGTTCCTGTTTCCTCAGGCCTTATATACTGTTCTCCGCCCAGCCATGTCACTTCCTGGGATTAAAGGCATTTGTGCTTTCTAAGCAAACACAAAAGATCTCAAGTTCTGGGATTAAAGGCCTGTGCCACCACTGCCCGCCTCTGTTCTCAGTGTGGCCTTGAACTCACAGAGATCCAGATGGATCTCTGCCTCCAGAATGATAGGATTAAGGGTGGGTGCCACCATTCTCTGGCCTCTATGTCTAATCTAGTGTCTGGCTCTGTCCTCTGATCCCCAGATAAGTTTATTAGGGTACACAGTATATTGGGGTACACAATATATCACCACATACAGCAGTGATCGAGACAAAATTGTTAAAAGCCTCCTTGGTGGTTTGTAGGAGGAGATGCATTTAGGATAAGGAGACTGAGAACAAAGTTTCCCTGTTAGAGAGTGTGCGGTGAAAGGGAATTGGGATAACAGACTCCTGGGATCCTACACCATTTAGGATGGCAAGTTTGAATTTTCCCCTGGGCTTTTCGGTGATAAGTGCCCTTTGCCTTCAATCCTTCATCTGTAAGATGTAAGTGACTGAGTGTTTAGAGATCACAGTGCCATTCCTAAAAAATGATCTGGAGAGCAAACACTTTAAGACTTGCTAAGTGCCAAATGCCAGCCCAGCATACAGTGGCACAGATCACCTAAGTCAGCCCTCCTGTGCCAGTGCAGAGTCTGAGCAGTCACCTTTTGTGCACAGGACTTTGGCAGGTCCTCAAACCCTCACTTTAAGGTAGCAACCCTTTACTCATTTTGCAGGGGTTTTTTGGGGGGTGGGTAAGGAGGGCTTATGCCACAGCTCGTGTGGGGGTCAGAGGACAGCTTGCAGGAGTCATTTCTCTCCTTCCACCTTGTGGATCCAAGAGACACAACTCAGGTTGTCAGGCTGGGCAGTAAGTAAGTGCCTTTATCCACTGAGCCATCTTGAGAACCTCATTTTGCAGGTTTTCAGGACACCAGGGGATACAACCTCACTGAAGGCTCTCTGTCGGAGATGGGATGGATGGATTAGTGGGGGTTGGGTGGCAGTGCCATGAGGTCCCCAGAGGCCTCTTCTGACCATTCTGGACCTCTGTGTTTTCTGCCCATAGCTGCCAGCCGCTCCCACCCGGCCAGCCCCAGCCCCCCAGGACCTCAGGCCAGCCCTGTGCTGCCGGTCAGCTACCGCCTGTCGCACACGCGGCTAGCCTTCTTCCTGAAGGAGGCGCGGCCCCCGCCGCCAGCCGCAATCAACGGCTCCCTGCAGCGCTCAGAACCCTTCGTGGTGTTCCAGACCAAGGAGCTGCCGGTCCTCAACGTGTCCCTGGGGCCCTTCAGCACCAGCCAAGTGGTGGTGCGGGAGCTTCTGCAGCCGTCCAGCACCCTGGACATCCCCGAGCGCCTGACGGTCAACTGGAAGGTGCGCGCCTTCATCGTGCGCGCCCGCGTGCCCGTCTCGCAGCCCGTGGCCCAGGTGCTCTTCTATGTGGCCGGCCGCGACTGGGACGACTTCGGGGTCACCGAGCGGCTGCCCTGTGTCCGCCTGCACGCTTTCCGCGACGCACGCGAGGTGCGGAGCTCGTGTCGCCTTGGCGGGGCCTTAGCCACCTGCTTGGTGCGCGCCGAGCTGCCCCTGGCCTGGTTCGGACCCCCAGCCCCAGCCGCGCCGCCCAGCGCTCGCCGCAAGTCCCCCGACGGACTGGAGCCGGAGGCGGCGGCTGAGAGCCAGCAGGTAGAACTCTACTACACGCTGCACGCCCCCGATGCAGCGGGCGGCTGCGGGAGCTCGCGGCGCGGCCCCGGGCCCGGAGCGGCGGCGCGCGCCGAAAGCCCCACGCAGCACCCGCTGCTGCGCATAGGCAGCATCAGCCTGTTCCGGCCGCCGCCGCGTAGGGCCGTTCAGGAGCATAGGCTGGACAGCAACCTGATGATCCGACTGCCTGACAGGCCGCTCAGGCCCGGGGAGGTGCTCAGCATCCTCCTCTACCTGGCACCCAACTCCTCCTCAGCTGCCAACCCCAGCGTGGAGCACTTCACACTCAGGTAAGGGACCTGGGAATGAGAGGGGCTCCCCAGTCCAGGTCAAGTGCATCTCTGACCCTTCAGGGCCTCAGCATCCTCCTCCAATCTCCTCCAGGAACACTGTGCCAGAGCAACTGTTAGTCCTAACTGTCCCCACAGTTTCTCTTTTAAAATTACATTTGTTTGTTTTGTTCTGTATGAGTGAGGCCTGCCTGGTATGGCCCTCTTGTGGAGGTTAGAGGGCAGCTCTCAGGAGTTGGTTTTCTCTGTCCATCATGTGGATCCCAGGGATCCAACTCAAGTCAGGCTTGATGACAAAGACCTCTACCCATCAAGCCATAGCCCCAGTTCCCGACCACAGCCTCTTTCTCTTGCTCTGTCACATAGAAAAAGATTTGCAACAGGAATGAATACGAGCCTTTTTACAAGCATGGCTGTGAGGACAGGATCTGGGCTGGGAAGGTGCTCAGACACAAGCTGGTGTAGCTCACCCAAATTTCACAGATGAGTCCAGGACGTGGAGTAAGGATGCCTGGCCCTTTCTGTACAGAGCACAGCCACTCACAGATGCCCGGATCATCCCATCCCCACTTGACATATCTTTTTCAGTAGGAAATCATGGTTTGAGTCAGGCCAGGGATTCTGAGGACATTAAATAGGCCCCACCAAACTGCTTCCCTGCATAAGCAACATGCCTAGAAACAGAATTATCACCATCAGCCTTGCAACTTCTTTCCAAACTCCTCTAAGCACACACCCACAAAGCTCACAAATTCCCATAGGGTGTCTACCTGATTCAGTGATGGAGACTGGAATGTGAATGAGTTTTGCCAGCCATCCTGGGCTGCATTAACAGTAGTAGAGCACGTAGATGTAGGGAGGTGATCGTCAACCTGCTTTTAGTCAGCAGTAGTTAAGGCTCAGCTGAAGCTTATTTACTAAGGGACACATCTCACATACATCCAGAGGAGGAGGAAGAGGCTGTGAACTCATCCGAAGCCATGGTAAAAAGCAGTTGGAGGGTCTGGAGCGGTAGACTCAGAGGAGACCTCCACCTCTTTGCTGTCTCAAGAGCTGTCACAGTGAAGATGCAGGGATGTTGTTCTTTCCTGCCCCAGCAGAACTTAGGGCTGCTGTGTCTCGTGTCAATAAAAAGATGTGGTTCTAGCCGGGCGGTGGTGGCGCACGCCTTTAATCCCAGCACTCGGGAGGCAGAGCCAGGCGGATCTCTGTGAGTTCGAGGCCAGCCTGGACTACAGAGTGAGTTCCAGGAAAGGCACAACACTACACAGAGAAACCCTGTCTCGAAAAACCAAAAAAAAAAAAAAAAAAAGATGTGGTTCTAGGGCTGGGGGTGTAGCTCAGTGTTCGCCTAGCGTGTGTGAAGCTTAGGTTTCACCCCCAGCATCCATAAACTGGATGACACCTTGCACATCCATGACCATGCACACAGGGTCATCTGTGGCTGCATAGAACGTTGGAGGTCAGCCTGGGCTGTGTAAGATCCCGTTGTTATAAAAGGCAGAGGGTGTGTTCTGTGGGCTTCTGTGGGTTCTAATGGGCTTCCTGAGAAGAACCTGAGGTGTGTAGACATTGTGTTACTAATGTATGAAGAGACTGAGTAGAGGATAGACCAGAGCCAAGACAGAAGGGATGACAATGTCCAAAGCTTCAGCTTTAGAGAACTGATCACCCAAATGTTAAGTGTAGAGCCCATGGTAGTTTAGATCACTTGCTTCCCCCATCCCCAGCTCCAGCCTAGGGCTGGTGGCCAGGTGAACAAGCTTTGCATCAAAGCCTGACCCTCTGCCTCTTCTTCCCCACTTTTGTTCCAGGGTGAAGGCCAAGAAGGGGGTGACCCTCCTAGGCACCAAGTCTCGAAGTGGCCAGTGGCATGTGACCTCAGAGCTGCTGACTGGGGCAAAGCATTCCACAGCCACTGTGGATGTGGCCTGGGCCCAGGGCACACCCCTACCCCCCTGGTGAGTTCGCCTTCTGCAGAGAAGGTGCCTGGGAGCTGAGTAGCTAGCCTCCATAGAGAAAGACGGACTTCCAGAGTGCTGGGGGGCAGTCCATTTCCAGGAATCAGAAGTGAGGTTCTGGAGTTGGGTTCCTAAGGTGGGCTGAGGAGAGTAGGTACTCATAAGAGGCACATTCCTGCTAGGACTTCAGAGCCCTCCTCTTCAACCTCCGTCTCCCCCATTCCTGTTTTGCCTTGAAGGGAGGGTCAGGGACCCCTGGAGATCTTGCAGCTGGACTTTGAGATGGAGAACTTCACCAGCCAGTCCGTGAAGCGGAGAATCATGTGGCACATCGATTACCGAGGCCACAGTGCCGTGACTGACCTGGAGCGAGTTGTCACAGAACTGACGGTCATCCAGAGGGATGTGCAGGCCATCCTGCCCCTGGCCATGGTAAGCAGGCCTTGTCCGAGCACCCCACCCCGCTCCATGAGTTCGCATGTGTGTAGTGGGACTGGGCAGGGCTGAGCATGTGTACATGTGGATGGGGTGGCGTGGGGAGCAGAGAAGAAGGACCACTTCTGAGATAATGCCTATGAACCTGGGCATGTGCCCCACTTCTGAGATAATGCCTATGGACCTGGGCATGTGCCCACCCACAGGAGGCAAGCACAGCTCTGGCCCTGGCGAAATCACCATAGACGAATTCTCTGGAAAGGGGCTGCTTAGGGGAGCTCTTCTAGAAAGGGGCTGTCCCCTTAAGGTTTTGGAAGCCATCAGAGAGGAGGCACTCCATCCCATCTGAGACGAAGAGAGAAGCGTGCTCCAGAAGGACCCAGCTCCCATAGGAAAGAGAAGCATATGGGTGGTTTGTTCAGAGGGGCAGTGGATGCAGGCAGCATAGTGGAATGGAGGGCTGGTGACCCACCCAGAGCACTGTGACTGGCCAGGAGAATGTGCTGATGTCACTTGAGAGCGTTGGCTCAGGGGAAAGGATGTTCCTTGGAAGCAGGAAAGGACTTCGGTAGCCGATCATCTGAGGAGGAGCCCGAGGCTGGGCAGAGGCAGGCCCCTGCACACATGTGCCATTTCCCCAGAGGAAATGGATATCTGGGGAGTGACAGCAGCCAGGAACCAGGGCAGTGGGTTACAGACATGTCCCTGGAGAGAAGCATGCGGCAGAGCTCCTACCACCCCTGTCTCCCTGCAGGACACAGAGATCATCAACACTGCCATCCTGACAGGCCGGACTGTGGCCATTCCCGTCAAGGTTATCGCCATTGAGGTGACTGGCCTCGTCCTGGATGTTTCTGCCCTGGTGGAGTGCCAGTCTGACAATGAGGACATCATCAAGGTGGGTCTTTGGGAGAGCCCCCCAGGCTCTTCCAGGTCATCCTTGAAGAGGGCATGCATCTGCCCTACTGTGGACCAGCAGTTGCCCCTCCTCTCTGCCATCCTAAGCAGCACCCCAATGTCTGGAACAACTCAGTTCCACATGTATGGATACCTCCATGCAGACTCACAGTCCCTCTACTAGTGCAAAGGACCACTCCATCCAGACCTGATGAGTGTCCTGGCAGAGTAAGGCAGGCCAAGAGGGGATGGGCAGTGTTAACAATATAACCCCAGCCCAGCAAGTCACTGTTGAGCCCTGTATAAGACAGACTCAAATATGGCAGAAGGATAGATAGATTTTCCCCGAGTCCCGGGCAGGAGGGGAACAGGGTGGAGAAACTGGAGCTAGGTAGGGAAGGCAGCTTCAGGAATAGAGGATCCGACATGCCCCAGCACCTACAACTCCCTGTGACCCTCCCAGCTGTGACTCCCTCCCACCCCCAGATGCTCTCCGAAGACTAGCTCCGTCCATCTCCTCCTTAGCCCAGGACACAGACCATTCATCTGACTTGATGACCCACGTTGCTACCCCCCACCCGGGAGATTCCTGGCTTGTCCTTTCCCTGGCTTACAGGAGGCAGTGGACAGGTGGCAATGTGATGCAGCCATGGTGCCCGTGGGCTAGCCTCTAGTAAGATGGAAGCAAGTGACTGGACAGCTGGGTCTGTCTCCTGCTTCCCTGGCTGCTCCACTTAGAAGAGTGAGGGCTGGATGTACCATCCTACCACTCACTTGCTGTCTGTACTCTGCCTCTGTTCTCCCTGGGTCTAGGGAGCCCGAGGAGACTTTGTCTACCCCTGTCCCAGGCATCCTGTCTTCCAGGGAGATGGAACAGAATTTAGCTCCCTCCCCCATTTCTTCTGTCCACTCCTGTGGCTGGGATGGGACCAGGTTCAGCTGCTCCCGAGAGCCTTCGGGTAGTGCTTTCTCCACCACGTTTCCCCGTCCTGTGATGGCTAAGAGCCAGCAGGACTCAGAGGGTTCTAAATGAACTGCTGTAAACCTCTGTGAAATACGGCTTTTTAAATGGAGGCTGCTAGCCTTCAAGTGGAACTTGCCAGCCTATGCCTTCCAGGGTGGGAGAGGCGCATTTCTGTTTCCCCCCACCTCACCTCTAAGGGGATACAAGGAGCCAACAGCCAAGGGTTTGGGGTAGTCCAGGGGTCCATATATATGGATGAGACATTTCTTAGTTACTCCTCTACTGCTGTGCTAACATACCATGACCAAGGCAACTTACAGAAGAGTTTATTGGGAGATGTCCTCGTTTTTTATTGCCACAACAAAACACGATAACTAGGGAAATTTAAAAAGGAAAACATCTAATTTGGGACTAAGGTTGCAGAAGGTTAGTCCATGACCACCATGGTAGTAAGTGTGGCAACAGGTAGGCCGGCCTGATGCTGTAGCAGTAACTGAAAGCTCACATATGATCCAAAGCAGGAGGCAGAGAGAGCACACTGGGAACATTGTAACCTTTTGACACCTCAAAGCTTGCCCCACTGACACACCTCCTCCAACAAGGCCACACCTCCTAATCCTTCCCAAACAGTGCCACCAACTGGGGACCAAGTTTTCAAATACATGAGCCTCTGAGGGCCATTCGCATTCAACCACCACAAGGTATAATCCAGCACCCCCATCACTACAGAGGCTTTGGGGTGTGGCCAGCTCACTGGTCACATGGTTACTTCTCCAAGACTCATGGAGGTGCCCCAAAGTGTGTTCTGGCAGAGAGTGTCCAGGTGTGGGTCTACATGGGATCCACTCTAGGGTGTGTCAGGTGTGTGCCTGAACACCCAAAGCACACTCAAGACACCTGCACCTACCCTGAAGCCTTGGCAGTGGCCCCCTGGGAAGGATTGAACACTGCTTCCAGCAACATGTCCCCAGTAGGCATGTGGTTTCCATGAGGGAGCCTCTAGGCATAGTGTTGCTGGCCAGGTGGGCACACGTTTGCATAAATAATACATATCAGTGGCCACCATCCACCCACCTGTGCTCAGGCTTCTCTGATCCCAAATTGTCCTCCCCCATTCCCTCTCCTCCATATCTGCCAGGAACGGCCCTTCATTTGAAATTAACTAGCTGCCCACTCACCTACCAAGTCATGCTACTGTGGCATGGAGGAGGCAGGGACCTGTTCCTTACTCCAGCTCCTCTGTGTCATCCTGCCTAGTCAAACAGCCCCTGCAGGGTGGAGAAGTCCATCTAGCAGACACTTAGTTCCAGAGCCCTAAGTATGCTGCAGTAGAGAGCAGCCCTGGGAAGCCCCTCTGCTAGCAGGCCTCTCCACTTCCTCTCCAGCAGGCTTGCTGGCCCTGTCATCAGACCCTGAACCGCCCAGCAGGAGGACCTGGAAGGCAAGCCATGCCCATGCTCTATGTTCCTGCCTTTCCCCAGGTATCCAGCAGCTGTGACTATGTGTTTGTGAGCGGGAAGGAGTCTCGAGGGTCCATGAACGCCAGAGTCACCTTCCGCTATGATGTCCTCAGTGCCCCCCTGGAAATGACAGTCTGGGTCCCCAAGCTACCTCTGCACATCGAGCTCTCAGATGCTCGCCTCAGCCAAGTGAAGGGATGGAGGGTACCTATCCTTCCCGACCGAAGGTACAGCCCCAGCACATAGTGGAAACATGGGACAGCAGTCTGATCTGCACACGTGTAAGGCGTGGACACAGTCTGCGGGCAGTGATGCAAACAGCATGCTTATATTGAGCAGCCACTGTATGCTAGACACTGGCAGGTATTTGAGATGGGGAAATAGTGTGACCAGCCAGGCTTTCTTCAGTCAAGTGGGGTGAGAAGACATGCACACATCCCATAGCATGGTGGGAAGTTCTGTGGGCAGGAAATGAAAGGGCATGAAGGAGGGAGTCCCTCTTTCTCCAGAAATAAAGCCAAGCTTCCTGGAAAAGCTGGTTCTTGAGCCAAGTCTTAAAGGACAAGTGGACAGGGGTCAGCTGGGGACCCATAGGACCTGTGTCCCCCAGCCAGAGATACCCACACACATAGCAGCACACATACTCTATCCACTGGCCCCAGCTGGGCACTGAGGACAGATTTCTAGGTCCACAGGGACAGATTCACCACAGTACACAGGTATACACAAGCTCCTTAGCCAAGATGCTTCCACACCTCAGTGCCCGTCTGTGGGCCATGTATGTGTATACTTACCATGCTCCACTCACCCATTCAGAGCTGCCCCAGCGGAGCCCAGCAGGGCTCGGTGGGAAGTCAGGGATATGGAGATAAGCAGGGAGGGAAGGAAGAGGTGAGCTGCATTTAAAGCTGCGGTGATTCAAACGGCAGGAACAGTAGTAGAGGCCCTCCAGCCTGAATGTGCCTTTCCATTGCTGGGGCTTTTGTTAGCGTGCAGCCTCTGCTTCAGGGCTGGGGCACAGCCTGGGACTCTGCTTTGTCAAACAGCTGCAGAGCAATGCTCATGCTGGTTTGAGTGCTGAGGGTGTAGGAAGCCCTTTGGCCAGGTAGCATAGTTTAATGACCTGATTTTTGTCATTTACTAGTAGTGCAACCAACCATATGCTTATTCCACATCTCTGACTCATTTTTCTCATCTGTGAAATGGACAATAGAATACTTGACTGGATGGCAGTAAGGATTAAATTCGTTAACACATGTAAAAAGAGGCCTTCATGTGAATGGATGATTCCGTTGTCTAACTCTAACAAAGCACTGGCAAGCTTATTCTCTAGTGCACCCCCCCACCCCTCACCCCCCGGTCAGGGAATCTCCTGATTTCAGCATCTTTTTCAAACAGTATATATAGGCTGAGGAGTTCCTAAACCATTTAGTCTAGGTCCCCTTTTGCTTACTGTCCTATTTTTTTCTCTCTATTTTTTTCATTCTCTTGGTCTAAGCAGCAGGAGGGGGCTGAGGGTATAATTCATGCAATAGAATGCTTGCCCAGCATGCATGAAGCCCTGGGTTCAACCCCATCCCCACCCAGTACCACATAAAACCAGGTGTGATAGTGAATGCCTGCATCATCCTAGCAGTTGGGGAAGTTGAGGCAGAAGTATCAGGAAGTTCATGAGAGAGCTCGCCTGAGCTGTGAGACCTTGCCTTTTGAAAAAGGCAAATAAACGAAAGCACCAGGAAGAAACTGGCCTCACCCCGACTCTTCGCTCAGAGATCTCCTCAGCCGACGATCAGACTCCATCACTTACCATTCAGGCTCCATACATGACTGTAGGACACGTTCTATGAGCTTGTTACAGGGATCCCCTCTGGCTCCAGACTAAGGCTCACCACAGTGTCATGTGCCTGCTCAGTGCTGAACAAGAGGCCACCGTCACCGTTAGGATGGGATGCCAGCTCTTGGCAGCCATGGGTTGGGAAGGGGAAGGAAGGAACCTCTCCAGGTGCAGCACAGTTACAGGGGGAGAGATGTGTGTGGGCCAGAGAGAGCCAGGGTGGGGTGCTGTTAATGCCCCAAGTCCTGACATTGGTATTCCCCAGGTCAGCTCGGGAGAGTGAAGATGAGGAGGAAGAGGAAGAGGAACGGAGACAGAGTGCCAGCCGAGGCTGCACTCTCCAGTACCAGCACGCCACCCTGCAGGTCTTCACCCAGTTTCACACGACATCATCTGAGGGCACCGACCAGGTGGTCACCATGCTAGGTCCTGACTGGCTGGTGGAAGTCACTGACCTTGTCAGTGACTTCATGCGGGTGGGTGACCCCCGAGTGGCCCACTTGGTGGACAGCAGCACGCTGGCAGGACTGGAGCCAGGCACCACCCCCTTTAAGGTAAGAAAGGGCACTATTCAGATACAAAGCGGTCGATCTGGGAACCTGGGTTACTCACAAGTAGAGACTTCGGGTGTACCCAGGACTTCACTTCTGAAAGCCACCCCAGTGACCCCCTAAGAAACACTTTCTTCCCTCTTACCTGAGGTTGCCCCTTCCAAAATCAAGCTCTTTTCCACTTCTTGGGGAAGTTCTCAGCTAAGCCTCAGCAGCCTTCATAGATCTCTGTGGGGAAAGTTGGACCAGGATCTGGGACTGCAGGTGTGGAAAGAAAATGGCTGCTGAGTCACAAGAAGGAACCTATGGGTGGTCTAAGAATTCAGCTCTGGCCTTCCTCTCCGACAGCGGGGTGGCCGAGTAGAACTCAGCCATCTATGAGCTAATAAATGACCACAGCCTACAGGCGTATTTTGTTGATAAAACGATTGATCCCGCAGGCAGCTGAACACCAGTTCCTGTAACCACTGCTCACTTCTCTCATCCGCCTCTGCGTTTCTGCCTGGCCCCTGGGAGTCCCTGACTCTCCACTGTTCCTCCTTCCAGACCTGAGGGAGAACCAGGAGTCCTGTGCTCTCTGGCCCTTCTCCCCATCAGCGCTTGGGAGTTCTCCCTGGGTGGGGGCCCTGAGCAAGGCAGCTGCTTCCCGGCCATCCCCCCACCACCTTTTGCTCTGTCCTAGGTTGTGTCCCCCCTGACTGAGGCTGTGCTGGGGGAGACGCTACTGACGGTGACAGAGGAGAAGGTCAGTGTCACACAGCTGCAGGCCCAGGTGGTGGCCAGCCTCGCCTTGTCCCTGCGACCCAGCCCTGGGAGCAGCCACACCATCCTGGCCACCACAGCTGCCCAGCCCACCCTCAGCTTTGTCAAGCAGGTAACTGAGTCCCTGAACCCCCCCACCCCACCCCACCCCACCCCACCCCCTCAAACATGTCAGGTGTGGATTAAGACCCGGAGGCTCCGCCCCACTCGGGGCCATCAATCTTCAGATGAGGCCTTTATATACCCAAGGAGCTCTGTGTCTTATCACCCCGTCCTTCACAGGGGTGGGCAGGGGTCCAGTGCCCCGTTGAGGGTCCTCTACTGGATTCTCAGAGGGCTCACTTCTCTAACACCCTCCAGACTCATCTCTGGGTGAGTTTGTAGTATATCAATACCTACGTAGTATAGTTATTGGTTATAGGACAGAGGTGGGTGGTGTCAGGCCATAGGGGTCCCTTGTCCCCTAACCTATGATCCAGATCCCTCTCTTTTCTCTGGGCTTCATTAGCCCAGGGTCAGACATAGAGATCTGGGCTTACCTTGGTGACTGATGAGGTAAATCCAGCCAGGTCAAGAGAAGAAGGGGGATCTTCAGAGTGGTAGGTGAGACCTGGAAACCCCACCTTGTGTTCCCCATCCCCACAGTGCAAGGGGCCTCACATTGTACTCCAGAAGTGGTCTTGAGTCCCACCTAGCACCTAGCATTTCGGATGCTGAGCCAGGCAGAGCTGGTGGTACCTATCAGAGAAGACGGTAAGGCTGGCCCTGACTCCTTCCTGTCTCCTCTCCACTTTCAGGAAGCCCTGCTGAGTCTGTGGCTCTCCTACAGTGATGGAACCACAGCCCCACTCTCTTTATACAGTCCCCGGGACTACGGGCTTCTGGTGAGCAGCCTGGATGAGCGGGTGGCCACTGTGACCCAAGACAAGGCTTTCCCACTGGTGGTGGCCGAGGCAGAGGGGTCAGGAGATCTGCTCCGTGCGGAGCTCACCATCTCGGAGAGCTGCCAGAAAACCAAGCGCAAGAGTGTGCTGGCCACCACCTATGTGGGCCTGCGAGTACACTTTGGGCGGGATGACGAGGATCCCACGTATGACTACCCGGGGCCCAGCCAGCCTGGGCCTGGTGGGGGCGAGGACGAGGCCCGAGGAGCTGGTCCACCAGGCACTGCCATCCCCGCCGGTGAGGTTCCTGGATTGGGCACTTCTGGCCCAGTGCCACCTACAGAGGACTACTTACCTCTGCCCACCGGCTTCCTGCAGATGCCCCGGGGGCTGACGGACCTAGAGATTGGTATGTACGCACTGCTGGGGGTCTTCTGCCTCGCCATCCTTGTCTTCCTCATCAACTGCATCGTGTTCGTGCTGCGATACCGGCACAAGCGCATCCCTCCCGAGGGCCAGACCAGCATGGACCATTCTCACCACTGGGTGTTCCTGGGCAATGGGCAGCCACTGCGGGTGCAAGGTGAGCTGTCGCCGCCCGCGGGGAGCGCGCTGGAAACCGTGCCTGCCTGCTGCCACGGTGACCACCACAGCAGTGGCAGTTCGCAGACCAGCGTCCAGAGCCAGGTGCACGGCCGTGGGGACGGCTCCTCTGGGGGCTCGGCCAGGGACCAGACGGAGGACCCTGCCAGCTCGCCCACCTCCAAGCGCAAGAGGGTCAAGTTCACGACCTTTACCACTCTGCCCTCGGAGGAGCTGGCCTATGACTCAGTGCCTGCTGGCGAAGAGGATGAGGAGGACGAAGAGGACCTGGGTTGGGGTTGTCCAGATGTGGCCGGAACCACGCGGCCCACTCCACCCCCGGACCTGCACAATTACATGCGCAGAATCAAAGACATTGCATAGTGGTGGCCTGGGGTGGCAGGATATCCCCACACACGCGATGGCCTCTGGCTGGGACTCAGCCTGAACCCCCCAGCTCACAGGGACTCGGGGCAGCTGAATGGATTTTATAGTCCCTGCCACCGCAGCTTTGGTCTGACCAGTTGTGGCCAGATCCACCTTGATCTTCTGCCCCCTGCAGGCGGAAGGCTCCTTCCAAACCCAGCGTGAAGCAGGGAGACAATTCTGCCCTGTTCACTCTTTCCAAACCTCATTCCATCTTAGACATCCCCACTGCCCCAAGATTGAGGCACCAAGGCCAAACTTGGGGCCAGGTGGGCCCACACTGTGCCCTGCCATGCCTCTCACATCCCCAAATGGTGCCCCCCTGTGCAGGGGACCCGAACGGGGTCTTGTGTCACAGGCTGCACAAAGACTTTTTCTTAAACCGATATTCAGGGATTTCTGTCCTGCAGGGTGGGAAGTAGTGGCTGCTTGCCTTGCCAAGGATCTTGCTGCAGACAAAACATTTGGGTGGGTATTGGGGGACAGCTGTGATGTCTGCTGGTTTCTGGGTGTCTCCCAAGCCTGAAGCCGACTGCAGAGGGTCCAGTGCAAAGCAGACACTTTTCCCATGGCTTCCTCTGCCCTTTAGCCTACGCAAGGGCCCAAGTGAGAGGGGTTTTCATATCTCTCTGGCCAAACCATACCCACACAGCAAGCGCAGTGGGTGACGTGCAGCCTGTCCCCACAGCAAGGTCAACACTACTGCGCCTTAGCCTGGGCTCTGCTCACTCCTGCTTCCCTCCACACCAAAGGGCAGGCAGCCACAGCCAGTGTCCCTGAGATGGAGGAGGCCACCTGGGAGTATTGCAAGGGCCCATTGGGTGGGTGAAGGCAGAAAGGAGCTGATGCTGCTCTGCGCCTTCCCCCATCCCCCCAGCCTCACCTCTTGGGTTCTGCCCACCACTGTGTCAGTTTTTCATAAATAAATGGAAGGCATCAGCCTAGCTTGGGGGCAACAGCTCCCTTGCAAACAGACAGTGCACAGAGGCTGGCTGTGTCTGGTCCTTGGGTGTTCGCCACAGGACAGCATGGGGCAACACTGGCTACCTAAGGCTGGTGACCTGCTCCTCCTTCCCTACCTGAAGTGTCTCTTAAGATACTCGGGTACCATGGAGACACCCACGTTGTGTAACAGAAGATCCACTGTCCTGGAAAGGTGGCCTTCAAAAAAATGGGTCTTCTCCAGGCGTCTTCAGTGATCAACCCAGGAAGAAAAGGGCTGGGCCTCCAGACTGACTCAGGAGAGAGGTCTTGTGGGTAGAAGGGGACAGAAAGGAAAGATGTGTGACTTGGTATGCCCCGCCAGAACTTCCCAGTTTCCTTTGTCTCTCGGGTGGAAGCCTCTCCTTAGATCCACTGTGGCAGGAGTGTAGCCTTTCTTACCTGGAGGTCAGATGGGAAAGCCTTGTTGGATATGGATCTCACTTGGAATGGGCAGAGCCCCTCTGGGCTTGGGAACATTGGCAGGGTCTCCTCGGGTCCTGAGAGGCTACCCCATAGCATAGGCAGCAAGCCAGGCAGTCACTGAACTCAAAAGATGCTGCCAGGGTAGCTGGCTAGCCCGTACACATCTGGAGAGGGAAGGACCTGTGGCCGAGGACTGGGGATGCACTAACAGCCAGGACATTTTTCAGTGCACCATAGAAAGCCAGCTGGCTTCCGTGGCCACCTGTCCCACAGCCCCGGCAGGGCTCTGTCTCGTGTGCTCATGGTAGTCGCTTCATCTAGCAGATGTCACAGCGGAGAGAAAGCCTCAGTGAGTGGATTTTTAACCAGGACCAGAGTCCAACTTCTGAGGAAGGTGTGATCTGAATGGGGAGCCTGGAAACTGACGTTCCCCTTGCTCACCATGTGTGTGACAACAGAGCGCAGTGGCAAGAGAGAGCCACCCCAAAAGCTGAGCAGAGAGTGGGGCTCAAGCCTGGGTCAGAGTTCCTCTTCAGAACACAAACACTTGGTGTGACAGTCTACCTTATCTAGCTCGTGGAGGACCCTGGGAGGAATGTGGAAGTCTCCACTTTTTTTTTTAACCCTTTGTGCCTAACGCTGTACCTGGAGTTGGTAAGTGCTCAGCAAATGTTTGCTGACTAAATTAAAGTTCAAATGCCAATTCAGTGACAGTTCTTCATCCTGGGCTTGATTTTTTTTTCATACTGGGGACTGAACTGAGGACTTTGCACATGTTAGGCAGTCGTCTACCACCGAGTCACTCACTCATCCTTTGGTTTTCGTCTTATTTTATTTTTTGTTTGATTGACAGGGTCCTCGCTAAGTACTAAGTAGCCCAGAATGACCTTGAACTCACTTGGTAGGCTGAGCAGGCCTTGAACTTGCAAGCCTCCTACCTCAGCCTCCTGAGTAGCTGGTGTTATAGCCAACATCAGCGTTAACAGACTGGAATTTCCTGGACCACCTTTTTGAGTGAGGTGTCCAAGGCACCCCCTTAGAGCCCCCAGGGAGAGAGATGAGGGGGGCACAGATGCATCCTCAGAAAGAATATCCCAGAGTTGTGGGTGAAAAGTCACTAGTGTTAAACTTACTTAATACATTAGTTTCCTCCTGTGTGCTGGACTCTGCCAGATGTCTGGGCTGCAGTGTGGACCAGTCCTCCTGGACTCCACTGCCACCCGGGATAGCCATAGAGTTTTGCTTTGGGTGGATAAAGGGAGAGGACAATAAAAGACATTCCCAGTGGGTATGGAGTCCCAGGCTGCTGCTCAACACTGCAGCCATGCCCCTGCCCCTGTTGGCCCTAAGTCATTGACAATAAGGAAACAAAAGCCTCTATGAAAGGGGCTTGCGGGGGCAGAAGGAGTGTTGTGGGGTTCCATGGGTTAGGACATCATGAACCCACATGAGGTTTAGATGTTTTCCTTTGCCTGGGTAGAGGAAGGATGGTGGGGTGACCAGACCGTGAGACCACAGCTGCAGCAGACAGAATACAGCCCGGAGTCTGGCAGGAAGAACAGAACCAGTGCACGCAGCAGTGTGCGAAAACATTACCTGCCAACCGCTTCATCCCATGCAGAGACATTGGGGAGAAGAACGAGCAACTGCTTGGTTGTAGAGACCTCATCCCCCCAGCTCCCCAAGCTGAGGATGCTGCAGGAAGGCGCTGCCTTTGCTCACACTCTTGCCAGCCAAGACACTAGGGTCCACAGTGGAAGAAGCAAAGCAGGCTGAAGCCACATAGGCTTTGGAACTGAGCCCCCAGCTGTGCCTGCCATCCTGTCCTGTGATTTGTGACCCTTTCTCCTCATCCCTCACACTGCCCGCGTCGGAGAACTCAGAAGCAATCACTAGAAACCACTACGCATGACCCTGGAGGAATCCAAGCCGGAGCAGGCTTGACAGGAATGAGGCGAGGACTTGAAGTTAACAGCCGCTCCGGAACAACTTAGGCACTGAACTCCTCTCTTTATAAAAAGCTGTCTTCAACCTGCAAAATGAATGGAGACGCCATGCACAGAATGGTTATTGACAGAGGGATGCTTGAAGAATGTTGGGGAGCTGGGCCCAGGAATCAGCTCACTAGCAAAATGGGATTAGTGTGTGCCAGGTACTCTGCTCCCCTGTAGACACTGTTCTGGAGGCAAGGCGATTGGTCTGGGAACCAAATGGAGAAACTGCTAAGCATAAAAAAAAATGGAGGCGTCAAAACTCTTAAAAGGGGACAAACTTCCCATGGCAGGATATTGGGGGCTCCTGCAGCTCAGCTGTGCATGCGCTGTGAACCAGCTAGTGCACCACCAGCTCTGGTCCCTCATTTCCCCATTTATGAAAGCATAGGTATCTACCAGACAATAGCCACTGGCCTTCCTGAAGTGGCCCTAACACTCAGATTTCTACCAAGAATGTTGGGGGAATAGAGACTCCCTCCTCCTGCATCCTAGGTGAGGACACAGACTCAGGAAGAGCAAGACATTTGCTCAAGGTCTCCAGCTTAGATATGCTCTAGGGAGAACTTTACAACGCCTCCCCCGAAGGCAGCTGATGGCATTGGCAGGCATAGTGGTTTAAGCTGGAGAGGATTGCAATGGAAGAGGTGGGGTGGGAAGGGAAAGATGGATAAAGACCCCTCTGTGCTCCTTAGTGGGGTAAGGCTGTAGGACCTCACTTGAATCATGAGTAGAAGACAAGTGTTGGAACCACTGTCTGAGGAGGGACACAATCCCTCTCCCCTGGGGCCCCCAGTCTCAGCTGGCTGTCATATCCAGCAACCACATAACCCTCAGAGCAGACTACCCCAGGGGCTTTTCTGAGCAGGTGCCCCATTTGGGGAGCTGGTGGCACAGCGTAGATACCAGTGCCAGTAACTGAGGGTGATCTGCACGTGTCCTTTCCCTGGGGCATTGGGGCAAGAGAACCTGTGGGGGTTGGAGTTGAAGGCACCCCCGAGGACCCCCATTCCTGCCACAGTGGTGCAGAGTATTGACTAGACCTTGTCACATCCCCCATATGGTGCAAGCACAGAGGAAATGAGGGTAAAAATTGTCACTAACACTTCCTGAGGGTTCACTACCTGCTCACTGCATTGGAGCTCTCGTTTCATTGACTTCCCAGCTGCCAGGTCAGCTAGGTACTGTCATACCCATCATAGAGATGACCAAACTGAGGCCCGGAGAAGTTACATCACTGGCCTCCTGGGTAGCGGCTGTGAGCTCAGTAATTTTGACAGAGGCCAGAGTGTCACACTGAAGTCCTTGGATGTGATGGGAATCCTTACTTCACTGAAGTCTGTGTGCCTTTGAGACTGGTGTTCCTCACATGTGCAAAGAGAAGACCCTCCCCTAAAATCCTGGGGCCAGATGTCTCTCCAGTGCCTTTGATGGTCCTCAGGCTCCAAGGTTTGAAGCCCAGGTCCCACCCAGCCCTGCTTCCTTTTCCCCATCCCAAGGAAATGGCCTCCTGCCTTCACAGAATCCGAAGAGGTGCATGGGGATGGTTGTGCATACTCCACACCCAGGGCAAAGGAAGAGAGCAAATACAGAGGGCAGGCAGTTGATACAGAAGGGCAGCCTGTAGCAGAGGAGACCGCATTGGGGGTCCACAGATAGCTAAAATGTCACTCTAAAGACTTGAAGAGGAGATTGTGGCCCCATCTCTTCTTGGCTCACAGCCTGGAGGAGGAACCAATGGAAGAAGGTGCTGGAGGAGGATCCATTAGGAGACTTGAAGTGGGTCAGGGGCCTGACTTAATTATCCTGGGCATCCCAGTCTCTGGCCCACCTCTGAGAGACAGGATGTCCTCTGAGGGGCCTCCTGGTAGGCACCACCATTCTGCTACTTCAAAAAAAAATACTCTCAATGGGCTTCCTGAGGATTAGTTGGGCCAGGGGCTCTGGCTATTTCCATAGGAAGGACCTGTCAGCTGGAGAGATTGGAGACAGGACAGAGAAAGGGGAGTGAGGCCAGTCCTGGGAGCTTCCCACTCCTCAGTAAGAGGGGCCAGACAGCTCATCACCTACCTTGAAAGTTGACTGATTCCGTGTAACAAATCTCACCCATTAAAGGTAACCTAGAAGGTAAAAGACGAAGGGGCGGGGCATAAACTCCATCTTTACTCTTTGTCTCTGCCCCTCCTGTATATTCACCGTGCCCACCGCCTTCCTGGGCACAGACTCCACTCTCCAGGAGACAGAGATGGGGAGGAGATGCCATTCATCAGAGCTGACAGGAATCTGGAATGCTGTTTCCCCCCATCTGCCCTCTGCCCACACAGACACACACTTGCACACTAGTGAAACTGTATCGTCCCCATACCCTCCAGGTTCAGGTCCAGATTGTCCTCTGTGGAGCTGGCTGTGGAGTGGGTGAGGGTGAGGCTTTGGCTAGTCCACTGTGCAGGGACTGTCTCCCAGGGGCTGAAGAGAGAACATACCAGCAATGTAGCTCCTTCAGGACATCTCCAGCAATGCATGACCCTAAGCAAACTCTACTTTGAAGCCACCGGTTTAGGTGATTAAACTGCAACCTTTGATAGAAGCCCCAGACGTGGGCTGCTTTTCAACAGAGCACAGGTGCAGACAGAGCACCCGCCAAAGTTGCAGATACACACACAGGTGCCTGCTCCTTGTGCATCCACAAGTGCACATACTCCTCACACGCACAAGCACACACATTCCATTTATGCACAGTGCACACACTTCTCATGTGCCCTTGTGATGCTGTGTGACTTTTCCTGGGGAGGTGTGAGCAAGAGTCTACTCACCCCAAACAGGGCACCAGCGACAGACATGCCCAGCTCGGTGGGTTTACTTACAGAAACATGGGTGGCTCAAAGGCAACCGTGTCACTGAAAAGCCCACCTCAGTGTGGGTGACGACCCTCAAAAGCTCCATCCCCAGAGCTCCCCTTGCAGCCCAGCAGGCAGAAGAGTCTCTTCTTGCTTATACCAGTTACTGCTTCCATCACCTTGAGGGTGAACCTTGAGGATCTTGTAATCCTCAGAGTTTCCAGAACCTTCTAAGTCGCCTGAGATTCTTTCTTTCAGGAGATAATGTTTTAATATTTCAGAAATTACTGTATGACATGTGTACGCATCCCTCACACGTGCATACAAGCCTCTTGCAAACTCCTTTACAGGCTCCACTCGTGTGCACAACTCATATACTCCAGCACACTCTTCATGTGTACCCATGCGCACTTCTTTAAACTTTCTTTTCATTTAATCTTTGTGTCTTTCACATCATGCATCTCGATCACATTCATTTCCTGTCCATGCATATCTGCCCTCTGCTCTTGCAGACCCCCCCCCCCACAATAAAATTTAAGAGAAAAACGCAAAGGGGAGGAATCTTGTCATGGAAGCTGTAGTGTGCCATAGTGAGTCCCACAGTAAAGACTTTTGTCCATGTATCTTTACTTGCAAGTGGTCGTTGCAAAGAGTCATTGGTCTGGTTTTGAGGCCTCCAGTTTCTGTTACACTATCTATGCTGGGCCCTCACTGGGACTCCTCTTGGTTATCCTGATGTTGTCCTGTGTTGTGGAGATCCTGCAGCTTTGGGTCTGCAAGACTGGTCCCTTCACCTGTTTACAGATGGGGTGGACATAGGGGTGGGGCAACCCATAACCCTGATTCTGGGCCTGGGTATTTGCAGGGTTGGTCAGCCCACCAGCTCTCCCCAGTCTTCACCACCTGGGTGAGCTCTCCTGCATTGCCTTGGAGAGTTCGCCCTTTGTAAGGGTGAGCAAGATGGTGGTGGGAGGCAGTTCTGCTTCCTTGTCCTCAGGGTCACATCTCCCACACCTACACGTTTAGGACCAGCTCTACTGTGTTGCCCAGGCATGGCATAGGGACCAGTCTCCCAAGTGCTGCAGCAGATGAGGGGCAGGGCTAGATTGTCCTGTCTTATAACCTCAGGGCCAGCTCTCCTACCTGCTTCAGGCATTGATGGGCAGGGGAGGGCGGCATCTCACTCCCTCCCATGCTGTCACATGACAGGTGAGTAATGGGGACATCTCTTCCACAGCTTCGGAGCTGCCTCCCCCATACCTCTGCCAACAGGATTGACTCTATTGATGCACACACTTCTTAACTGCACATGTGCATAGAGGCAGCTGGAGCCTCACAGCACCCATGCAGTGCTCGGAGACAGCAGTCATTCCCCCCACCCTTTATCAGGGCTGAGCTGAAGTTGAGAAGGTATAGGTCACAGGAATGGCCACTAGGGCTGTAAGTACAAGCCTGGGCCTAATGGAGGAGGTGGAGTAGAATCAGGTAGCATTTGAAGCTCCAGTGCCCCCCAGTACCTCCCCAGGTTCCTCTGTGGACAGGGGCTGCAGCCCATCTGCATAAATAACCTTCAGGGGCCCCAATGTGTGCTGAGCTTGTGGAAGCAGCCCATACTTACAGCAGTAAATAAAAGCTCTCCCAGCATTCAGAAGACTGCCATTCACATGCAAGCCATCACTGAGTTAATTACAAAGATTCTTATCTGTTCATTAAAGAGACTAGAGGGCCCTCTATTTGGAAACATTGCGGTTAAAGGGACTGTGTTATTAACTCTAATGAAATGATTCACTCAGGGCTGGTGCCTAGTGAGGTGGAACCTGGGGACAGAAGCCCTCGTTTAGGGTGCCTGGTCCTTTGTACAACAGTCAGAAAGGATTCTGGGAGGAGCCCCGGGTGAGGCTGGCAGAAGGAAAGGCTGCCAGGTGGTATGGCTCAATTCACTGGGCCATGGAAGGAGCACAGCGTATTCTTCCCTGAGCTATGGTTCCCCATCCGTGAAACAGATAAAATACCCATCTCAGAGGGTTCTTGTGGGAATTAAATGAGTCATTCACTGTGCCAGGGTAACAGAGATGGGCTAAGCCTCCAGATCACCTCAGCAAACATGAACTATTATTTTATGATCTTTCCAAGAAATATGCTTTTCTAAAGTGAGGTGACATGGAGGTCTAGTCTCAACATCCATCTAATGCTACTGATTTTTTTTCCCTTGGCATTTTGAGACAGGTCTTCCTTCTTGACCTGTGTCATCTCTCAGGGAACTTGAACAGTCTTTGAAGACTTGGGAAGTCTCTAAAAGAGAGACACATATTTCACTTTACTACACCAAGGTGTGTGTGTCTCTGTGTGTGTGTGTGTGTGTCTGTGTGTCTGTGTGTATGTATGTGTGTGTGTTTGTATATGTAATGAATATCGTAGGCAACTCAAAAGAGGGTAGCTATGAGCTGGTGTGACGTTGTCTGCTTTCAAAGCATTCCTCAAGATTTACTTACCCTGAGCTCCCCAACCCCTGGGATTACTGTAAAATAAGGGGATCAAACTCAGAACAGGGACAGTCTGTCAGTCTTCCTAGCCCCAGTTATCTCACAGGAAACAGAGTGCTTAGACAGGACAGGCCTGGGATGCTTGGAGCTGAGTGCTCTGATACAGTAGGCCAGCTGCTGTTTACCATGCTGCACCACACTCAGCTCCCCTCCCCAGCCTAGCACAGGGCTCTGAGGGCACCAATGCCTATCTGCAGGGTGAGGGGCAGATAAGGCCAGGCTTTTCTCTGGGCCACATTCACAGGCTGGTGAGGACACAGCTTAATCGCTGGCTGCCATCTCTTCAAACTCCATCCTTCCGTCTTCCTCCTTTCCCAAAGCCTACATCTTAGTCCTCCTGAAGAGGCCTTTTCAGAGAGAGGGAGCTACGACAGAAGCCAAAACCTCTGGAACTGGTAGGTATGGGGGTGTGCTTTTTTCCTAAAACGGGGCATGACCAGGGAGTATGTGCGTTACCCACAAACCCTTCCTCCTGGGGATGAGCCTCTGGGTGGCCTGTGGCTCCTTGGCCATAGATGTGCACAGGCTGTCCACAAAGCTCCAAGGTCCCTGAGACAGTCCTGGAAGGTGTCTTCTGCTTGTCTCCTCCAGACCCAGGTGAGACCACGAACCCAGTTTCTGCTGAACTGCTCTAGGGCCCTGGGAAAATGCTAGGAAAAGTGGTGACTTTCCCTCTGCCCATGGTTGCACCTCAGAGGCCTTTCTTGGCTCCTTCACCAAGACCTCCACATGACTCACCACCACCCCACCCCCCGCAGCAGGCCTAGGGCCCTTCACCACACCTGCCGCCACCTGGCCTTCTGTTAATGATCTATCTGCCCATCCCAACACAAGTGCAACTCCCTGAAGACACTGGCCTTATTTACTCAGTGCTACGTCCTACATCTGGCTTGGGGCCTGGTACTCAGGAGGCACTTCATATGTGTGCTCTGAACAAGGCCACACTGGGTTGGCTGGGGTTGGGGATCAGGGACGAGGCCCTGCTTTTCACATGCACACCCAGGAAGAGGACTATCATGGAATCATCTCTACCTCCAGCCAGGGTGTACATCAAGGGAGCATGTCCCCCTCACTGGGTTTAATGGGAACACAACACAGCAAATTTTGGGTCCTCCACTCTTCCACCCAATACTCTACCATCTCCCCCATAGCCTTATGTCTGTGACATAGCTTGGAGACTTGCTCAGGCCAAGGACAGCCCATCACCCACTGCCAATAGGAGTCCAGAATCGCGGTGATGGTCATCGCTAGGGGAAACAGGAGGAGATGATACAGGAGTGAGGGTTCACGTGCAGGGGCTCCCACACTGTCAGGGCATCTGGAAGGGAGGCAGGCTCGAGATGAGCTTTGAGAAGTCCACAGCCTCCCAAAATGGTGTGGAAAGGGAGTATACTATTTGCATGTGGACTTCATTCCATTCTCAAAGTGGCCCAAACTGCACAAAGATCAACTTGAGGTAGGGGATGATAGCATTCAAATCCTAGGCCCCCTTTGTCCCCTCCTCTCAGTTCCAGGCCTGAGCAGGAACCCCTCCCAAGTCACACAAGAAGGGGACTTCTTTTAAGAGTAAATAAAGCCACTCATCTCAAATTGGTTACAACCCAAATGAAATCAAACCTCCAGCCCTAGCTAGCCCACAGTGTGCTCCAGATAAAATGGAATGTGGGGTGCAGTGCCGAGTCTGTGGGAGACTGTACTTATGCCACCCTTCCGACGGGAAGGTACCCACTCTTAGTTCCCCTCTTCTGGGGGTCTATGCAGGCTGGAAGGCCTCCTGCAGGCACCTCTGTGACATGAGGACCTGATCTCCTGGCCCCCTATAATCCAGTCACTGGGTGGTCATCACGGCAGTAGAGGGTATTAAAAGAACCCTAGGCTGGGAGATGGTTGGTAAAGTGCTTGCACTGTGAGGACCTGAGTTCTAGCCCCATGAAAAGAAATAAATAAAAATAAGGTCAGGTGTGGTACATGAATGGTGGTGCATACTTGTAATCCCAGCACTGGGAGGGAGAGACTGGTCCCCGGGGCTCCCTGGCCGACCAGACTAGCCTACCTGGTGAGTTTCAGGCAAATAAGAGACTCTATCTCAAATATAAACAATAAACAAGGTAGACAACATTTGAGGATTGACGGCTTAGGTTGTCCTACACTCAAGCAAGCACCCACATACACGTGAAAACACAACACACACACACACACACACACACACACACACACACACACACACTGAATCCTGCCCTGACTGGATCAGAGCCACTCACAACCTGTACATCTATCTCCTGTAAAAATGAACTTAGCCTGCTGTGTTTTGTTGATGAGTCAGGGTCTTTCTATGGGTCTGAAGCTGACCTGGAACTCATTGTATGTTCAGGTTGTTTCAAACTCTCCATCCTCCTGCCTCATTTCCAGAGTGCTGGGATTGCAGGCACAAGCCACCACCCCTGGTCTATAGCTAAACCTCTTCTCCAGCAGCCCTTCCCAGGAATGAGGATCAGGAGCAAGAAATCTAATGACCATGTGTATAGGGAAGGCCTTTGTAAGGCTCAGACTTTCTGTGGGTGACATGCAGTCAGCTGAGGGAAAACTCACACCCCAGAGGGGAGAATAAACAGAGGCAGAAGAGCCTGGGGAGTTACAGATGGGACAAAGATTCTGCTACTAAACTGAGTGAGCACACCAGAGTCACAGACACAGGGCAGAATGGCAAGGACCAAGACTTTAGATTTTATCCCGACCTAGTGTGTGCCAGCAGAGGCTGTTAAACACACCTGAACAGAGTGTCCCACTGGGTTTCAGGAAGTTGGCCATGGTGGGGAGGGAAGATTGAGGATGGGGTGCATTAGAAACCAGGCCACGGTAGTATTGACTGAGTCCGGGAACAGAAGGCCAAGGGGTTCTCTCAAGATTCCCCAGTCCCCTGTCTCGATGTTTTACTCTTTGGAGGGTTCCCTAAGGGCTAGGACCATGTCACCAAGCAGGAAGAAAGGACTTTAACACTGGGTTCTGCTGTTTGTTGCACATTGTTTTGAATCAGTATTATAGTTACCCAAGCTATAAAACAGGGCTGATTTTTGCCTTTTTCCCTAACTGGTTATGGAGGACAGTGGTCATTTCCAGACAAGTTCAGACACAGCAAATGCTTCCTAAATGGGACCATCAGTGTCCTGCCTTTAAATGCTCCACATACTGTTAGTCTGGAATAAGCAATGAAAAGATTCCATTCCAGCACTGGGGAAAAAAAAAAACTAACTAAAATCCTGAGCCTGGAGTGACTGGTAGTATAAAGAAACAGGGATTCAAAGTTAGGGCTCCTGACCATTACCCTATGCAGACCTGGCTTTCAAGAAATATGGATGTCACCCTTCACCATGCTGTCTACAGAGGTGAGCAGGGCTGGACCATTGCCATCCCTCCAATTCTGCCAGACCCAGCTTCACCTATCCTTTGTTGGAAAAGCTCTTTGCAAAATTATCATGGCCATTCCAGCCTGTGCAGGCAGTCAGCGAGGGTGGGGGAGGGCCACGGCAGCAGGGAGAGATGCTAAATGTTCACCAGCCTGTCCCCTGGGCCTCAGTGTGGGGCTGAGGGATGGGCCTGTGCTCTGTCAGTGGCCCCAGTCTGCGATGGATGTGCAACCTGGTAAGATGGTGTCGGCAACACTTGGCGAGATTCATTTTCCCCGCTGCTATGGGAGAAAAATGGGGCCTGCGAGCCATCCATCTGCTCGGCGGGGAAAGTGGCAAACAGGAGAGCAGCCTTGCAGAGAGCAGTCCAGCCAGCCCAGCTCAGCAGTCTCAGAACAGGCAGGGAGGGGGAGGCAGCACAGGGCTCATTTCCCTGGCTGCCCGGGATGGACAGGACTCGGGTGGACTAGCACGTAGGAGCCTCAATGCAGCTACCTGCACCTACAGGAACTAAATGTTAGAAAGTCACAGTCCGTGATTCATATTTTTTTTTTTTTTTTTTTTTTGGTTTTTCGAGACAGGGTTTCTCTGTGTAGCTTTGCGCCTTTCCTGGAACTCACTTGGTAGTCCAGGCTGGCCTCGAACTCACAGAGATCCGCCTGGCTCTGCCTCCCGAGTGCTGGGATTAAAGGCGTGCGCCACCACCGCCCGGCCCGTGATTCATATTTTAATCTTTCTCACCTCTGAGAAGATCTGGAGAAAAACACCTGTTTTCCCCAGTGTTCCCAAAGCCTGGCCTTTCTGTCCCTTCCACAGAAGGAACCTCAGCTCTCCCCACTCTTTATAGCACTCCTGGAATCCTACTGGAGACAGTTACATAAGCACTCCATCCATGAGTCTTCTGGACTCTTCCAGTCTGTACCTCCCAGCCCTCCCAGTATCTACTTTACAATTGAATTCTGCTTTGGGTTGTGGAATAGCTTATCCCACTCCAGCCACATCGTTTCCTTTTATACTTTCTTAGGTTTATGTTTAATTTTGTGTGTGCTTGTGTGTTGGTGTGTCACATGTATATAGGTAGCCTTGGAGGCCAGAAAAGGGTTCTTGGAGTGATGGGTGGTTGTGAACTACCTGACATGGGTGCTAGGGACCAAACTCAGATCCTCTGAAAGAGTAGCAAGCACACTCAACCACTGCGCTATCTCGTTAGTCCCTAGCCACACTGAACCCCCATCCCCTCAGTATCACAAATAAGGAGGCACCCAGTGCAGTCAGGACTGGGATGGAACATGTCTAAAAACAAAGCTCCCTATTTGCCTACCACAAGTCTACTACGCCCCAGCAGGTACTGTCAACTACACATGTCAAATGCATTGTGTTTCCAGGAAAGTGACTAAGTCACAGGTGTTCCTCCATTTACAGTGGCATTAAGCCCATCACAAGCTGAAAACATCATAAAATGAAAATGCATTTAATCCACCAAATGCTATGCCTCAGCACACCACGTGGGGGAGGGTGCCTAGTGTCCCCTGATGATGTCATGACTAACCGCGAGCATTGGCCCACTGCTTCTGTCCAGATTAAAATTCAAAATATAGTTTCAGGTTGGGGTTGCAGCTCAGTTGATACTTGCCTGGCATGTGCAAGGTCTGGATTAGTTCCCCAGACCCTATAAGTCAGGTGCATAGCACATACCTATAGTCTGAGCACTTGGAAGGTGAGGCAGGAGGATCAGGAGCCCAAGGGCCATCTCAGCTATTGAGTAAGTTCTGGGCCAGCCTGGGATACATGAGATCTTGTTTCAGAAACAGACAAAGACAGCCAGAGGCATAGACAGAGAGAGAAAGAGAGGGAAAGGAAAGCACCTTTCCAATAGATCTGTACCTCATCTGGACTATCCAGAAGTCAGAGCACTGAATGGCAAACCACCAGAAGTAGTGGACCCTCTTTAGAGACCAAGTGAGTTTGACTCATCCAAAGTCAATGTTACAACAAGTTTAGCGTAAAGTTCTTCCTCATCTCCTAGTCATGATTCTAGAGTTGAGTAGCCCTTGAAACCAGAGCAGGTTTAAAGAACACCACACTGCACGTGGTCAGGAAGAATTTGGGGACAGAAAGTGAAAGTGAGGTAGAAATAGGAGATACAAAGCTTAATTGGTGTGACTTCAGCCGGACTTGAATTGGCCGGCCTCCCAGCTGGCCTTCCAGCAGTAACTGCCGCTCATCTGCTACAATTGACCAAGACCTGGCTGTTTGTTACATGACTGCACTCCTAAGTTCATTAGCGTGGTTTAGCCTGAGCAGCTCCATATTGGTTTGGTCTATTGGGCCAGTACAGGAGCTTGGTTACAAATCAATGGCTTCCTACAAATTACATTTGCCAGCTCCTCCTTTTGGCTCTCCCCGCCACTGACTGTCCTCCCCAACATCTCTTCCCCGTAGAACCCTTCTCAAATCCTTACCACTAGCCCTTCCCTTTGTGGCCTGCAAGCATCAGTGTACTTTTGTGCCCACCCTCTTACCCTTAGGCCTTGTTTACGAAGAAGGTTTGTAATCTGTTCCCCTCCCCCACCATTGAACACATAGGGAAACTGATGCAGAGATGAACCTGGCCCTGACCAAGAAGAAGTCAAAGCAGGGGCTAGGATTGACTCCATTCCAAAATCTCAGAAGCAATCTTTTCCATATTATTTTCTCTCTCTCTCTCTCTCTCTCTCTCTCTCTCTCTCTCTCTCTCTCTCTCTCTCTCTCTCTCTCTCTCTCCCCCTCCCTCCCTCTGTGTGTGTGTGTGTGTGTGTGTGTGTGTGTGTGTGTGAATGAGAGCTTATGCGTGTGACTGCAAGCGAGCATGTGCCACAGTCCCAGTGTGCAGGTCAGAAGACAACCTCTGGAATTAGTCCTCGCTTTCCACCTTGCTTCAGGCAGGTACTCTTTTTCTGCGTATACCAGCCTAGCTGGCCTGGGCACTTGTGAAGATTCTCCACTCCATCTCACTAGGATTAGCGGCACACTACCTCATCTGGCTTTTACATAGGTTCTGGGAACTCCCAATTCAGGCTTGAGCTATAAGAACTTTACTAAGTCTCAGCTCCAGCACCAGCATAAGGCCCCTGCTGTCTCCTTTGTCACTAACAGAGTCAGGGCTTACCCCAACACTCACTCTGTCTCCCAATGCATGTGCTCACCAGGGCATCCATGCCTCCTCCTACCTGTCCTCCCTGCCTGGCTTTCCCCAATGCAGCCTCTTTCTAGCCTGTTTCTAATCTGATCCCATCCTTTCGAGGGGACTGAGTAGAGATCAAGCATTTGCCACCTAGGGACGGGATCCTTGCACAGCTCTGGGCTTGCTCCCTCAGACATCAGGCTAACTCTGCAGACTCTAGGGAACAGGGAAGACAACTGTATATGGTAGCTGTTATGTATTTATATTCCTCAGAATTAAAACATTCACTCCTGGAGGAGGAAGGGAGGGTCATAAGAACCATAAGCTAACGAAACCTATAGGATTCCCAAGGCCTCTCTGTGGTGATATTTTATGTATGTTCTAACAAAGCTTGCCTGAGGATCAGAGGGCAAAGCCAGCCATTAGTTAGCCATAGAGGGCAGGCAATGGTGGCACACACCTTTAATCCCAGCACTTGGGATCTTATGCCTTTGACCTCAGTACTTGGGAGGCACACACGCCTTTAATCCCAACACTAGAGAGGCTGAGACAAGGAGTGATACGGCTGGGCAGAGAAAGGAATATAAGTGGGGAGGAGACAGGAGCTCCTCCTTTTTGGCTGAGGAGTTGGTGAGGTGAGAGGTGGCTATGGCTTGTTCCTTTGTCCCTCTGATCTTTCAACACTTACCCCGATATGTGGCTCTGGTTTTCTATTAAGATCAATTAGGATTCATGCTACACCTCTCTCCAAAGATACATAAGCAGTGAACATTTGCTTGGGGTGGAGGAGACTCTACCATGAAGCTACCTGCAAGTTGGGCAGGTAACACCAGGGAACAGCTTCCATTGGTCCTTGTCCAGGCTCACTGAGACCTCCCAGATAAACTGTCCATAAAGCTCCACAGAGGCCACCTTGCCATTCCCTACAGTAGTGGTCCTCAACCTTCCTAATGCCACGACCCTTTAATACAGTTCATGTTGTGGTGACCCCAACCATAATACTATTTTTGTTACTACTTCATAACTGCAATTTTGCTACTGTTATGAATCATAATGTAAATATCTGATATGCAGGATACCTGATATGTGACCCCTGGGAAAGGGTCACTCAACCCCCCAAAAGGGTCGTGACCCACAGGTTCTTAAGGACCTTTCCAGAGCGTGTGTCCCAGGAGTGGCCAAGTGGGGAAAGCACCTGGTCTTTTCCTGTTCCGGGAGGCTAGGCCCAGCATCAGTAAGGAGTGGAGCGGCTTCTCCGCTTCTCTCTCATCCCTCAGCTGGGGTGTTAGTGGAGCCAGCAGGGCCATAACTGACTGAGCCAATCTCTTTCTCTGATGCTGACCCACCCCCACTCTCTCCTCCAGAGAACAAAATTAAAAGAGATTTGTCCTCAAGCAGCGACAGCTCATCTCGCTTGCTCCTGCTCCGGATCAGCAGCCTTCCTAGGCTATGGCTCAGGCTTTCTCTGCAGGAACGGCAAGTGGGAGTCATTTGTCCCCGGCCTCAGTGGGTCCTCCAGTCCTCAGCAACCCTCCCCTGCTTGCCCTCTCCACTAACTTCCCCTGTCCTGCTTTCTCGGGGGACATTTTCATAGGGATTCAATTGAAAACTTCAGCGACATTGCTGTCCCCCGTTTTTAAGTTTCTCAGCCTAAGCGTGAGCCTCATTTGTTTCCATCTTCATTCAACAAGTGGCTGGATTTATCTCCTCTACATTGAGGCCCCTGGATTGTTCTAAGCTGAATTATGGAGCTTTTCTGGAAAGCCTCATATTGAATGCATCCCTGAGGCTGTTGCCCTCAGGGAGAAGGTCTGCTGTTGGTCTTTCTGCTCTGCCCACCTGCCCCAGGGCAGCAGTAAGCTATAGGAGGGCACAGGCCATTTAAATTAGTATCTTCCCCTCCCTGGGCATGGCACACAGTGTGAGCGGAAAAAGAACTCACGACGGCTACAATCTCTGGTACCACTGTGTGCCAAATACGAGGTGCTAACCAAGAATGAGGTAGCTAAGGGAGCACACAGATACAGAAACAAACAAAATTGTCCCTGTAACTATGGATACAGAGTAAGTATCTCTCCCTAGCATGGTACTCCATATATCTACACTGACCACAGATTGGCCGAGCTACTGTACAGACAAGGGGCCTAGCTCCCCTTGGCCTCCTGCCCATTCCCATCATCATCCAGGGCACTGGGACCAGAGGAAATTAAGACTCAGTACCAGCGGTGCTCCTTGAGAGGAGAAGAGAGGATTGTGGGAAATTCTCTTTTGGCTTTTTTTTTTTTTTCGTCTTCCTATAGAGAATGAAAGGCTATCAACAAGGGAAAAGTGAAAATGAACCATTCTCAAACCACCTGCTCCCTTTGCACTCATTAGTGAAAAACTATTGCCCAACCGCGTCAACACTGATGGCTAGTCTTGGTTGTCAACTTGACCACATCTATGGCAACTGAAACATGAGCTTTTGAGTATCCCTATGAGGGATCTTCTTGATCTGATTATTTAAAGCAGGAAGACTCACCCTAAATGTGGGTGGCATCTTCTAGCAGCAGTCCATCTTCTGAATGCAAAAGAAGGAAGCTTTGCTTTTTGCCTGCTTGCCTTCACTCTCGCGGTCAAGTTCATCTACCTTGATGCTGCAGCATTCCCCCACTGATAATAAAATCAACTTACTCAGTATTCCAAGAATAACTCTAGAAACCCTCCAGGCCTTCAATGCCAGGCTGAGACTGCTAAGACATCTTGCCTCATGGACTGAGCAACTGTTCTCAGAATCTCAGCCTCTCCAGTAAAAGAATGAGATTGTCGCTACACAGACCACATCCTGTAAAGCGATCTAATAAATTCCCTCTTTGTGTGTGTGTGTGTGTGTGTGTGTGTGTGTGTGTGTGTGTGTGTGCTCATCCTATGCATTCTGTTCATTTTTAGAACCTGTACTGATACAGATCGACTTCTGTATTAATTATTTTTCTGTTGGTGTGATGAAACACCGTGACCAAAAGCAATCTGTGGAAGAGTTAGATTTTGGCTATGGTTCCACAGGGATGGTCCATGATCACAGGTAGACATGGCAGCAAGCCGCACATAGGACAGTAAGAGGAAGAAGCTGAGAGGTCACATCTTCAATGATTAGTACAGAGCAGAGAGCAAACTGGAAGTGGAATGGGGCTGTGAACTCTCAAAGTCTGTGGTACTTTCTCCAGCAGGGCTGCATCACCTCCCCAAACAATGTCACCAGCTGGGGACCTTGTGTTGAAATACCTGGGCCTATGGGGAATAATTTCATCCAAATGACCACAGAGACAGACTCATTACGGAAAATGACTGAAGCCTTCCAGCAAAATTCACAGCCCTGCAAGGGAATCTTGCCAGCCCCTTCTGAGGCCTTTCCAGCAACTGCAGAAGTAGGTGCTTGGCCAAATCCCACTTACAGAAAGCCTCAACTCAACCCCCTTAAAAGGAAACCCAGGACACAGGGATCCCTGGCCAGGGTCAGTAGATTCTTAAAGGACAAGCTAATATGTCACATGGTCTCTATTAAAATCTCTCCATCCTTTCAGGGCAAAAGCAGCCTTACACAGCACTGAAGAAATGGGTGGGAGTGTATTCCATTAGGGCTTTGTTTGTAAAGAGGCAGCCATCTGCTGAAATGCTTGCATACACATACATACATCACACACACACACACACACACACACACACACACACACACACACACACACACACACACACCTTCAGTAACATGCAGAGCTCTTAGGTCCAGCCCTGCCTTGATATAATCCAGTATCCTAAGCATTTGCTCTCATGATTCACACTGCTCATATTCCAGGGAACAGTTCTTCCCAACTTTGGGTCTACATTCTTAAAGTCAAGACCACTGAGTTCAAATGCAGAAAGGAAAAAAAAAAAAAAAGAAAGCTGCGGAGACCTACTGCTGGTGACATCAGCTCCACTCCAGCATGTGGAGAGGGTCTGAGCTGCAAAAGCCCAGAGGCAAGGAATAAGAGTAATGAATTAGCTTTTCAAATCCTCGCTTGCTCATAGCAGGAATGCAATCCAGTCTTGAAAAACAAAGCATCATTTTCGAGTAATGCCAAGTGTCCATTTTCTGGCTGCCTTCCTCCTCTAATGAGTGGTTCTGGAAGTATTCACAGGTTATCAAATTATTATTTGTAGCACTGCTCCCCTTGACATGGCAGCCAAGGAACATTTTGGAGCATTAGCAATTCATATATCATATGGGATGTGCATAGGTCTATAGTTCTAGATGTAGGAAACAGGATTTACTACAGCAACCAGAAAATCCTACTTTCAATGCAAGAGTTAGGAACATTTTCATCTTACTAAAATATTTAATAATATTTAAAAGTCTTTAAATTTTTTAAATAAAATGCCAGCTGTGTATAAATGACTTTTACTTAGTTGGTTTATATTAATTCCTTGTAATATAAATTATGCCTTTTAATTTTAATAATTCATTTTGAATCCTGTTTTGAAATCATGTGTGAGAGTTCTGATTTTTTTTTACCATTACTTGAACTTAAGTACTTAATAAAACTATATTCAAATTTTAGACACAGGATAAATATTTTATTCTCTTATACTTTGAGGGACCTACTGCAGTTTTATTGTCTGCATATGGACCATCAAGAACTTGGAATGTGTCTAGTTTGCACTGAGATATGTTGTGAATACAAAGGATTACCATAGTCAAGAAATCTGGTGCTTAAAAAAAGACATTCAGGCTGGAGAGATGGCTCAGCAGTGAAGAGAACTTGCTGCTCTTGCAGAGGACCAGAGTTCAGTTCCCGGCACCCAAGTAGTATGACTTACAATAGCTTGGAACTCCAGCTCCAGGGGATCAGACACCCTCTTCTGACTCCCATGGGCACCAGTGCTTAACTGCACATAGACATACACAAATAAAAATACATCTTTAAAAATAGTAAGGTTTTTATATTGGGACTGTCATGATGGTTTATTATGTATTTGCTATACAAGCATGAGGATCTAAGTCCAAATATTCAGAACTCATATAAAGCCAGATGTGGTAGCATGTGCCTGTAGTCCCATCACTCCTACATAAAGAAGAGAAGTACACACAGGAAAATCTGTGGAAGTTTCTAGCCACCTAACCTGGCATACACTGAACAGAAGAACCCCTCCACAAACAAGGTGGAAGTTAAGCGCTGGCACCCAACATTGTCCTCAGAACTGCGCGCGCGCACACACACACACACACACACACACACACACACACACACACACACGCCTGTTTCTCTCTGTCTCTCCCTCTGTCTCTCTGCCTCTGTCTCTCTCTTTCTCACACACACCTGTTTTCTCTCTCACCTGTATTCTCTCTCCCCGCCCCCACACACACAAAAGATAATAATAATCTTCATATTGGCTGGGCACCATGGTGCATGCCTATAATCCTAACACTTAGGAGATAAAGGCAGGAGGATCAGGAGTTCAAAGTCATCCTCAGCTACGTAGTAAGTTCCAAACCAGTCTGGGAGACATGGAGCCTTATCTCAAAATAATAATGATAACAACAGTAATAATCTTTGAGTTGATTACCTGCAGAAATAACATTTCAGACTTTCCAATTGACTCAGGACATTGCTAAAACTAATTCAAGTGTTCCTTTTGACTATTTCAACTTGACAACTAGCTTCATTTGTAACATGTCCCCGGACAAGCTTACTTGAGAATGAATAATCATATACTATTAGTGCAACACAAAGCAGATGAAAATCACAATTTTAATTATAGACTTGGCATTATGAGGTCAGTATATGATCATCTAAGCAGTGTGCACGTTTGTTTCGTGTGATTCCTAGCAAGGACTAGATCTAAATTTCTCATGATTCTGATGTCATTCTGCTTGACTGTGTGAGAGGTTTAATTTGCGTGCAGTAAAACGTTTTCCTTCTAAGTTGTTGGATGAGTTCAAATACATTCTACAGCATCCGGGTTTAGATAAGAACACCCACCGCTCCAGACTACTTCCTCATAATCCTTTGCAGTTAAACTAAACTTCCACAGACAACTAATTTTCTGGTGTTTTCCACTGTTGTGGAGGGCTTTTATTTTTTTGTTTGTCTGTCTGTCTGTAGTATGAGGGCCTGAACCTAGGGTCTCAAGAGCACTAGGAAAGGAGTTTATCATCATGCTACATCCCCAGACCTCTTCCACTTTTGTTTTGGTTGGTTGGTTTTGATTTTTCCGTTTGGTTCTTTGTTTTTTAAGACAGCGTTTCTCTGTGTAGTCCTGGCTGTCCTGGAACTCCCTCTGTAGACCAGGCTGGCCTCAAACTCAGAGATCCAAGTGCCTCTGCCTCATGAGTGCTGGGATTGAAAGTGTGCACCACCATGCCTGGCTTCCAGCCCTTTTCTTATCTTCTATTTTGAGACAGGGTTTTGCCCAAGCTGGCCTTGAACTTGCATTCTTCCTGTCTCAGCCTCTTAAATGGCTGAGATGACAGGTTCACACCCGCAGGCCTGACCCTACTTTTCTGCTTCTTATTCCCATGGATTCGCTTTGCCTTTTCTTGAGCTCTGTGCGAGCAGGATCATGCATTATCTATCCTTCTGAGTCTAGCTTCTTCCATAAGTCTGTTTCATTACTCATCTAGACACAATTCCCCCTGCCAGGACACTCGTGGGAGAACGTTCACACAGGTGTCTTCTGTAGGTATCTGCTACCACAGCTTTATACATGCTTTTTAGTACTTGCAAGGGTGGATGATAAACAGATTTTGTTTAATAGTCTCTTCACTGAATGAATAGCTTTTAGACATTTAGACATATGGTCTGTGGGTATCTCTTTTACACTTTTGACGTGTGTACACTTGGATGGCCTAGAAGGGCAAGGAAATAACCCATCACTGTAGCAGAGCCTCTGTTTCAGCCCAGGAGCCTGGCCAATACCTCCCAGCTGCCTGAGAAGCCAAGAGTGGACTAAGAAGCTGGACACCAACAAAATAGGACAAAGGAAGGGTCTTCCGGGCCAGCTGAAATGGGTGTAGATTATGTGACTGGCAAATCCATGCATGGTGGCCAATTTTAATTATCAAGTGACAGGATCTAGAATGACCATAGAGACACAGGGGCATGCTTGTGAAGGATTGTCTAGATTGGGTTAAATGGACTGGGAAGACCTACCCTGTATGTGGGTGGCATCATTCCATGGGCTGGGATCCTGGACTGAATTTACAGGAGAAAAGAGCTGGACCCCAGCATTCATCCCTCTGCTTCCTGACTATTGGCGCAAAGCTGTCTAAATGCCTCTTGTTTCCTGGAGCTGTGAGACAAAATAAACCATCCTCCACCCAATTGCTTTCATCGAATATTGCCACAGCAGTAAGACAAGCACCAATACACCACACAACACCTTTGTTCGCTCGTGGGTTCCGGTTTTGTTTCGCCTTGTTTATTTTGGGGACACGGTCTCTCTGTAGCCTTAGGTGGTCTCAAACTCATGGTGAGCCTCCTGCCTCGGCTTCCTCAGGCCTAAGATTGTAGATGTGTACTACCATACCCAGCTTGCTTGCTTATTTATTTGCTTACCTACTTATCTGTTTGTTTGTTTCTGTGCTGGGGCTTGAACTCAGAGCCTGATACAGGCTAAGCAAGCACTCTACCACAGAGCTCCATCCAGGCCTTGACAAATCCTTTTTGAGCACCAAGCACGTGGGCCCACTATGCTGCATTTTAGAGTCACTGTGACAAAAATAAGTAAGTCAATAAGATACCTTCTCCTCTGACCTCATGGAGCTCACAGATTGGTAAACAGAGACAGATATTAATGAAATAGGCATACTCATGATGCCAGCCCTAGGCTCCCGGGGACAGTCATTCCTGTACCTGCCTCTCCGACACTGCACATGCTCCCTCCCCTCCCCCTCATCTGTCTCTCTTACCATGTCACACCTTCCCTGGAGTCTCCCTTCTGAATCTGAGCCTATCTGTCCTTACTGCCAGCATGCACCCTCTTGAGTGGGCATCTCTGCCTCTGTACCTCCTCCCACCAAGAAGTCTGAGAAATGTGGAGGGGAAGGAAGAGGTGATGTGCTCCACACTGCCCCTGAGTCTCAGCTCCACCACCTCCACTCACAGCTCCTGACTGTGGGTCCAAAGAAGTCTCCCACCTGAGTGCTGGTGGCCTTGTTTGCCTAGGGGAAGAGTGCAAGGATTTCCTGAGGTTTCAGTGAGAGCTGACCCATAGTGTCCCGTGACAGATGATGCTGAGCAATAGCTTTCTATCTGCCCCTCTGGGAAGCCTGGGAACCAACTGCTTGACAAGGGGGTTATCCACCCTTCACTGGATTCATGGCTTCTTGTGTTCAGGGACGGTGGGGAACCTCAGTATAGAGAAGTAGTTAGGACAGGGATGAGAAGTGGCAGAGGAAGCGGAAGCCTGGGGTCCTGTGTGGCTCCCATCGGCAAGGTAGCTGAGAGTGGGAAAGAGGTGCCTGCTGTTGGCAGCATCCAGGCTTGGAGTGAACTGCTATAGTAATCATGTATGGGGACAGAACAGGCTCACAGCAGCTGGGATCCAGGTGGGCCCTGCCAGGAACAGATCCAGCATGCTGGACCACTGCCCAGTGCTGCTTCCCAAATCCCATCTTCTCCCAATTCCCAGAGTGTGGCCGTCACTCTGCCAAGCATCCTGGCAGCCTCTGGCAACTCCACTTTCAGAGAAGCCCAGGAACCTGGGACGTTGCCCAATCAGCCACCAGTGGGCTGAGGTGTCCCTGCCTGAGCCCTGACAGCAAAGTCCCTTATCCATCCCATCACAGAGCTCCTGGCTCTGAGGCTTTACTGCAAACACTCTTAGCATAAAGTTCCCACCTAAGACCCAGCAGCAACCCCCTCCCAGACAAGTCTTAACCTTGAACCCACTGCTCGTCATTGACTCCTTCCACATAGGCTGGCGCTTGACTTTGTTCTCATCCATTGCATGAAAATAACAAGTTTTCTCCTCCTCTCTCCCACAGTTGTGTGATTGTAAATGAGGCCATGCAGGAAATGCACTGCACATGTGGCCATCATGCTGTGTGACTTCAGCCACATTGTTGCTCCTCTCTGTGCCCTAGGCAACATTAAGAAGACACTAACACAATGCCCAACGGCCACCCTCCCCCAAGCCTATTCCCATCAGAGAAATGGGATTGAGTATCTCTGGAGGGTGCTGCTTGGAATGGATGCCACATTTTCTTTGCTTCTCTTTAAAGAATTCATCTCCATCCAGGGAGTCTGGGGAGAGTTCCTGCACCTAGAGGGTATCCCTGTCCTGAGAGATAAATCTCCCTACCAGATACCAGCTTGGGCCCCCAGCAGCAGGCCTCACTGGGCCTAGCCGTCTTCCCTCGCTGGCCTGTGCTCTTGGCAACTCCAGTTTGCACGTCTTGCCCAGCCTGCCTCTCCTCCTCCTGACTTTCCTTCCCTGTCCCTACACTTATGCCAGGTGCCCTCTAATCTACCCTCCCTTCTCCACACCCCTGCCCCGCTGGCATTCAGGTCTTAACGCGAGAATGCAAATGATTCCACAGAACTGTGATCTGCTCTGGGGGGAATGCAATCATCTTGTGTTGCAAGTAGTGTCCAGATGACTGGTTTATGGATCTGTCTGTAAGCGTGTCTCAGCATCACTTATGTCTTCTGCTTACACTCTGGTAGGGATTCCTGAGAGCCTATTATGGTCTGTAGGGACATAGCCCTGAGCCCTGGGGCTTGTGAGCAGAGCCAACCCTGGCACTCTCAGATGAGAGGTTACCTTCCCTCCAGGTACGTAATAATAAGCTAACTTCATTGAGTCTGACAGGTGCCAGGGACAGGGCTTGGCTTTATAAGCACCAACTTCTAGAACCATCATGGTCTGGTGTACTGGAGTAAAAGGATCCCCTTACCATGCTAGACATAGGCAGGAACATGGCTGGTGAGGTAGAGCTAATTAGTCCCAGGCCACCTGGCTTTAAGTTCCTGTCCTTCACTGGCCACTCTCTCCCATGACCACTGCTGAGGAGGAGCCATCAGTGGTGACTGGAAACACTAAAGGGAAGGTGGCTTTGGACCAGCTTGAGCCTAGGTGCATTAGCTGGAAAGAAAAGCATCTGGAGCCAGGAGAGCCACATGCCAAAGCAGCCAGGCCCAGAAGTGCCTATCAAGTTCAGCGACACCATTCTTTTAGGCGTTTATGACCTCCAGGAAATTACATTCCCAGGGGGCGGTGCAAACTCACTGATGTCACCCCTTCTTTGCAAGTGAGAGGCTGAGGCACACGGGAGCCACCCCTCCTCAATGGCCTGGCAGTCATTGCTGGCCTGGGACAGCAGTCCAGACCTCTCACACTGGGACCGCTGTTCTTTTGCCTCACCTCCTCTTCTTTCTTTCACAGGTCTTCCCCCCTCTCCCCACCTGTTGATAAAGGCACTGATCGACGCTGCCAAGCCTGGGCAACCCCAGGACTCCACCCCCACCACACCCCCACACCCCTTCTCCCTCTGCCCGACTTAGCCCTGCCTCCACTTACACCTCTACTCCCCACGAAGAGGGTGCCTCTTTCATCAGTGTGAGGCCCCAGGGTCACTTCACTGTCCTGTCCACAGTGGTCAGGCCACTGCAGATCTCAGAACAGCCACCCAATTCAACCTGTTAGGAACTAGTGCCCCATTGCACAGTCCTCCACACACAAAGACGGTAATCACCACGAAGAAGGGTCCCCAGTGTAGAGAAGAAAACGCCAGGTCCTCTCTGATCGACCCTCCCTTCCCCACATTCCTCCCCTGCTGGCATTCAGTTTCTAAGGGCACTGCACGAATGCAAATGATTCCACAGAACTGTGACCTGCTCTGGGGGGAATTCGACCATCTTGTGTTGCAGGTAGCGACCAGATGACCGATTTATGGATCTATGCATACGTGCATCTCAGCATCACTTATTTGCTGTTCTAGGGGAGGTGCTCTGAATTCTCCTTGGAATGGGTAACATCCCACAGGGTCTCTCAGCAATTCCTGAGTTAAGTACATTGATTGACACATGTTCACTGTATTTCTGTATGGAGTGCTTGACTGTACTTCCGCAAGCTGTCCTGAAACACTCCCCAGGTGGTGGCCAGTTTTCTCTTAAAGGGTTTCACCCACAGTCTGAGAACAAAGGGCCCTTGGTCTTCCCAGCTGCATGCAACCCCTGGATCTCCAAAGGGGACTCTGGAGGTCAGCAGTGGGGACCCCAAGTCCTCTGATAGGTTCCTCGGTCAGCCCTTCATCAGAAGGGGTTTAGTGAGCATCTGCTCTGTGTTGTTGCTGAGTGGAGGACTGTCTGAGGCTCCTCCCTCACCTTCTGTTGGCCTTGCCCCTGGTGTCACTAAGGTCGCAACTGTAGAAGTCCCGGGTGCTGCTTATTTTGTGGGTCTGAGACAAGCGAGGGTCTTCTGGGAAAGGGGAATCTCAATGGAGAAAATGGCTCCGTCAGATTGTCTTGCAGGGCATCTTCTTGACTAGTGATTGATGTAGAAAGATGCTGTCCACTGGGAACAGTGGCACCACTGGGCAAGTAATCCTGGGTTGTAGGATAAAGCAGACTGAGCAAGCTATGAGGAGGAAGCCAGTAAGCAGCACCCCTCCATTGCCTCTGCATCAGCTACTGCCTCCAAATTCTGCCCTGCTCAAGTTCCTGCCTTGGCTTTCCTCAGTGATACCCTGTGATTGGGACATGTACACCAAATAGACCCTTTCCTCTCCAAGTTGTTTTGGGCCATGGTCTTTAACACAGCAACAGTAACTTAACTAAGACAGCTTGGGTTTCAATTCCTGCCCCGCCCAACACAGCTCCTCATGGGAACAAGGCTTCCACAGAACTCAGGGGACCTGGCCTGTCTTTAGGGAGGGAACTTCAGAACTTTCAGTGGGAGGAGAGGAGTGGGTAGGTAAGGAAGGGCTAGAGGTAGGGACCCTCATTCTTTATTTCTGACTTTGTATTTGACCTTACATGTAGAGATGATTTCAATCTCCTTCCGGTCTGGACCCAACTTTGCCAGTCTATAATGAGAATAACAACTCTGGCCTCACTTAGCTCTTTGTGTTTGGGAGAGTGTGGTTATTAATTGGCTGCCACATGCATAACATCCAGCATTTATTGAGCATTTTCTGTGTGCTAACCAAGAACGGGGTTCCCACCCCACCACTACAGAGAGTTTGAAGTTCCCTCAGCAGTTCCTATGGAAGACAAAAGCCAGGATCACTCATGAGCAGATGGGACAGGAAGATGAGGCTAGTGACAATGGCCTCCCCATCCTCCGTCATCAGAGTCCTGTATCCAGTTTGTGTCCACCTTGGAGTAGTGACAAGGACAGTGAGGGAGCCCAGTACTCCTGCGGCTGCAGCTTGAGGCTCCAGGCTGCCTGGGGGAAGGAGTTTAGAGGCACTCTCCTGGGGGTCCCCCTTCAGAATGTTTGCCTGTCTGCCCTCTGGGCCTCGCCTGCCAGCAGGGCACAGAAGCAAGGATTCAGAGAGCTCCATGGAGCCTTGGTCAAGAGCTGCAGAGGCTCTGCTGGCCTTCCAAATGGAGAAATATACAGACAGGAGGGCAGACCAGGCTTCCCAGGAGACCTCAGCCTTCCTCCCTGATAGGTCCAGCCCAGGTGGTTCTGGAAGACAGCCAGAGCAGGAAGGCTCGAGACTGTCTGGGGTCACTGGCTGGGATCAGGAAGCACTCAGAGGGTCAGAGCCCAAGGGGGTGGAACTTATGTGGGTTACAGACTATTACAGGCCAGGCACTTTGCTAACAATAACAAGTGACAGTCACCCTGTCCCCACACTTTGCATCCACTATTCCTTTAATCTCTTCAACCATCCTTGCAAGACAGCCTATGATCAGTATCTTATAAACAGGAAACTCAACTGTGGCTCCAGGCTGCCTGGGGGAAGGAGTTTAGAGAAGTTAGCGTATCCAAGCTGGGCACTGCACATACCAGACCTCACTGAATTATACTTCCTAAAGCTCCATGGTATAAAGAACTTTTTAAAGACTAGGTCTCAAATTCACCATCCTTCTGCCTCCATCTCCAAATATTGGGATTATAGGCATGTACCACCACATCTGACTCTAAGGGGCTCTGTATCATCATTATCTAGATGGTGAGATGCTGGTTCAGAGAGGTTAAGAAAGTTTCAGGAGGTCACACAACCAGGAAGCAGGGTACTATAAAATGAACCACAGGCATTTCTGTCAAAGCCTGGGATCCTGATCACCATGTCACATTGCATTCAAATCCCATACCCAGAGACAGAGGTATATTATCACCAATTGCATTTTCCAGAGAAAGAAATCAAGGCCCCAGAGGGCAATGGGACTAGGCCAGAGCACCCCACTAGTGGTCATGAACACCTTAACCAGAACCAGGTCCCAGCCTGTCAGCCTCCAGCAGTGTGGAGGCCATGTCCTCCTGAGCCCAGGTCTACCAGTTTCGAGCTCCCTGTCCCCAGCCCCTTCCTATGACAGCTCTGCTTAATAAAGACTAGCTGCTTGCTCAGACACAGGGGTCTCAAAAAAGGGTCTCAGGTGTCTGGAGGTCTGTACCACACTGCACTAGAGGTCTGAATTAGGGCTGGGGGCACTTGGTTGGCTGGTTGCTGGGAGGAGGTAGGGTAGGAGAGGATGTGATGGGCCCGATCTCTGAGAAGCTCCAGATTCTACCCAGGGCCCAAGAGCTTCCCTGTGGTCCTTAATTTTTGGGAGTCTCCTGAAACCCTTGGTCCTGTACCTCTCAGCTAGGGAGTGTCTCCTGCTCACCGCTCAGGTGCCGAGTGGCCTGGAGCAGCAGTCTTCTCTACTGTGGACTCAACTTCTGCAAAGGGTCCAGAGGGCCCTCCCTCAAGGACCTGTATCCATGAGTGTTCTCATCCAGTATCCATGAGTGTCCTCATCCAGAGAGGCAGCCAGGGCTCAGTCCCAGAACCCTCGGGCACTAGAGGAGACACAGGTTGAAGGCCCAGAGCCCAAAACAATGTCTGCAAGATGATGACACAGAGGAGAGATAAATGTCAGAGACAGGGAGAGGGAGACAGAGAGACACAGAGATGGGAGCTTCTTGGGGGTGAATTAGAGAGTCCCACCTACGGCGAACAAGGCACAGAGACAGAAAGTGCACAGATCCACATGGACAGCTTGAGGAAACACGAGGAGGAGAGGAGCAAGGGCATGGGCAAGGGTTGGTGAAGAGCCAGAGAGAAAGCGGGGCCCTAGGAGAGACCCAGAGGCCCTAGGTGCACAGAAGGAAGGATGGAATGCAGGGCTGGGAGGAGGGATCAGCGATTCAGGCCTTTGCAGGCCAGGGAGGGGGCTTGGGCGGCTCTGGCATATGGCTTCTGATCTCCTGAAGGCATGAGAGCATAACCATTCATCTCTATAAATAATTTTACCCGCCGAGCCTTCTAAATGGCTTCTCTGTGTCTGTGAAAGCTTTTAAACCCCATTTGCTTAGTAAACACGCAGGAAGCAGACAAAAGCTCTTCCCTGGCAGTGAGGGGGCTGGAAGACCAATTAGACTGAGGAGTAATTAAAAGGAAGCAGAGTGCCAGCTGTGGCTGCTGGGGTCCCCTGGCCCTTCATCCCTCCTGGACTTCGCTCTTCTCTTCTGGAGAGGGACACACTCTGGGCATCTCAGCCTCATGCCTGGTCTGCCCGTGAGTGAGCCTGAAGGAAGATGAGCCTTTGGTGTTCCTAAGGAATGAGGAAGTTCTTCTTTGTCTCTTGCCCAAGTCTCCATGTTATTCTATGCCGTCCAGCCTTTAGACATGACAGTTTGCCCTCATTGCAGAGATCTGAGGAGATTGGGCTGCTTTCTAAATAAGGCATTTCACATCCCTGTGTCTACACAGCGGTGTTCAGGATTAGCCCCAAACCCTTCTTCCAAGCAAGACCGCTCTGAGGGTCCCAGCTAGCTTTCTTCCATTTCTTTCTAAATCTTACACAAGGGACTGACTTGTCCATTATTTTTTTAGCTCTGTGTTAACAGAGCCCAAGACAATGTTGACTATGTGGGTTTCCAACCCCTGACCAAACAACAGCTGCATGGGACCATTTGTCTGACCATTTACGCACTCCTTCCGGCCTCGGCCCTGGTCCTTGAGTCACCCGAAGTAGAACCAGCCCTTTGTCCCTGTTAAGTTTGCTCAGGTCAGATTCCGGACTCTGTCCAATTAGCTGAGATCCCCTTGGATGTGGATTCTACCACCAGCTTGTTCACTGTCCCCTCCGCCTCTGAGCAGCAGCACTGGGTGCAGTAGAGCATTGTGGGACACTCTTGAGTACTCGGCACTCTGGGTGCTTCCTCTGGGGACCAGGGACTCTAGTGAGCTTTTTCTTCAAAGCTTATGCTTCATGGCCTGCCCTGGCTCCTGAGCTGCATACTGCCACCCCCTACCTGTCCTTACTGCACACAGCTGATGGCTGTGCTGGGAGCCCACTGGGGCCCAGCCACATGGGGTGACACAGACGTATAGTGACTCCAAGAGCTCATGAGTTGAAAGCATGATTTCCAGATGGTGACGCTGTTGGGAGGTGGTGGGTTCTTGAAGGCGCTAACTTCATCAACAGATCATGCATTAATGATCTCGTAGCTGAATGAGCTGTTAAGAAATGGGTCTAGTTGGAGGAAGTGGTTGCTGGAGCCTGTTTTTGAAGGATCTCTCTTGTCTCCACACTTCTTCCTGTCTTGTATTCTCTGCTTCCTGGCCACCATGAGGTTAGCAGCTCTCCCCCATCTGTGTTCCCTTCCATGGTTCTCTGCTTCATCTCAGGCCCACGGGCACTAGGGGAGCCAAATCGCCATGGACAGAGACTGCCGAACCCATGAGCCCAAACAAACCTTTCCCCTTCAAGATGACTTTCTTGAAGATTTTTGTCCCTAATACATGAGTTATTATTATTCAGGGACCTGAATGGACGATACATATGAATTTGCCAGAATCACACCTCTCATTCCAGCTACTCAGGAGGCTGAGGCAGGAAGTTTGAATACTCAGGGTCAGCCTGGATAACTTAGCAAATCCCTGTCTCAAAATAAAGATTGAAAGAGGGCTGGGGATGTAGTTCAGTGGAAGACTACTTGTCTAACTTGCGGTAGTTAATTCCCAGTATGGGGTGGGGAGGTAGTCGTGTGATGAGTATCATCAACTTGACAGAGTCTAGAATCACCTGGTAGATGGGCCTCTGGGCATACCTGTGGGGGATTTTCTTGATTATGTGAACTGATGTGGGAAGACCCATCTTAATTATGGGCAGGACCAGTCCCTGGCAGGTCTGTGTAAAATGGAGAAAGCAAGCCAAACATTCGCTGATCACCTTCTTTCTGATTCTTCATGTGATGTGACCAGCCACTTCAAACTCCCACAGTATTGACTTCCCCTGCCATGATGGACCGCATCCTTCTGAAAGCTGGAAAAAGTCTTTTGTCCCTCAGGTTGCTTCTGTGAAGGATTTTTGTTGTTTGTTGTCGTTGTTTTCTCACAACAGGAAGAGAAACTGAGATAGTTTACGTCCCTAATCTTCCAGGGTGCAGATGGGGAAACCGGGGCCAGAGGTGGCAGCATTCACGTTTGCATCTGCTCTGCCTCCTCACTCAGTTACTCAGTGCATCAATGCTGGACATTGGGTGTGGGCGTAGGGGTGAACGAGGGTGAAGAATGGTATACCATTCCTCTGGCTAGGGTCTGGTCCCCTTGCGGGCTCGGGTTACCCAGCAGCCCCGAGATCTGCTTCTGCCATCATCCACTTGTGTTCCCTCACCTTTGTACGCAGCCCTGTGGTTCTGTTAGCTTTCATTGCTCCTTTATTAATTGGCTTGCCTGTCCTCGGGATTATTTGATTGCCACTTAATTGCTTGATGACAGCAAGGTTTATTTTTGTTCTTTTTCTCTCTTAGAAAGGGGGCGGATGCTGAAGAATTGGCCAGGCTGGCTGCTCAGGGCTGTCTCATTCCCCAACAGGGTCCTGCTGTCCCTTCCCATCTGCTACCCTAAACAGGAGGGAAGTGGAACCACTGAGGCTGCTCCAGCTCTAAGCCCCGACAAGGGCTTTGGGAGCATTTGAGGCAAGGACAGCTGGGTGCTCACAGGCTCTTTAAACTGCTGGTGGTGAAACTGTGCCCTCAGCCAGCTAGGTGAGGCCTAAGCAGGATATCTACTATGCCTCTGTAAGTGGGAGCCACCAGGGTAAGGGAAACTCTGAAGAACTAGTCTAGGGCCACAGAACCAGGATGGGACAGGATAGGAAACCAGATCTGTAGCTACTTGGACAGACTACTCTTTCCATATGGGAGCCTGGAGGTTCAGAGGTACACAGAGGCTGCAGCCTCTGGAGGAGGGCGAGTCTCTGGGAAACACACACATACTCTCTCATTTATCCACTGAGCACATACTAAACATCCATGGGGTCCCAGGCATATCATTGAAAACAGGAGGGTGACTGTGATATGCTTCAATACTGTCCTCCTGACCTTAGAACAGTATAAGCTAGGTCAACCTACCCCCTGTAGGGGTAAACCAAGTCTGTGAGGTGTACAGGGCATGTGCTAGGTTCCTGGCACTCAATACTTTGCTTAACGCTCATGGAAACTCTGGGCAGAAGAGCCAGGAAGGACTGTTGTCCAGCTGTGGGCTGTAGATGAATAAGAAACCCTCAACTTAAAAAACTGGAGGGATTTGCTCATTCACATAGCTATAAATGGGAGGCAGAGTTTGCTTCAGATCTGTGGGGATCTACATGTTGGGCCCTTGATGTCCCATGTTGGTAGCTGGAGAGTTCCTATGGTCCTGGACTGGGTAAGAATGAACCTGTGGATGGCCTGTGCTCACTGGGTATGCATTGGGGTACAGAAATGAGGGCATTAGTCAAGAATGACCAAACTGGAGGAAAGGATGTCTGTCCCTGTTGCTAGACATCCACAGAGTCTGTATAACAGGCAAAGGAGTTTATTAGAAGATAAAACTCACTACAGCCTGAGAAACCAAGCTATAGTCCACGCTAATCTTCTTCCTGATCCAACATCTGCCTGGTCCGTCTCAGCATCCAGACTATGAGGCAGTGAAGAGAGCCCGCATACATACATCTCAGGTCTTAAGGGTCCCAAGAGGCCACACCCCAGGGGCATATACTTCAAGGTCACAGACAGGTCTAGCAGTTATCTGCTGCCTCTCTAGGGGCAGTGCTTCAAGGTCATAATCAGAACAGCTATCCACTACATCTCCCCTTTTTGTCTAAATAAGGAAGTTCTAATCTAATACAAAACTATATACAATAGGAACAATTATCAAGTATTGTCCAGGAGAGATAATAGATAATGACATAAACAAAATGGAACTACAATCAACAAGAACAACATCAAGTAAGAAACATACTAAAATCTAGAGATGTCCAGAACCCATATCTGGCAGGAAGCAGCCTGAGTAACAAATTGCCCCCGTCCTCAGGGCTCCCTTGTTGAGGCAAGTCATTCCTTTCCACCACACTGGGGCTTATAGAGCTGCTCCAACTTCAGCTGGACTCTCCCCACCTCTTCCCCTAGCCTACAAACTTACATGTGAACTTCACCAGGCTGGCCCTCAAGGCCTGCCTGATCGTGATCCAAACTCCTCGGGCTTGTTTCTGAATGCTGAAGACCATCCCACCTCACAGACTTCACCAAACCAGGAATCACAGCCTAAAGGGATATAAGCATGCTCACACTAACGAAGACCCACTGGGACGCCTGGTATGGGGTCCCTGAGTTTTTCAATCTTTTCCTCCCTTGTGCACACCACCTGTCCTCATCTCTAGAGCTAGTAAGAGTATTTCCTTATCTGGCATGGGTTCCGGCTCCCCACCCCCAGCTTCCCGTCAGCTCACCTGCTTACTGCCTAATTGTCAGGATGTGAACCCTAGTTCCCGGATTCAGGGCTCTGATGGGCTTAGCATAGCTTAGCTTCACTTCTGGCCCAGTCTCTGGCCCAGCCACTTTTGGCTATGCTTTTAAGGCATGGAGCCCCATGGAGCCAGGGCTAGCCTTGTTTGGGGCTCTGCCTCCCTAGCTGTGGGTACCAGGACTAGAAGCTATGAATGATGACACTGGGCCTCCTCTTATTCTTCATGCACACCTGTGCCTGCAAAACCTCTGTCCCCTCAACCTGGGACACCTCCCCACAAACTTCTGCCTTCTGTAATCCAAACCAAGTTGTTTAATTTCTCCATTCCTCTATTGGGTATCAACCCCAAGCATCTTTTAGTGGCCCCTTCCGTATCCTTACACTATGATGGCCACATCCAGTGGTGCCCACCTCCCTTTCCCCCATCTGACCCAGCCTACCTCCCCACTAGGTTTGGTATACCATTCTTCACCCCAGCCTGTCCCCTACCTCTACCCAATGCCCAGCATGGATGCTCTAAGTAACTGAATGAGGGGTGGGTCCAAATGTGAATCTTGCTGCACCCAGATGGCCTGCGGTGCCACCTCACAGGGTGACCTTGTTATCCACCTCTTCTACTGTAAGCGGATACCCTGTTTAGACTGAGAACATTTCTCCTCCCATCCCGACCTCCAACATAACCCCTGTCCTCGGACCAGACCTTTCAGCTGCCCCTCTGGCTGCCCGCTTTCCCACTCCCCTGCTGACATTTCCTCCTCATCCCTCCCCAGTAGATCTTTTCAGTGCAGGATCACAGAGTCCATGTGCGTCGCTGCCACTCCCGGCAACCTCCGCTCTCTCAAGCTGACTTTGTGGGCTTATGCTCACTATTGTCAGCCCCACGATTTTCTGATGTTTTTCCCCCTCTCTTCTTTTTTAAACATGGGGTAATTTCAACCTTCCTTTCACAGATAGGCAGCTTTCAACTTGGGCACTGGAATTTGGCTTTGATTTATTTTTTTGATCCTCTGTATAGATTTTCTCCAATCAGAAAGACCCCTGGTCCTCGGGGCCATGAATAAAGCTTCAGTAAAAAAAAAAAAAAAATATTGCTCAGACTCAGGAAAGAGAAGTCATTGCCCAAGGTCAACAGGCTGGTTAGAGGTGAGGACCTGGATGCCCTGCATCCTTTTGTTTGGTTTCTCTCCACCCTGCCCCATAAGGTCATTTTCTATAACCTGCCAAAAACTCTGCATTAAAGAGGAAAAGCAGGGACTGTCCTTACGTGGCTCACAGAGCTGAGGCCTGGCCTGGTGTGTTGGGACCACAGCTGCCCTCAGAGACCCCAGTCTCTAAGCAGAGCCTTGAGTCCTAATGGTTCTAGGAACTTTGCCTCCATGTCACATGTCATTGCAGGCTCCCAGTAGGGCCCCATCATTTCGGCGGCTGCTATAATCAAAACCGCAGTTTATCTGGGGCTTTCTACCCACTCAGTCCTTTACCAGCCTGTGACACCCAGCCTTCCAGCTGTTGCATAGATCGGGCACCGTTGGCACTCGGCCCTTTCTAACTATCAACAGAAACTGATGTTCACAGGGACCCAGGGATTTGTTAAGTCACACAACAGGCGTAAGGATCCAGACCTGGAAACGGCAGAGCTCCAGACAGAGCCCAAGCTCTTCCTCTGATTTAGGATGAGGCCTAGAGGAGAGGGGTTCAGGACAGGGACAGGGGAGTGAAAACAAATGCTATCTGTTAAGATTGTCAGCCACAGCCAAGCAAACTGGCCATGCAGATCAGTAGACAGCCAGGGCGAGGCAGGAGAATAGGGTGATAGGGTAGAGAGGGGAAATCCAGGGGCATCTAGATTAAAATTGGAAAGAAACAAATGGCAGAGGAAGACTGGACACACCACCCCCATGTAACAGAACAGAGCATGTGCAGAAAGAGTACACTGTATGTAAATGAACCATAAAAAAATTAATGTTCCCAGCCTGCCCCCCTGCTCTGTCTCTTTAGATTCTTGGCTTCTTTCCAGAGCTGGCCTGTTTCCAAGCTCAGAAGTAGTTTCCTTTCATAAACCATCTCCTTTTCAGTTACCAGCCACATGTCTTTTTCCAAATCTTCATTCGGGGACACAAGAATCTGAAACTTACAGTGGGTGCCCACCACACCCAGATCTGCATGTATGACATGGGTGGACCTGATTGGCTCCAGCAGACCGGACATTCCACCTGCATCACACCCTGGGGTAGCAGTTGTGGCCCTGGCATCAAAATGGAACTAGGTGCATATAGTGTACCTGGGTCCCGGCCTGAGCTGGTGGGGGCAGGCACCTGGCCCCCTGCAGACACGATGGTGAGTGGATGCTGGGGAGGCAGGCTTGGCTCTCTGTCAGGTGAGAAATGAAGGCACTGTCTTTTGAGCTTCGCTCTTAGAAAGATGCTCCCTGCAGTGATTACCTGACCCCATGACCCCCAGGGCCTATGGCCTCACTGACTTGGCTATATTCCTTGCTTCCTTTTTTAGCTGACACATGAACTTTCATGATGCTCTCAGACCATAAGTGTGATCTCAGGGCCTGTGAAATCTTAGTCCCCTGGCTCTGTGCTGGTCTAACTCTCTTCCCCTTCCTGGACTTGCTGGTAAACCCCACTCTCCGTGGTCCCATCTCCACAGCCTTGCCTTTTCTCCCACATCTCTGTCTACAGCCTGGCTTTGGCCCTGGAGAGTTTCTAGCAGAGTACAGCAGATGCTCTCTGCACCTGTGACCAATCCACCACCTTAGCTGGACCAGGGGACAACAGTGACTGCCTGGACTCTGATCTTCACTAGGTGAGGCATCAATCTGCACACATCTTGCTCTCTTTGACCTCTTTGGGGCACCCGTATCACTCCAACACTATGTGGGTATGTGAGAGTTCTATTCCAAACACCGGGAGCCACTTCAGAATGATGAAGGCGGCTGTTCTTTTCCAAGGTCCCAACAAGGAGAAACTGTGTGCCCCAGGGATCAGCTCCTCTTTACCCTGTGGTAGCCTCAGCTTCCAAAGATCTACCCTTTCCTTAAATAGGGTCCTTGTCCATTCCACAGATAATATCAAGAGCCAGGAGTGTCCAGGACTCCTCTGCCAGCCTCCTTCTCAGCCCCACCCCACCCCCACACACCCTGCAGAGAGACTAGTGAAGCATGACTTTGAGCAAGCTTTTTCCTTTGGGACCATCATTGGCTCCTGCTGCCCACAAGGCTGTTGATAGTCCCTCACAGCATTTAAGGCTGTCCAGGATTTGGTACCAAATCTGATTTCTCAACTCCGATTCCCTGTAGTGCCCTCATTTCCAGTGTTCTCTCTCTCTCTCTCTCTACCTGCCTCTGTGGCTCATTTTCCCAGCCCAGCAGCAAATGTACTTCAGACACTCAGTCCCGCTCCGCACACTCCGCCCCTGACCTCCAATCAGCAGAATATTGACGCAGCTGACTCCACCCTCTGCTGGGTTTAGTGTGAGCATCTGGAGGCTTGTCAAGGACTTAGTCTGCAGCTGACCCATGTGCCCTCCATGCCAGCCAGGGGTCTTGCACACACTGTTGCTCTCTCTGTACGTATGGCAGGATGAGACATCAAGGATTCCAGATCAAAGCAGAAGTGACCACCAGCCTGGGACTGCAGGCTGTTCACTCTTCCTGGTTCTGCAACACAATAAAAACCGTGATCCTTGTCCCTGGCTCCTGGCACAGAGTTCCTAAAACGCTTCGGGTCTCCCGAGTGATAGGCATGTCTTTGGTGGTCTATAACTCTCAACCATCTCTGAGTCTATCCTCCTAAGGAGACTATGGCTGGTCTTGCACATAGTATCAGGGCAGAGGTTTAGAGTCAGAGGAGCTACCCAGGTGATTGGAAAGTTCTAGAGCTTCCAATCCTACCTTCCAACTTCTAAGAAGGTAAGAGAGATGCAGAGCCAGTTGTTGGTCACCAAAGGTCCTGACATGCTTACACAATTAAATCTCAACAGAAATCCCTCCAGGGCTGTCAGGGCTCTAGGGACATCCAACTCTGGGAAGAGCATAAAGTGCCTCCCCTCAAGGTCCAGAGGCTTCTGTGCTCAGAGCATCCAAACCTGGGAAGAACACAGGGTGGGGGAGTGGACAGAGACACATCTGCTGCTTGCCCTTCATAATAAAAAAGGAGTATAGTATTTTCCTGATTGAAAAATTATGAAACTGTGGGGAAGGGCTCTGTAGCCACAACCACTGGAAGTGGGAGTATCTGCCAGGCATGTCAAGTGCAGTGAACCTGTGGGACTGAACTCCTGAACTCATGCTCACTCTGGGTAGCAGTGAGATTTAGGTGGCGTTGAAGTATCCACAGTTGCTGCCAGAAAATCTGAGAATTGGTTAGATGGTGGAAACATCTGTCACCCTTTTGCCTGCATTGACATATTTTGGGGGTGAGCGCTCTACCACTGAGCTGCAACCCTAGCCCTGAAAGGACTTATTTCATCTGCAATGGTCAACATTAGCTCTCATGTTCATAGATCTAGAATCACTGTAGTAGAGGGAAGCCTCTGGGTGTGTCTGTGAGGGAGTACCTAGCTTGGGTTAACTAGGTGGGAGAACCCATCTTAAATGTAAGTGAAACTGTTCCCTGGGCTGTAGTCCTTGGCTGAATAAGAAGGTGAAGAAAGCAAGCTGGGTACCAATCCCTCTCCTTCTGACAGAAAACGGCAATGTTACCAGCTGCCTCCTGATCCTGCCACCGTAGTAGACTGTGTCCTCTAGGACTGTTTGTCAAAATGAACCCTTCCTTCAGTCAGTCATTTCTGACAGGTATTTGGTGGCAGCCATGAGACAGGCAACTGATATATCCTCCCACAACAGTCCTAAAGTGGGCACTGTTTCCACACTCCTGTACAAACAGGAGTACCCGCCGAGGCCAGAACCCACCTAAGGCTACAGGGCTGGCAGCACAGCTGGGATGAGAGTGTGAGTGGTCCAGCAGTCCTCACTACCACCCCTCAGCTCCCGAGTCTCCTGCAGGCCTCTCCATACTCTGGCCTACCACATTAGGCTCCTAGGCCCTTGATGCCTTCCCTCTTCTTGGTCAGGAGGTGTAAAGAGCCCCAGCTCCTGCCAAAGCTAGGCAGGGCAAGGCTAGTTTCCTGGAGTCTCCGTCATGGTGGATGATCCATGGAAAGGAAGAGAGATGTTCAGATGGATGGTTCCGAGGCTAGCGTGGGAAAGACTCAATGGAGAGAAGCAAGACTGTCCTGTGGGAGATGCTCGGAGAGTCCCTGCCAGAAAGATGAGAGGTGACTGATAGCAAGAGTGAAGGATCTAGAGGGAGAAATGGGCAGTGTGAGGGGCGACTCTCTGTCTCACACTAGTTGCTTCCACTATGCCAAAGACACGTCCCAAGACACTCAAAGAGAATGTGTGTTATGGGAGAAGTTCTATGGGGGCTCAAGCGGTCCCCCAAGGCAAGAAGGGGAGTTCTAGGAAAGAGGAATCAAGGATCCTATCCCCCAAAATAAAGTTGGCAGTGATAGAGATACCTGATGTCAACCTCTTATCTCGATACACGTGTATACACATGTGTGTATACTCCTACATGTGTGCACACACATGAAACACACACACACACACACACACACACACACACACACACACACACACACACACACAAAACAAAGGACCCCAAGACTCTGCTTGCCCAGAACCCAACATCTGGATAAAAGTTGAGAATTATCAGTGCTAAATGCTGTTCTGTTTTCTTTTTTTTTTCTTTCTCTCAGCACAGAGCCTAGGGTATTTAAAAACATCTGGGCAATGAGCTGGCTGACTCTGCCTTCCTTGCAGATGTTTAGCCCTCTAGGCTCAGCCCGAGTACGGATGTCGTGGAGACTTCTGGAGGCTGGGAAGTTAAGGGCTCTAGCCAAGGAAAGAGAGGGAGGGTAATATGTACTGTGGACCCTTTTGTCCCGGCTCATCTAGCATCGTTCAGAGACCTGACCCTTGGCTGGGAGCATGTGTTCTCCCTCCACCCCTTACACAGCCCCCAGCTGCAGGCAGCGGAGCAACATTATGTTTATACATCTTCCTGTGGGGTTTAGCCAGCCCAGCACGAATCAGTTCGCGTCTCCTAGCTCTGGATTATGCAGGCAGTGACTCTTATCGAATCTGGCAACCAGATTTATGAATCAGTCGATATTTATTGCAGGGAACAATCTATCTTCAAGTCTGGTCTATGCACACAAAACCCTGCTCCAGGCACACCCAAAAGGGTCTTGATGCTAAATGTTGGAAAGGTCCTCGTGAAGATATCAGAGGTGGGAGCGACGAACAGAAGACTGACATCAGTCAAAAAAGAAGGGAAGTGTGAGGTGGGGGGTGATGTGTCCGTTAGAAGGGGGGATGTCTACTTTATGGGTCACATGCTTGGCCTACTCTGATCTCTCCAACCCTCTCCCACTCTCCTCTCCACCTGACTGGACACAAGTCAACTAACTGTTGTGTGATTTGAATTCAAGCAGAATGTAAAACTCGATAGAGTGCATGGTAACACATGGCAAGCATGCTGTCAGTTCTTTCTAATTAGTGACTCTTTTGTTACACACCCCTGCCCACCCGCCCACTGGCCCATTAAAGAAGAAAATGGAGCCTGAACTCCCTAGCTGTCTTCTGATGGGCCACAGGAAGCTGAGGTTATGACTCAGCTGGAGTGGACAGGATGAAGACCATTTATGATGCTCTCATTTGCATACCTGCATCGATGGGCTAAATCACTGCCAGCGCTCACTTAAGGCAGAGGGAACCCAGGGACTCCCCGCTCAAGAGCAGTCAGCTCCTTTAGAGAACTAGGAAGAATAGAGCCGAACCCCACTGGAAGGACAGAAGCAAGGAGCAGAATTTAAGATCGGTGGAAAGGAAGAAAGTAGGTTTCCCAAAGCTGCCCCCTTCTGCCTCTATTCAGCCCTCATGGGATCTCCTGCCCTGACCTTCCATTATTCCTGTGGCCTTGTACCCCAAGATGACTACGCTTCAGGTCCCTGAGCCCACAGCTCACTCCACATAGACCTTTTTAAAAGGAAATCCAAGGCTCTGGGGGGATGGAGGAAGGAAAGAGGAGACATACAGGAGCTTAGTAGTCAGTCTCTCTGAGGGCTGTACAACAGTTTCTCCAGGCGGAAACATCTGGCTGCCTTTGTGCCATGTAGGCACATGGATGCCTCTCACAGTGACTGGAGAGTCAGCGACTGGGGCGGTATGGGACGTGGCTGAGACCATCTTTACCCCTGGGATGGTTAGTCTTCACTTTCAACTTGGCTGACTCTAGAGTCACACAGGAGATGGGAAGCCCACATCTGGGTATGTCTGTGAGGCATTTCCAAAGGATTAGCTAAGGGGGAAAAGACCCACCCTGAATACGGATGATACTGTGGAAAACATGGAGGTACTTGTGCTCACACATAGGCACTAGGGAACCCAGGAATGTTAAACATACAGGGTTGTCTCTTCAAACAGAAAGATGTATAACCTGTTTTCCAACCCAAAAGGCTGGGAGTGGAGGTGGCTAATAGCCTGGTAACCTCTGTGCTAACTGTATGCCCAAGCCACACGGGGCTCCCCCAGGCTCCTATCATGAGCCTTGTTTACCTTGAGTCTGCTTCCTTTGTTAAAGCTACAGAATCTGTCTTAATGGAAGATGTCACTTGTACTTTACAAGAGTTTCGATGTAATCGTGTCTTAAGCTTTATTGTGCACATGGGATTGAGTTAATAATTATCATGAGGGAACTTTTTTTTTTTCCAAATTGTGCCGTGCTTATATATGCCTAAAATAAACTACCTGGTGTCAGCGTCTCGAAGTTTGAACCAACACCAGCTACTGAGTCGTGTTGAACTCCCTTCTTGCCTCCCCTGGATGACACTCTGCTGGCTGTGGTATTTGCAGAGCTCCCCTCCCCCCCACCTGGCACCATGCACCATCCATAGTAGTCTGGAGACCCAAACAGAATTAAAAAAAAAAAAAGAAGAAGAGAAGAAAAAGCTAGCGCAACACCCGTGTTCCCTCTCTCTGTTTCCGTGTCGAGAACAGCTCGTCTGTGAAGTGCTTCTGTACCATAACGCATGGGAGGAAGCAACCATGGGCTGAACCCGCTGAGATCATGAACCAAACACATCTCTCCTCCTGTAAGTCATTTCTATGGGATATTTCATCAAAGTGATGCAGACAAAATGAATAAACACACACACATACCTATACATGCACCATGCACACACACACACATATGCACACACACACACATGCAGACACACACATGATGTAGGGCAGAAGTACTTCCTTCTTGCTTTGCAGAGACAGTGTTTATGGGTAGGACAAGCAGGCAGGTGGGATGGACGGATGATAAACTTACTCCTCAGTGGGCAGAGAGCAAGAAGTGGGTGGAGCCAGCCCCAGGAGCCTGACTGATGTGAAGAGGGAAGGCCGCCCTCCTTTCCTCAGTCCCTACTGGGGCCAGGACGACTGGACACCAGAGTTCTGAGCCTTGCTCTGGGCCTTTGGACGATTGGTCCCTTGTCCAGACCCCTGTGAGACAATGAACTCTCTTCTCAGCGACCTGTAGAGAGAGGCAGCGAGACAGTATTTGTAAAGGGGCTGAAGAATAACCTTCCAGGGAGGCAGGCCAGAAGAATGCAAGTATGCAGAATAGATTTCTGTATTCAAAGTGTCTGGCAGTAGAAGCAGGAGAGTGACCTCCCGGTTACCAGAGGCATCCAAGAGTACTTTGGACAGCCATCTGTTAGAGAGGATGATTTCTGGAAACTTCCTGCACTGGATGGGAGTTTTGCATAATGTGTTGGCTGCTTCTAACTCTTTACGATTCTGTGATTCATCCCACGGATGTTTATCAGCTGTCCACTGCACGCAGCTGTATTGCTAATGTGCCCCATCTACTGCTTTCCCGCTCCTAACCCAGTTTCCCCTCACATAAAGGCAATGCACTAGGTCCATGCCCTCAGGGGGCTTATCCAGCTCTGAAGGCTGCCTTGCTCAGGATCCTGGAGTAAGAAGGACCCACACAACCACCCTCCTCTGCCATCTCTGTCCTCCTGACTCCTGATTTGCTACCTCTAACTTAGCGAAGTCGAGACAGAATGAACTTCTTCTGGCCTGGGATGCCATTAGAAACAGATGGCCCCGTTGCTATGGAGACCAAGGAGCTCCTTGTCCTGGGGGGGCTGGGGCTGGGAAGGGGGTGAAAGCAAGCGAAGTGATTTACTTCGGCAATAGCCCAGCCTGGAATTCACATGAATGTTAAACAGGGGTGGCTCCAGGCCATCGCTCAGCCAGACAGATCGGAAACCACTTAAGATGAAAAGCCCAGAACACTTGCACATCCCTTCTCAGGGAGGCCTGAGACTTCTCTGGCTCCCTGCCCCCACTACCCAACCCTGAGCAGGCCAGTGCCCTCTTTCTGCCTGGGATTTGACTTATTCCTCCCACAGGCAAAGCTAGAGTCCTAAGAAAGGGGATTTGGGCACCTGGAGGGATGGCAGGGAGGGGACTTACTTGAGACTGAGGGAGGTTGGTTTCTTAGGCACATTAAAAAAAATTAGAGTTCTCTGGCACTGTACAGCCACAGATGGGCTACCCAGGAGGGAACTGGGCCCCACCACCAGGAGGATTCAAGCCGGGCTGGCAGATCTTCAGTCAGGGAGTCTCAGGATGATTTTTGCCCATCAAGTAGCAGATTGCACAGAGCAACTTCTAAAGGGGTTCCTTCAGGTCTGAGACCTGGTGCTGGCAGAGGCATCAGAAAGCCGGGTAGTGAATGGCAGCCTCCGAGTTACATAGACGTGGACTCTGTCCCAACCGTGCATCTCACTTGCTCGTGACCTCAAGCAAGTTCGCTTTCTTGAGCCCTTATTTCCTTGCCTGTGAAATGTGAATCCTAACACCGGCTTTTAAAAAGATGTCTCCGTAAAGCACCGGCTGTGTAAACACAAGGACCTGAGTTTGGATCCCTGTCACCCAGATAAAAAGCGGGAGTGAGAGCACATCTGTAATCCCAGTGCTGGGGAAGTGAGACAGGAAGGTCTGTCTTCAGGGCTCACTGGCCACCTAGTCTAGGAAAATTGGTGAATACCAGGTTCGGGGAAAGACTCTGTCTCAAAACATTACATGGAAAGAGATTGGGGAAGATCTCTAGTCTCCACACACATGCACACACAAACAAGGACAAATATGTGCTTATGCATGTGCACACATACACACACATAGAAAGTTTTGGCGGGTGTGCTAGCGAGTTTTTATGACAACTTGACACAGATCTAGTCATCAGAGAGGAGGGAGTCTCAATTGAAAAAATGCCTTCATAGAGCTATATGCAAACCTGAAGAGCATTTATTTTAAAATCAGTAATTGATGGGAGAAAGTCCAGACCATTGTGGATGATGCCATCCCTGGGTTGGTGGTCCTGGGTTCTATGTAAAAAAAAAAAAAAAAAAAAAAAAAAAAGTAGTCTGAGTAAGCCATGAGGAGCAAGCCAGTAAGCAGCAACCCCCACAACCTCTGCATCAGCTCCTGCCTCCAGGTTCCTGCCCTGTTTGAGTTCCTGCCCTGACTTCTTCCAATGATAAATAGCAATGCAGAACTGTAAGCCAAATAAGCCATTTCCTCCCAAATTTGCTTTTGGTTATGTTATTTCATCACAGCAAGAGTAACACTAACTAAGACAGGTTGGTAAATGAACGGTTCCCATATAGCCTCTGGCATTTGAACACTTGATCCCCAGTGGGTGGCTGCCTGGGGAGGCTTAGGAAGTGTGGCCTTGCTGGAGGAACTGGGTCACTGGGGGAGGATTCTAAGAGTTGGCTCTCTCTGTTCCCTGCTTGTGGTTCCATGTGAGCTCTAAGCTGTTCCTGCCACCGTGCCTGGTGCATGCTGCCACGCTTCCCCACTCTGATGGTGATGGACTCTTATTCCTCTGGAACTATAAACCCAAAATAAACCTTTCCTTCTTTGAGTTGTCTTTAATCCTAGCACTCAGGAGGCAGAGGCAGGTGGATCTCTGAGTGCGAGGCCAGCCTGGTCTACATAGACAGTTCCAGGACAGCCAGGACTGCATAGAGAGACCCTGTCTCTAACAAACAAACAAAAACAAGAGCCTTGGTTATGGTGTTTTATTGAATCAGCAGAAAAGTAACTAAAGGATTAAAATGAAGCAATGTATCTAATGTGGTTGGCACTGAGTCTTGTAGGCATGAAACACTCAGTTAACAGTCATTATTCTGAGAATTAATAAGTGTACCCAGGGATGGAGGCTCCCCAAGCTGAGTTTGGATCGTCCTCAGCAGAGGCAGCTCCCTGGTCTCATTTACAGAGAGATTTTTAATCTTTTTGCCTCCGTTTCCTCTTCTGTGAAATGAGCCTAATCATGGTGCTTCCACCATCAGGTTGTGAGAACTGAATTCTATAAACCATCTAAATAATCCAGCCAAATGCTCACTGGCAGTGTGTCATCATAATAAACAGAGTGTCTGATCCCAGTCTATATGTGCTGAAATCCTTACCCACCAGTAGGATGACATTAGAAACCTCATGGAGCAATAAGATCATAAAGATGGGACTTCATGAACAGGATCAGCACCCTAATAAGAAGGACCAGGAGAAATTATCTACTCCCCCCCCCATTTTATTGGGGGGCTGTCAGAGGACAACTTTTGGGATTCAGTTCTCTTGTCCCATCATGTGGGTCCTGGGTATCTGAACCCAAGTGACTGGGTTTAGCATCAGGTGCTTTTGCCTGCAGAGCCATCTCACTAGCCCTTTGCCTGTGTGAAACAAGAAGCCTGTGTCCAGCAATCTGGAAAAGGACCCTCCCCAGCACCTGAGGATGCTGCACCCCGCGTTCAGCATGACTGAGACAATTGTAGATGTAACTTGTGCTGACAAGTCACTCAAGCCTATGGTGCTTTGGTATGGTAGTCAGAATTGATGAAGACAACATTATCGTAACCATCATTGCCATCATCACCTTCATCCAGTGCCTGGTACTTAGGGCTTCTTCAAGGATCCGTGGGTGAATGAATCAGAGATGAAACACGTGGAGAATCCTCACCAGCATAAGCATTTGTGAGAATCACCTGTGCTAGCTGAGAGGGTGCAGAAGGCTGTTGTTCTCAAGGCTGTGTGCTGGGTTTAAGAAACCAGCAACTACAGGAAGAAATGCAAACATTTGTCCAGGCCAGGCTATAATGCACCGAAATAAGTCAAAATATCCCTGACAGTACAACCAGGTGGGATTCCTGCATGGAAGTTGCATGAGGCTTGAAAGAGGGCAGAAGCTTACCAAGGGTCCATTTGTAGGGGATGGTAGGTATACTCCTCCTACAGTGGTGAACAGAGGGGAAGGACACCAAAGGTAACAGTGTTCATGGCCTTTCTGGAAAGCAGTGCCAGGATAAGGATGGCTTCCTACCCAGTTTATCTTCCTGAAGACGGAAGAGAGTTAGGAATCAAGCTTGAAGGCTTCACATGCAAGAAAGAGGGTTGGAGTACATTTCCACCTGGTAGGTAAGTGACCTTGGTCAGTTGCTAAACGTTCTAAGCCTCCCCTATTTTCTCATCTTTACAAGGAGGCCAATGCATATCCTCTAGAAAGTAACAGTTAACTAATATCAACACAGATCCTGCTGTGTAGTAGATGCTCAATAAATGGCAGGAGATTTTTTCTTTCCTTTAATTTTTTTTTTTTAAATTTTATCTGTGAGCAGTGAAAAACCCAGGGAAACTTCCCGTGTTTCAGGGAAGTAAGTCACTGGCTGGGAGGAATGAGGGACTACAGTGAGCAGGGACAAAGCTGGGAGATGTGTTTAGAGATGAGGGCTCCTGAGTGAGGCGTGGCTGCTCCATTGCCACAGTGGAGACACTAGAGACCGAAGGGTAGGAAAAGAAAATGGGAGACCATGAAGAGGAGCCGAAACCTCAGAGCAGAACAAGAAGGTGGTGGTGGGTGCACACTTGAAGAAAGAGGACCCAGGGAGCTGAAAGGGAACAAAGCTGAGCAGTTCTGCACGGACACCCTGATCCTCATAAAGTGCAAACGTTACATACGCAATCAACAAACATCCTGAAGATCTGCAGTGTGCTAAAGATATAAACAGGAGCAGATGTGGGTCTTGCCCTCAAGGGCTGTGGAATGGTTGGGAGAAACAAAGGCATCAGCAAAGACGTCAGGGAAATGTAACAGACTTCCCTGTATCTGCCCAAGTAAACTGCAGAGCGAGGAGGTGATTGGCTGTGCCTGCCTTTATCAGGAGGTTATTCAGGAACAAAGTGAAATGTTCTCCAGCAAGACTGAAGCAGCAAATATTCCACAGGAAGAGGAAAGCATGAGAGAAATCCTAATAAATTCCGCTGCCTCGAACCTATAACCCCAGCTCCAGAGGCCTGAAAGGCAAGAGGGTCACAAGTTCAACATTAGCTTGCGCCTCTTAGTGAAACTCTATCTCAAAATAAAAAGTAATGAAAGCTGGAGCTGTTGTTTGGGGGCAAAGCATTTGCCTAGTGTACATGAGGCCTGGTTCAATCCCCCAATGCTACCAAGAAAAAAAAACAAAGACAAAATTATGACAGAGATTTGCAATTCATACTGTTAAGCAAGGTGCCTAGAGGGACAGCGGTGTGGACACCAGTGAGCAACATAATGTGGAAGGGAGAAGGATCCAGAGTTTTGTTGGGGATGGTTAGACCATGCGGGAAAGGAGATGGGAGTTGAGAACATGCATCTGGTCTCAGATATATACATGGAAGGTTGATCTGAGGAGGTTCAAGGATAACTCTTCCCCCAAGGCAGGAGGAAGGAAGGAAGTGAAGATGAAGGCATTTTGAAGCAGACAGACAGTAGAAAGGCCTAAAAAATATATATATACCACTGACCTTGGTAGAAAAGCCGGAAGCAAGGGCATTAGTTAAAACAAAAACTAAAATGAAGGTCAAGAGAGCTAGACAAGTTAGACTGATGAAAGAAAAGGAAAGCCTTACAACTTACAACTACCAGGGACTTTTGTTTTTACAGACAGAAGACTTTAGAAGACATTATTAACAACTTAGACAAAATATAAATACTCTTAGAAAAATTCAAATTAGAAAAACTGACACATGATAAAATGGATAAACTAAATATCCCTATACTCGTGAACTTGTTATAAAAATCCTGCCCAGAAATGGGTGATTTCACTATGAACTCATCAGACATTAAGGAAGGAATAACAACAGTCCTATACAGATAAAAGAAGGTAAATATCCTCTCGTTGTTTTATGACTCTGATACCGGATTGTCCCCAATTAAGTTTGACGCATATTATCCAAACAAGGTGAAATGATGGAATACTATCTCTCAGGAACATAGTACTTGAGAAGCAAGCCAGGATAATAAAGCAAGAAAACAAAATAAAAGGCCCCATGTTCATAACAGAAGAGCTAGAATTGTTTCTATGCACAGATGATGTGATTGTTTATGTAGAAAATCCAACACAATCTACAAAATAGCAGCTACAGCTAACAAGTGCATTTAGCAAAGTCATAGGATAAAATGACACTGCAGAATCCAATTTGATTTTCATACAATAGCAACATACTACTGAAAAACAAAAAAGTCCACTTATTAGATGATCAAAAACCATAAAATACTTAGGAATACATTTAACAAAAGATTCATAAAACCTACATACTACAAACTATAACAAATGAAAACAGATAAATTATGAATGGATTCACTGAATAGCATGTATTAAGAAGATTGATGCTGTTAAAATCTTGATTCTCCACAATCTATAAATTTCTTATTAATTTTACAGATTCAATACAATCTCAATTTCTAGCAGTCCTTGTTGGTCAAAATTGAATAGCTTATTCTAAAATGTATATGGAAACAGAGAATCTGAAGGCAATCTCGAAAAGAAGGACAAAGTGAAGGACCTACATGACTCAACTTCAAGGCTTGATGCAAAGTGAGGGGACTACCAAGACAGGATAATGAATAGCCAGACAATCAAATGGAAGAAAACAGACTCGGGAAGACCTGCGTGGACATGGTCATTTAATTTTCAATAAGACACCAAGGCGGTCCTGTGGGTAGAGCAAGTCTTTTCAACAAAAGTGGCTGAGACAACCGGCTATTCACACGGAAAACATAAATTTGACTCCCATCTTGCATAATGCATAAAACCTACTGCAAGATGAATCATGAGGTCAAGCGCACAAGGTAAAACTGTCAAGATTTTAGAAGAACACAAGAGTTCTATCTTCTGCCAATAGGCAAGCTTTCTTCAATAAAAGGCAAAACCTGATCATTACAGGCTGGTGAGATGATTCAGTGGGTAAAGACACCTGCCACCAAGCCTGATGACCTGAGATCCATCCTGGGACCCACATCGTAGAAGGAGAGAACCAACTCCCCACAAATTCATCATGAAACAAAAATGAAAAGAAAAATAAAAAGAATGAAGAGAACCTCTTGAGCAAGTTAGGGATTTTTTCAACCTAGTAAAAGTGCTAGGGCTGCCATCAGATTGACTGATGTAGCGCACGCGCACACACCATGGGCATGCATAAGTGTGTGCACATGCGTAAGTAAATGAAATGTAATAAAATGATCATTATAAAAGAAAAAGAGGTCATTTAGATTTCATAAAAATGCAAAACGTCTGTTCATCAAAAACAGTTACAGTGAGCAGGCTCACACTGGGAAGAAATGTTTGCAAAATGTGCCTGTTAGGGGCTTGTATTGAAAATATAGAAAGAACTTTTGCAGTGTGATAATGAAGCGTAAACAACCCAATGGAGAGAAGGAAAAGCTCCACCAACACCTCACAGTACGTATGGTATGATGCTGACCTCTACCTAATCGATGACGCAGCAGAAAGTAAAATACAGGACCACACAAAGACTTGGCTGAGGATGTTCACAGCGGCCTCCCTTGGAAACACCCCCCAAACAGCTGTCCACAGATAGGGGAAGAAATGGTGACTTCTACTCAGTGGCATAGAAGGACTGACTTGTGACATGTATGAGTCTCAAAATAATGAGCTCAGACTCTGTTTGTGGGAAATTCTGGAAAGATTGCTTCTATTTTTGAGTTCATATGTTTCGTGTGTGTGTGTGTGTGTGTGTGTGTGTGTGTGTGTGTGTGTGTGTAGGGTGGATGAGTGTATGCCAGGGCGCTTGTGTGGAGGTCAGAGGACATCTTGCTGGGGTTGGTTCTCTCCTCCCACTATGTGAGTCCTAGGGAACCAAACTCAGGTCACCAGGCTTGGCAGCAAGTGCCTTCCCCAGCCGAGCTGTCTCTCCTGCCCTGTGTTTCAATGTTTTTCAAATGAGCTCTCTGGTGCTTCTGCAAAATGACAGCAGTGACAGGAAAAGCACGGGGACAGACTTTCTGGGTGACAAAAGTGCCCCCTGCCTTCACAGAGTTGGGGGGGTCACACATGTGTAACGTACTGAAGACTTGAGCATCTTGTCACTTCACTAATATGAACCCCACGCCCTTACCCCACCCGAAGGCAAACAGAATCACCATGTGAACTTTGCTTAATGGCACACACACACTGGAGTGAAGTGTGTCTGGAGTGAAGAATGCTATCAAATACTCTGTGAGAAATGTTTTGTCCTTGTTGTTTGTTTTGTTTCGTTTTCCTAGCAAAATTAGTTAACCTCACAGGGGCTCAGTCCTGGAACTTATCCTGTGCACCTATTGGTGAATCGTGTCAGATTGTGAAATTGAGCTCTCACCAATGGGATGAGACATAGTCTCCACCTATGTATGTCCCAAGCTCCGATATGCTTGCTAAACCAGTTTGAGTCTTGGCACAGCCCTTTTTTGTAAAAATAGTTGCCTCGCAGAGCTACATCCACTTTGTTCGTGTGTTCCTTTGCGCGGCAAGATCATTCTGGTTTATTTCTAATATATGCCCAAAGTAAGGTTTAACGACAGATACAGACATGGGCTTTTCTTGGTGAAGATGATAATGAAAATGTTTGACAGCTATACAGGCAATGCTTTGAGTTGTCCCACATGTGTAGAAATGTCACAATAAACTTTGGAGAAAGGAGAGTGAGGATATGGAAAAAAAACTCTAAATGAGGGTGAAAGGGTCAGGATTACTCAGGGTGACAGCACCCAGCTGGGACTTCATTGTCCTCTAGTGCTGGAAACCCTATGTCATGTTCCCAAGGACTGTCCCTCAAGTCACCCCAGCCAGCCTGAATTCCTTGTCCAATAGGACATCTGGGGACAGGATGTCCCCTCCCATCCTGCATCTCCTGAAGGAAGGTGTCTCCCCATCAGACCAGCGGTTCCCATGGGGCAAGGACAAGGTCTTCCACATCAGATGAGCAGTCCTTTGCAGCAACCTCAAGTCTTCCTAGAACGGAAAGACTGACTATACTTCTTTCCATAGCTTGGAAGCTCCCTGATGATGGGGGATCACCTCCATCATCATAGAGTCCCCTGAATACATCTTGCTCATGGTAGGGCTGCTTAACGGGCTGTCGTTAGCTTATCTGCATTTCCCGGAAACTCTCACTTGGGATCTGCAGACTGAGCAGAGAGTGAGAGAGAAGTGATTGACAGGATCCGAATAGGAACGCTCTGACTTCAATCATCCAGGGTAGCTGACACTCACTCACTCAGGTTTCACATGGAGCCAGAATGACGGCATTAATTCCCTGTGGTGAATGAGACAACACGCTATAAAGTGAAGACAATTTAACCGAAACCTCCCTTTGCAACTGGAGGGCAACAAGGTGTTGACTTGAAGTCATCGGACTCAGGAGCTCATTGGGCGGGCAGGCATGGGGCTGCTTTCACACATCAGGGTCAAAGAAACCTAGAATGGACTGTGCCCTGATATCAGGAAATGGGAGACAATGTTGAAGTGCTGAGAACAGGATGCCTAAGCTACTGTTCTGCTACCTAGAAGGTCTGCCTGGGAGAGGAGATCTGGGGAAAGGGGAGAGAATTGTGTATAGAAGTATGGGTAGGTGATAGGGATGTAAAGTTCAAGAGCCCCCCAGAACACCTGTACAATGTGATCCCCTCCATCTGCTTAAAGTATGACTCTGTGTTCACAAGAGTAAGCTCTCTAGCAACTGATGATGCATTTCAAAGCATTACCTGATCATGCACATGATGGTACCTGACTGAGAAATCAAACACACTGGGTCTCGGTATGGATGTGAGATATATTTCTTTCCCCTTTCCAGCCAGCTTCCTAGAGCTCTCACACCCCACCAGCCCCTCCAAGTCTGACTAAACTCCCGGAATCTCTCTGAGACTCGAAGCCTATTGTGATACCACAGCTGTTTGTCTTATTCTGGATACAGTGGAGACAAGGGTTAACCTGCTAAGCCATAAAACCAATATTCCCGCTTCTGCGTTTTCGAAAATCAGAGTTTTCGAAACATCATCCAGGTTGACACTTGCAGCCTGGAGTCCAGTGAGAGCAGCTCGGGTACCTGGAAATCTTTTCGCTAAGGATGACAAAAAGAGAGATAAGTGCATGTTGGGACAAATGTGAGTGAAAAATTAGCAAGTAACACCCACCCCCACCACCATCTCTCAAATGCATGAGTCAAAGGTGAGGAGTTTTAAACATTAAAAAAAAAAAAAAAAGACCAAGACAAAGATGTCTCCTGTGTTCTTTCACATCAGCACTTTAAAAACCACCACAAGAACAATTAGACAAGAAAAGCCACTAAAAGTATCCAAGCTGGAAAGCAGGAGGTCAGATAGCGTCTGTGAATAAATGATGTGACCCCAGTTACAGAAAAGTCAAAGAATCTCCAAGAAGCTGCTAATGTTGGGTTTTAAAAATTAAACAGAAATGCTGGTTTAACGGTGACCATGGGAGTGAATGCTTGTCACCTCAGCACTAGAGGCTAGAGGAAATCACGGTAAGTTTATGGTTAGCCTGGCCTACATGGTCAGTGTAAGGCTAGACTGTGCAGCAAAGTGAGGCCCTGTCTCAAAAGGAAAAAAAATCAATTCTGTTTTTACACGTGCAATGACAATATGGAAAGTTTCAAAGCAGCCCTGTTCACAAGAGTGTCTAAAAGAAGAGACTGTCTATGAAGAAATTGAAGATGAAACAGACTTGTACACTGAAAACTCCAAAACACTGCTGAGCAAAGTTGAAGACAATCTAATCAATGGAAAGACATTCATGTCCACGGACAGGAAGACAGACCGGTTATCTACAGCAATCTGTATCCAAATTCCAATTTTGAGGGCAGAAACAGAATAGCTAAACCCCCAGTTCATGTAGAATCACAAGAGATTTGTAACAACCAAAATAACCTTTACTGCAAAGCTATAGGGATCCAAACAGAAGAGTGCTGATGTAAGATTAGCAACATAGACCGGCTATTCTCAACCTGTGGGCTGTGACCCCTCTGGGAGTTGTATATCAGATATCCCGCAGATCAGATAATTACATTACAATTCACACAGTAGCAGAATTACAATTATGAAGTGGCAACACAATAATTTTATGGGGGTCACCACAACATCAGGAACTGTATTAAAGGGTCTCAGCATTAGGAAAGTTGAGAACCACCGATATGGACCAAAAGTGTTGAACTGACAGCCCAGGTGTAAACTCATTGACTATGGTAAGACAATTTTTGACAAGGTTCCAGGTCTTTTCAATGGAAACAGAGGATTTCTTCAACAATGGTGCCTGCACAACTGGTTTCCATGTGCAAATGAGTGGTGCTGGACTCCACTTAGCAAGTGATAAGATTAGAGCAAAGTAGGTCAGTGATTGAAATAGGAGCACTAAAAGTATAAAACTCTTATTAGGAAACATAGGGGGGTTCTTCATGACCTTGGGGTTCCCATAGATTCACAGATATGGCATCGAAAGCATGAGCACAGAACAAAGAGTAGAGATGTCAGATTTCTCAAAATGAAACACATCTGTATGTAGAAAGACATTATCAATAAAGAAAAAAGACAACCCATACAGAATGGGAGAAAGGATGTGCAGATTTCTTGGTGATTTGAAATCCAGAATACAAATAAAGAATTTCTACAACCAACAAAAAGACAACCCAATTAAAACATAGACAAAATACTTGAATAGATTTTTCTTCAAAGAAATCATGCAAATAGACAATAAACCCAAGAAAAGCAGCACCTTGTCATCAACCTGAAGAAACACAAGTCAAAGCTCATGCAACACCACAGCACTCCCATCATCATGGCAATATGAGTAACAGTAATGCACAATACCAAGTGTTGGCCAAAAAATGGTGGGGAAATGAGAGCATTGGTTCATTGCTGGTGGCCACGTAAGACAGCACAGACTCCAAAGAACAGCATGTGGGCTCCCCAACACACTAAACACGGGATGACACATGACACAGAACTCCACTCCTCGGTAAATCCCAAAAGGATTCAAAACAGGGCAAAAAGATAATGGCATGTCAGTATTTATAGCAGGCACATTCACAACAGCCAGAAGATAGAGGCAACCAGGGGCTGTCAGCACAAAAATCGGTAAACCAAAACTGTCTGTCCAACCAGGGAGTGTCACTCCACCATACAAAGGATGGAAGTTCTGGCATGTGCTCAGTATGGCTGAACCTTGGAAACTTTATGCCAAGTGAAACAAGGTAGATACAAAGGACATTGTACTACATGATTCCATTCATGTGAAATAACCTGAATAGGTAAAGACGGAGAGACAGAGTGATGTCTTGGGGAATGAGCAGTTATTGCTTAATAGCTTTTCTGTTTGGGGGGTGAGGAAACATTTTGGGGATTGGGCTGTGCTGTAACTCATTTGGTTGAGCATGCACAAAGCTTGGATTTGATCCCCAGCACGGCACAAACCAGGTGTGGTGGCATACAACTGTAGACCCAGCACTCAGCAGGTTGGAGGCATGACAACCAGTTCAAGGCTGGGATAGGGAGATAGCTCATGGGTAAGGCCCTTGTTATGAAAACCTGATGGATCTGAGATCAGATCCCCAGAACCCACAAAAAACTGGATGCAGTGGCTCAAGCATCTTTAATCTCAGCATCCCTACCAGGAGGTAAGAGATAGAAAGAGGGCAAATGCTCACAGGCCAGCTACCCCGCTGTGAGGAGCAGCCGAACAAGAGAACCTGTCTCAAACAGAATGAGAGGTGAGGGCTGACACCAGAGGTTGTCCTCTGACTTCTACATACATGCTGCAGCACCTGTGTGTCCACACTCATCACACACACACACACACACACACACACACACACACACACACAGAAACACACACACAGACACACACACAGACAACACACACAGAGACACACACACAGAGACACACACACAGACACAAAGACACACGACACACACAGAGACACACACAGACACACAGACACACAACACACACACAGACACACACACAAACATACAAACACACATGCACACACACACACAGAGGAGAGAGAGAGTTAGTCAATTAGTTCAAGATCAACATCAGCTGTGTGGCTAGTTTGAAGGCAGCCTAGGTTACATGAGGTCTTGTCAAAAATAAAATTATTAAAATAAATAGTGATAGTTATGTAACACTGTGAATGTAACTAATAACACTGAATTAATTATATGCTTGGAGTGTCTGGAGCTGAATATTTAAGTTTTTACCACAGCTACTGTATTTGTCACAGTAAACATATTGAAGGCAAGTCTTTGCTCTTTGCTGTGGACTGCTTCTGACATCAGGGCTGCTACTGGTGGGGACGTTAAGCCTTGGAGCACTGGTAAGGTGGAGAAACTGAGCCAGACTCCCAGATTTAGTGATTGAATTTTTTTTTGTTCAATAGAGTAGCATTTCCTTGACTCTCAAAGGAAGTGAATCCAAGGAAAACAGCTCTAAATCTACGTCCCATCCACTCCCATAGCTTGTGTGCAACAAGACATGAACTCACAGTCAAGAATTTTAACTATGTAGTGAAAGAAACAACTGTAAATGAAAATCCAGAGAAGAAACCAACAATAAATACAGGTTCACAAAGATTTCCAATATTGAAACTATCTGCTAGACGTAAACTCTATAAAGTCAGACATTTATATGTCTTCTTTAGTGGAATAAAATTTCTATATAATATTTAAAAATTGAAAAAATTTAAATGAACTATCAATAAGAGACCATACAAATTACCGCAGATGATTATTGAAAAATCCAAATAGTACTTCTAGAAATGAAGAGATATAATAAATTAGACATAGCTGAAGAGAGAATTTTGTTGACTACAAGATCAACCTGAGGAAATTATTCAGAGGTAAGATAATGTAAAATAATGATAAGTTAAGATGTATGGAAGAGAAAGTCAGAAGACTGAGCATGCATTTAATCAGAGACAGTAGGAAAAGATTTTTAAAAAGTTGAAGATAAGAAACAAATAGAAATGAATGAATATTTTTCCATGAGTAATAGAAAAAATATTTGAAACAGTACAATATGTAACATGTAGACTATTTTAGAAATGTGCATTGTTGTGAAGTACAGAATATTTACACATGTTGTGAAACTGTAGGACATCAGAAAAATGACAGAACTCTAAGAAAAATTACTATCAACTCAGAAATGTACACTCTGTAAAACTGTCTCTCAGGAACAAATGTGAAAAACTATTTGTACAGAGAATCAAAATCTGAAAGAATTAATTACTAACAGAACTTCACTAAATGAACTTCTAAAAAACACACTTCAGAAAAAGAGAAAAATGATTCTAGAAAGGAGATTGCAGACACAATTCTTGTGGGGTAATCTTTTTGTACACTGTAGAGATGTGTCTCTGCCTAAAATACCTTCCGATTGGTTTAATAAAGAGCTGAATAGCCAATAGCTAGGCAGGAGAGAATAGGCGGGATTTCTGGGGAGAAAGGGGAGCTCTGGGAAGAAGAGAGGTGGAGAGATGCCATCGAGACACTAAAGAAGTAGGACATATGGTACAGAGGAGAGGTAACCAAGCCATGTGACAGGATTTAGATTAATATAGAAACAGGTTAAGTTTAAAGAGTTAGTTGGAAAAAAGCCTAAGCTAAGGCCAAGCTTTCATAATTAATAATAAGTCTCCATGTTGTTATTTGTGAGCAGGTGGCCCAGAGGAAAGTCTGACTACACACAACAACTAAACAGATATCAAAGAACTGGCACAATCCAGGCATGGATGGGTATCTGCAATCCAACACTTGAGACTTGAGAGTCAGTTGCCTTAAGTTCAAGTCAGTCTGGGCTGCATAGCAAGACTCTGTCTCAAAACAGTCAACATAAGGGCTGACAAGATGGCTTAACAGATAAAGGCACTTGCCATGCAAGCATGACAGTCTGAGTTCTGTCTCTGAGACCCACATAAGGTAGAAGGAGAGAGCTGACCCCACAAAGTTGTTCTTTGACCTCCATACTCATATCGTGGCATGGGCTTCCCACATACATGTCACAGACACACATCATGATGATGATGATGATGATTATGATGATGATGATGATGATGATTTTAAAAAAGAGACTAAATACAAATAAAATCACTGTTTATTGGGAATAATAATTATTACAATGTTCAATGTAGAGACAAAAAGACAGACCAAAAGGGCCAGAAAGTAGGAATTCTTTTGGGCTCTTCAAAGTGAACAAAGTCAGTAAACCTTCAGAAGTTGAGGAAAATGGTTTGAATAGTTGACTAGTCTGATTTTCTGTGAGGAAGTCTACAGTGAAGTAACTAACCCTGACCCTCTATGAGGAACCCAGGATGGAGAGACCGAGCCCGACTCTCCATGAGGGAGTCTATGATGGACACTGTGCCGTGTATCTCTATTGGACTGTGGGAAAGTGCCATTTTTTAAAATATCAGTTTCCTAAATAAGCATCTAACCTACTCAACATTCCTGATCTAGGACATTGTCCGGACATGTTCGACAATAAATCTAATGTATACACTGGCCTCTATTCTGACCCCTTTCCCATTGTGTTTTTTATTGGTATGTGTGTGTTTTACTTTCAAATCTTCCCTTTTCCCCCAATTACATGTCATTTATTTTGTGCACTATGTAATCTGTGCGTATGTATGGAGGTCAGAGGACAGCTATGAGAATGAATTCTCTCCTTACACTGTGGTGGTGCATCAAACTCAGTTGACTTGTTTCTGGCCCCAAATCTTTTTTTTTTTTTTTTTTTTTTTGAAGATGAGCAAAAAGTCAATCTTTAAGTACTTTAAATAATCATAGCCACATTATCACAGATGTTGGCATACATATGCTATTTTCATGTAACCAACATAGTTTATTGACCATCATGTCAGACTCACGTGGCCCATTCATTTAAAAGGCCATTATACTGCTGACCAATCTTTTTTTTTTTCGAGACAGGGTTTCTCTGTGTAGCTTTGCGCCTTTTCCTGGAACTCACTTGGTAGCCCAGGCTGGCCTCGAACTCACAGAGATCCGCCTGGCTCTGCCTCCCGAGTGCTGGGATTAAAGGCGTGCGCCACCACCGCCCGGCTACTGCTGACCAATCTTAATCTCTGGGAATTGTCCCCCAACCCACACTTTAAACAAGATCCTTCAATATTCTTCCAGCTCAAGTTTAGACACACAGCCATAAGTGACTAAGAAGGAATGAGCAGGCACCATGAGGCATGTAGAAGGCAGATGAGCATTGACATCAGTCGTTGAGAGAAGGCTTTGGGAGTTGCTAAAGAACCTGTGAGAACCTCTCTACCAAGTGATCTTGCCCATTCTTAGGATCAGTGTCCTAGTTAGGTTTCTACTTCTGTGATAAAGACCATGACCAGAAGAACTGGAAAGAGTTTATTTCAACTTAAACTCTTGGGTTACATTCTATCACTGAAGAAAATCAGAACAGGAACTCAAGGCAGGAACCTAGAGGAAGGCATTGAAACAGATACCATGGAGGAGTGCTGCCTACTCTTCATGGCTTGCTCTTCATGGCTTACTTGGCCGGCTTTCTTGTACAACTCAAGAGCACCTGTCAAGGAGTGCCACTGCACACTGTGAGCTGGGTCCTCCCACATCGATCATTAATCAATAAAATACCCACCCCAAGCTTATGCACAGGTCAATCTTGTGGGAGCATTTTTTCAATGGAGGTCCCTTCTTCCTGAAATGACTCTAATTTGTGTCAAGTTGACAAATAAATAACTGGGAAAACTGAGTACTTTTCAACTTGGCATACCATTACATTACTATTAAATCATAACCTTCCCTTGCCATAGTCTTTACAAATTCAAACACTTTAAAAGTTCAACATCTTTAAAACATCCAAGGTCTCTTTCAATGTGTGAAGCCTCTCTAAAATATCCAAAGCCTTTTTAAAATGTCTAAAGTCTCCCAAGTGTGGGCTCCTAAAACATACAAAAACAAAAGTTATATTCTTTCTTGCTCTAAGAGGGAAGAACCCGGACACAGTCATAATCAAAGCAAAGCAAAATCAAACTCCAACAATACAATTAATTTAGCATCTAATGTCTGGGACTCACTATCTTCTGGGCTCCAGAGGTGAAGTACAGCTCTATTTCTCCAGTTCTGTCTTCCACAACCCACCCAGCTTTTCTTCTAGGCTCAGACTGTCTTTGTTCCATATCTGCCCCTGTCCTTGGTGGCCATCCCATGGTAATGGTATCTCCAAAATGCTGGGGTCTCCACTTCAACTGAGCTGCACCTTCACCAATAATCCTTCCTGGGTTTGCTTTGGGGACTCTAACCTTGCCACATGGTTCCAAGCCTCAACTTCTCTCCATGACCCCTTCAATCCTGGGGTTTCTATTAGAATGAGGCTACACCTTCACCAATGGCCTCTCCTAGCCTTTCCATGTACCCAACCTTAGCTGTTCTCCATGACCCCTTCATGCCTCCAAAACCAGTACAGGTATATCCTTGACCCCCTCTGGACCACAGCTTCTGTATGCTGATCCCAGGGAAAAACTTCCAGAAGACTTTATCTCAATATGCTGCTCTCTTCTTAATCACAACTGATTCTTCAGCTCCAGTTGACCAGTAACAACTGTCCCAGCAAAACAAAGGTTTCACTTTAGTGGTTCTGGTCTCTTGTAATCACAGCTGATTTATCAGCTCTGGGAGACTAAGACTATAGATTCTTAATTCAAATTATCACTCAAATGATCACAGCAGAGTCTTTGCTTCTCTATGAAACTACATCAGCCAGGCCTCCATTGTCTGTACTACTCTCAGAATTGTTTCCCAAGCTTCCACAGTAGCCCACCAAACTCTGAACACTCAATAGTGTTTCTAGTCCAAAGTTCCAATGTTCTTCCACATCCTCAGGTGTATTACAGCAATATTCCATGAACCTGGAACGAATGTCTGTCCTAGTTAGGTTTCAGTTACTATGGTAAAGATCACACCCAGAAGCAACTGGAGAGGAAATATTTCAGCTTACAACTCTCAGGTCATATCCCAGTCCTGAGGGAAGTCAGGGCAAGAGCTCAAGGCAGGATCCTAGAAGCAGGAACTGATACAGGCCATGGAGGAGTTCTGCTTACTGGATTGTTCCTCTTGGCTTGCTCAACCTGCTTTTTTTCTTGTATAACTCAGGACCACCTGCCTAGAAGTGGCACCACCCACAATGGCCTGGGCCTTCCTGAAACCATCATCAATCATGAAAATACCCCCATAGGCTTGCTCACAGGCCAATCTTGTAGTGACATTTTCTCATTTGAGGTTCCTTTTTCCTAAATGACTCTAGCTGTGTCAGGTTGGCTATAAACTAACCAGGATAATCACTCTTCTTCTTTCTATTCCAAACACACACACACACACACACACACACACACACACACACACACACACACACACACACACACACACTGTGAGTTAGCCTGCAATAAAGCATAGGAAGCCAATCAATATCTAGGCAGACTCTGCAAAGCAGGGATTGATCATGGCCACCCAGGGAAGGGCAACAGAGTGCTCAGTGCCTGGGCTGTTACTGCAAGTTGTATAGAAGCCACTGTGTTCTTTAAGAGGGGATAGCTCAGGCATTAGGAGCACTTGCTGCTCTTCCAGAGTACTCAAGTTCAGTTCCCAGAACCCATACTGAGTGGCTCACAAGCACATGTTACTCTAGTTCTAGGGTATAAAATGGCTTCTTCTGGCCTCCATGGGCACCTACATACATGTGGCATACAGAGAGAGAGAGAGAGAGAGAGAGAGAGAGAGAGAGAGAGAGAGAGAGAGAGAATATATATATTTTTTTTGTTTTGTTTTGTTTTGTTTTTTGAGACAGGGTTTCTCTGTGTAGCTTTGCGCCTTTCCTGGATCTCGCTCTATAGACCAGGCTGGCCTCGAACTCACAGAGATCCACCTGCCTCTGCCTCCCGAGTGCTGGGATTAAAGGCATGCGCCACCACCGCCTGGCAAGAAACAATATTTAAATTTAAAAAAAAACCTTTTGCCTGAGCCCAACACTTAGGGGCATCATGAGTTTAAGCCTAACCCAGGTTACATCGTGAACTGAAGGCCAGCCAGGACTACACAGTGTGACCCCCACTGTCTCCAACAAACATTTTCTAAAAATATTCTAGAGACAAGGAAAACAATATGGAAACTAATTAGAAGACTGTAGAATGTACCAGGTGAGAGATAATGGCTGGCTGGGTCCCAGGCTGCAACAGTAGGGCTGGAAAAAAGCCAGGAGATTATGAAAATGTAAAGAAAGTCAATTCGCTCCATAGCAAAGCTAGTGTGTCAGTGAAGGGGCCAAGTCAATGCCACAAAGAGTTTCAGCCTGAACAAACCTGACTGAAGCTGACATTTGCAGAGTTGGGATAGATTGTGGGATGAGCACCGTGGGAAAGGGGAGCATCAAGACAGGCATTCTAAATTTGGTTTGCCTACTGGATGTCTAAGAGGAGAAGCTGAGTAAGTCCCTGAGTCCCTGAGCACGGGGTGAGGCATATGTCTGAGGTAAGGGGCCTTATGGATCCAGGACTTCTAAGACACTTGCCCCATGCCACCAGCTAGAAAGTGGCCTCTTACCCACTTTACTATTCTGCTTCCTTGGCGACTCAAGTTGAAGCAAGGCCTGCATCTGAGAGGCAAGAACAGAGTGTCAATGCATGGCTATGGTGGCCAACTGTCCCTGTCCCATCCGGAGCTGTTTCTGCCTCTATCTACAGCCCCTCTCAGCACCCAATTTGCCTTTCAAAGAAATCATTTCCCAGGAAATGGGCACCCCATGTTTCTCTGTGCCTGCGAATTGAGAGGGAGGGGGGAGATGGGGAGCTTTTATCATGTCTTTCTCTCGTTTTTTTTTTTTTTTTTTTCATTTATCCTTAGTTTTTTGGAAACTGTCCGGGGACACGGCGCTGCTGCTGCCGCTGGTGGCGGCAACGGCTACAATCAGAGCTATTTCGAAGCAAAGAACTAATTTACTGCATGAATGACTTTAGCTCAAAAGAAGAAATAAGGGCGATCAGGAGTCCTAAGGGAGCAGAATAATAGGGTAATTTACCCGGGGAGATGAGGGAGATGGGAGACACACGTGGGGTAATTCTTTTGCATAATCTTTGTTTTATATTTTTGCCCTTTCTCCTTTGGCCCCTCTGGGGGCTGAGCCTCGGCTCGGAGATGCTCTGGCTATCCCCAGGGTAGGTACCAAGAAAAGAAGAAAGAGCGAGGGAGAAGGATTCCTCAAGCTGGGGAAGGGAAGGGCAAGAGGTGGTTTCATGGCTGTTTCAAAAGGAAGTCTGTATTACGAGGTTGTCTGGGGGAGTCCTCTTCCCAGGAGCCTTGGGAGAGGCAAGGGGTTGTACATGATCCCCTCATCCACCCAGGTGTTCGTGGAGGTGTGGTGGTCCGTCTGCACCACTAGATCGTGATGACCTCACAGTAAGAGCACACTGTTGCCTTAGGCTCTGCATTTCCCAGCGCAGGTGTGGGCTAGCAGTGAGACTGGAGAGGGAGGGCAAGGGAGGAAGAGGCGCTAAGATATGAAAGAAACCAATGCAGGGCTGGGGGTGGGGGAAGGCCGGAAGTCTGGAAATTCCTCCCCTTTAGGGCTGCAGGCTAGAGACAAAGCAAAGCTCCTGGTCTCCAAATACTGGAAAAGGCAGGCACTATGCAAATGAACTACAAAGGGCCATGATTCTCCAGCCTCTGAGTGTCTCACCTTCCATAGCTCTCTGGCCACCTTCCAAGCTTGGGGTGTTAATTTTGTTCCCTCTTTTTTAAATAACAAACTTAACATTTTATTTGAAAAGAAATTCTTAACTAAGAGTAAATTAATTAAAAATTGAAACAAGCCTGGCGGTGGTGGCACATGCCTTTAATCCCAGCACTCGGGAGACAGAGGCAGGCGGATCTCTGTGAGTTCAAGGCCAGCCTGGGCTACAGAGTGAGTTCCAGGAAAGGCACCAGAACTACACAGAGAAACCCTGTCTTGAAAAACAGAGAGAGAGAGAGAGAGAGAGAGAGAGAGAGAGAGAGAGAGAGAGAGATTGAAACAAAGAATATCGTTCCATACAGTCACAGGGAGAGGAGGAAGGAAGTTGACTATACTCGGTGCTTGCTGAAGCCGAGAAGTGGGCACAGGGCTGTGGGGGTCAATGGATTCCCTCTATTCCTACATATAGGAGGGATTATACTTGTTAAAATGCATCGTTCTTTGACAGTCTCATGTTTACACAATATATTTCCACCACTTCCAGCTCCCATTACCCTCCCCCAACCCCTTCCCACTCCCACTGAACCCCTTCTTTGCAACAAACTCCCCTCCTAGCCTCACATCCTTTTGGTTTGTTTGTTTGGGATTTGGGGGTTGGTTTTCATGACTCACTAAGATTAGCAAGGGTTGCCTACATGAGCATGGGGAGGGGATTATTCACTGGAGTATGGGCAACTTAAACCATGGCTACAGCGCTGAAGAAAATGATTCCCCAGACCCCAGGAGCCATTAACTGCCAATAGCCCCAGAGAGGGCTGGGGCCTCATAGCCCTCCTTCATTATTGATAGAATTCTTGATGGGCCCAGTCTTGGGTCTTGTCAGGTCTTGTACAGCTAACCACAGCTGCTATGGGCTTATGAGTCCAACAACCATGTCAGGCCTGGAAGGTAGCATTCCACAATATTCCTCCTCATCCTCCAGCTCTTACATTCTTTCCATCTCCTCGGATTCTCGGGAGGGTAATATCCATGTCCCATCTAGAGCTGTGAGTGCTCAGCAGACACTTAGTCCTCACACTTCGACTAGTTATGTGTTTCTGCATTAACCACTGTCCATTGCCAACAGAAGCTTCTCTGACCAAGGCTGAGGGCAGCACTAATCTATGGATATAAATCTAAATATGTCCAAGACAGTTTGGCAATGCATCCATTTGCAAAACAATGGTAATAGACCCACTCCAGGGGAGGCAGGCCATGACCTCCCCAACTGTGGGTTTTTGACCAGGTTTAGAGAATAGGGCATGAATCCCTGCTGTGAAACAAGTCTCAAATCCAATCAGAAGGCAGTTGACTAGCTCTGTGGCAGTCATGCCTACTGACCCAATGGACACACCTTGCCTGACAGGTTGATATTGTCACTCACAGATTTCATAACTGGGTAAGACCGTTGATGACTTTTCTCCCCTAGTGACCTACATGGGTGTGTGCTAGCATTATGAAAGCTAGCCAGCAGGGAGAAAACTTCCAGCTCGGTTACAGCTTGATTTCTCTATCCCCTGAAACCAAGGCTGTGATGTCTTCAACAATAGGGTTTCACCAATCAGTTCTTGTGGGCAACTAAGAACAATGGCCACAGTGTGCATTGTTGTGGGAACCTCTGGGGCCCCCCTGACCAACAACACCTATAAGGAGGTACTGAGAGTGTTCTACTTTTTAACAAACTGCCTCTATTTCTACCACCTGTATCCCTGGTTCATTTCATTGTTCTGGGACACAAAAACTGGGAAATCTCAGTTAGGTGCCCTTGGGAGTCTAATAAATGCCTGTAACTGTAAGACAGGGAAAGGAGTTAATGGCTGACATGCATGGGTCCCAAGTAGACCTTACTCCAGTTCCAGCACGTCCTGTTTGTGTGACCTTGTCCAGGTTCTGAGCTCTACATTTCTTCACATGTAAAATCAAGATGGTCATCTTCTTCACAGAGAGCCATGAGCATCAGATGGGATGGTGTCCAACAAGACACTTTGTAATCGACAAAGCTCCAGATGGACATGAGTTACTATTGCTGCTGTTTGTCAGTGAGGGAAACTGAGTCCTAGACATATAATAAGATGTGGTTTATCCAAAGTCACACTTCAGGTAAATACAGAGCAGAGACTTGAATCATCCCGTGGGAAATACTGTGTCAGATAGTGGTAAAGAACAAGGATGAGAATGTCAGCATGAATAAATATTGTTTGTGACACTCGTTGAAACTCCCAGTGACTTTATTCTTGAGTATGAAAATGGTTATGGGGACTACTGAGCTGGAGTCTACAGTGGAGACAGAGACCTGGTTCAACTCCATGCACAACATGGAAACCTGGGCAGTTACAGCCTAGGTGCACAGTGTGGAGGCAGAGCACGGCCCGAGGGATGGCTGGCAGGAGGAAAGACCATGGGTGTCACTCAGAAGAAACACCATGGGTGAGGGCTCACCTTCAGGATTCTTGCTGAAACAACCATTCTGATTCCAGGAGGTTGGTGAAGGATAAGGTATTTGATCCCTGTGTTGAGGGTGTAGGATTCAGGCTATCTACTCAGCAGGATTCCTACTTGAACTGGACAATGGCAAGGCCTGATGGGAAAAGATGCAGATTGGTCTGGATGAAAGTTGTCAAAAAAAAAGACTTATATCAGAGCCAAGCCACGTCGACTTTATGTTTTTGATTCACTTCCCTGTGGTTCTATCTCCCCATCTGTGAAGTGGGTATGATTAGAGCCCCTAGCACAGAATGCTATGGGAATCATTTGTATCAGAGTCTGGACCTTGGCAACTGGTCCAATAAGCTGGACTTGGCCATCATTCCTCAACAAGGCAATTGAACAAGCAATAGAGAAAGGTAGAAAAGAAACACACTGGGAAGAAAGACCAAGAGACCCAGTGACCCATGAGTCTGTCTTCCTGGTGTCCTTGGGGTCTAGAGGGTGAGGAAAGGGGGGAAAAGATGAAGAAAGGAAGCACTAAGATCTCGAAACAGGAGTAAGGGAGTGGATCTGAAGTAGAATTTTAAGCCTGTAAGACAAAGCAGCCTGAATGCTTTCCTTGAAGGTTCTCCAGGGATGGGAGGTCTTGCACCTCAGAGAAACAGGCCTAGTTAATGTGTAATCTATGTTCTGTGGTAGAGGTAAAGGGAGCAGGCATACATGATTTGACCTGTCACAGATGGGTCATTTTTTCTCTGGGTAGGGGAGTGGGGTTTGGTTAATGCGTAATCTATATTACGTGACAGTAGTCAGATGCCTTCCACTCACTGGGCTGCTGAGGGGAGGGGTTGTTCTTGCTCTGCTAACAGCCCTCTCTGCTTAGGAACTGGCTACCTGGAGGGCCTGGGTTCTCTAACGGTGCTAACACAAGACTTCATTTAGAGGGCTGGAGCCATGCACACCTCAGAAGTTCCAGTCAAGGTGTGGTATTTCCTATCCCATTGTCTCGGCTCCAGTGTCTCCTGCAAGGGCCTTTGACAAATTATGACTATTTCCAGGAGACTAACTCCTTGTCTGGCTCTCCCAAGGGCTTCAGCCTTCTCCTTCTCCCTGTGTTAGATTGCTGAGACAATTCCAGTGTGTCGTGGGATTACTGTTTCTATAGTCTGGTAGCCAAATGGAGGTGGGCTGGTGTCTGTCATGGCTTCAGCACTGCGAGGGTGGTTACGAGAGCTGTTGTGCATTAGCGTATACAGACATGGCATGGAGTAAGTTTGTGAATTTACTCTCTGAGGGTGCTGCAGATTGCCACATGTCTGTTATATCCCAACTCACTGGTCACCATTGCAACTCCCCTATGAAATTGGAAAGGTTGAAGGAAGGGGTTGTGTCCATTTCATTTCACAGCCCTTGGGTCCTGAGCCTGGCATGCCATTGGTGTTCAGTGAGATTTTGTAGAGTGGTTGTTGATGTAATTCAGAGTGGGGGATACATCATTAGTTGTGAGGGACACTCCTGGGGGGTCTCAGTGCCACTTCCTTTCTTTACCAGGTTATTCAGAGCACCAAGAGTTGACCCTATAAATCAACCTCCTCTTATTACCTGGAAAGATAAGGGGGTGAGGCCTCCACAAGGCATCCGTGTAAGAACCAAAGAACCTAAACTTGATTTTTTAAGACCAGACCAAGGCTGAGTTCTGAAAGCTATCAATGACCATAACCATGATATGGTCCATTAAGACATTGGATAGTTAGAGAGGGAGACCCCGAGGAATCCTTCAGACTGTGTTCTCTAAATCTCCAGGTGTACTCCCTCAGTCTAGTCTAGAAAGGGCTCATGTGTCTGGCAGTCTGAAACATGGGGACCACTTAACTTGTCTCCTTGGTCATGAAATTCAGCCTTGGCCACAGTTTCATGTACCCTGACCTTGCCCCACCCCAGACCTCTTTGCCCATCCACCATAATTAAGTAGCCACAAAAGCTTCATAAAGGACCAGTTATTGCCAAAACACAGTGAAAGTGTAATCCTGTTACCTGTACATAAACGTTGCCGCTTAGTGGGGTAACAGTTCCTATTCTATGATGGAGTGGGCTCTGGGTTTATGGCTGTAGCCTGTGGTTTTATGGCCCTAATTCTATAATAAACCTTAGTTTTTAATCTTTCTCCTCTTACCCTGCAGCCAGAGTCTCCTGGGTGTGGGGGAGGGGGCAAAGCTTCTTGTCCAATGGCTCTAGGCCACCTGTCACAGCAAAAATCCCAGCCAAAGCCACACACCTGCTCCTTCATCAAATAGGAAGGTCACCTACCCTGGAGGGAGGAGGCCAGAGCAGCCCAGATGCCCTCCATGTCGGAGGCCCGAGTTCTAAAAGCAGCAAGTTCATTCTGTAAATGTGCCAAGGCAGGGCCAGCTGTTCACGGCCCCGGGAGATGCCCAAGCTAGGGCAGAGGGTAAGTCAGGGATTGGATAAACGGGCCAGGAGAAGGAGGCCTGCTGTTTGGAGGATCTGCCCCCAGTTGTACACATACCATTAAGTGGGAGGGAAGGGCAGCGGAGCGCAAGCCCTGCTGCTGTCCATGGTGCTGACTCATGGTTGCAAACTGGTCTTGACTGTTTCTCCCAACTCCAGGATTGTGATGACTCCTGTCCTGTCTCTCTTTGCTTTGTATGCACACACACACACACACACACACACACACACACACACACACACACACACACACACACTCACCAATGACACTGTAGTGAGTTTGACGTGACTGACGCAAAATAATGTAATGTTGGCAATTCTACCACATTTCCAGCCGTTTCTAGGAAAGTACTTTCCTCTGGGCATGTTGGGTGTTCCTCCCCTTAACACACCACTGCTAATCACATAATCCCTCCGCACAGTGCAGAGGTGAGAAGTGAAGCAGCAGTGGCAGTAGCAGGCAGGGGAGTGAGGAGGTTTGGTCCCAGCAGGCTGCCTCCCCACCTGCAGATTTACTATTGCAGGGAGCCACCAAACGACCCTTGTGGAGCAGAGCACATTGTTTGAACACTTCCAATTTTGTAAAGTCACTTAGTGTGACAAAAAATTCTCCCAAGAGGCATATTTGAGATCTAAAGGGCAAAGATAAGGAGAGAGAAACCCTACCCCATCCCCTCTCTCCAGAGAAGGAAAAGGAATTGACTCACCCCAAGAGGGAATCTAGTATTTCACTTGTTACAAGCAAGAAGCACAGAGAGGCCTGCAGATGGGAAAAGATGGGCAATAATTGCAGGGCAATTTAGGATAACTCAATAAGAAGTGCTTTTAGGCTATTTCTGTTTCTGCTCTTGCACCTGCATTAATTTTGGAATGGAAGAAGGATGGGCTGTGGACTGGAAACTGCAATCTCCCACTTGCTATCTGGTGAGTTTGAGCCAGATAATCTCTCTGTTCCTCCACTTGCCTAGCTGCAAACCTGGAATGATTATAGCAGTTGTCATTGGCCATGGCCCAGATGTTTTGGGCCCTCCAAAAATCCATGTGTCTGAAGCTTAATTCCCAATGCAACTCAGTTGGGAGGTAGGGCAGGCTCTTGGGGAGGTGCTTAGGTCGTGAAACTTGATCCCTCATCAATGAATCAATACTTCATAAAAGAGCTTGATGGAGGGGAGCTTGTCCTGCCTTCCACTGTGTGGTGATGTAGCCATTCCCACTCCTGATGGCACAGTACTTATTTTTTAAATATTTTATTACATTCATTTATTTAATGTGTGTGTGTGTGCGCGTGCGCGCGTGCTCGCCTATGTGTGCATATGGAGGTCAGAAGGACAATTTGCAGTAGTTGGTTCTCTCCTCCCACCATAGGAATGCTGGGGATTGAACTCAGGTCATCAGGCTTGGCAGCAAGAGCCTTTACCAGCTGAGCCATCTCGACAGCCTCTGGCATCAAGTACAACAGCATGAGTAGCACAAGATGTCCTTCCGCACAGGACTCTTGTAAAGACTTCTTGAAATACAAATATAAAATGCCAAACGCATAGTGAGAACTTGGTCAATGGTGGGTTCCCTTCGTCCTTCTCCTGTGCCTTTCCTCAGATGCACAGTTTTTTAAATACCTCCTTAGAAATCTAACAAAGGACCAGGAGTGGGGAAATGGGACCGTTTCATGCCAGCTGTCATGTTAATGTGTTTATGATGAAAGAACCATGTGGACTCCATGGAAGAAAGGACCATCCGCACTCATCTCCGGGGATGGGGAGGGAAGACCATAAAAGAAAATACCAGCTCCAGTTCTCCATGCCCCCCTGCCTCACGGTGTGCACATTGAGATTTGGGGGAATGGGTACCACAGTCCTGATCAGTGCAGCATCACAATGAAAAGGGAGGAATGAAGTGACTATCCTCTAGCCCTGGACCCATTACGGGCACGCAATGTTCTGGCTTAGAGGCAGCATTTCAGTCCTGTATTTTGGCTTTTGTGACTCAAAGCCCTGAGTGCTTGCCACATGTGTGCCTAAAACATCAAAATACCATGTTGCATACCAACTATACATGCATTATTTAAATTTGCCAGCTTAACAAGCATGATTTAAATTTAAAATTTGGTGACTAACAAATAGAAGAAGTATGACTAGAGTTGGGCCAGACCTGAGGTGGGTGGTTGATTTCATGGGGGCCAAAAGAAATGCAGAGAGTCAGTCCTGGGTGAGAAGATGGAGAGACTGAGGCCCTGGAGGAAAAGGACTCTTCTAAAGTCATACTCCTTTATCTTCCTAGTCTGCTTCCTCTACTGGAGCAGAGTGCAGTGCCTAACAGCTTCAACTCAGAGGACTGAGATGTAATATTGATCTGTTTGTTCCCGTTTGAGATTTTTCTGCCCCCAGATGACCAGGGAAGGGTCAAGAGAATCTTTTCCTCAAGGCTTCCTTGATATATTCCCTTTTGAACAGATTTGGAAAGTAAGAGTTTCCATCCTGGATGTGAGATCGCATGGACCTTCACACATGTACAAGCACACGCCTATCAACTGGGATCAGTGTGTGGGGTTGTGTGGAGCTGTGCTCAGCTGGGACCAGGACAGCTGTCATCCAAAGCTAAGGACTTCCTCTTCTCAACTTTCTGCATCTGACATCTGACCGTATGCCTTCCTCCCTCGGCACTCCTAACATCCCCCACTCCTTCATTTTGTCCAGAATGGAAATAACTCCTTCCTTATCAGCCTAGGAGTGCCCTAAGGGGACAGCAGGTGTCTTATCAGGGTGGGTCCCCAACTCCACTGGGATCCATACCTCCCCTATCAAACTCAGACTCCCTCGGGCTAGGAATTGGGTCTCCTCCAGAAGGCACAACTATCTCCTCCTCTTGCTCCATAATGCTCAACATGACAGCTCAAAGGATTGAAGTAATTATTACTATTCTCTGGCCAGGAGTCATTTTTGGGAACCCCACACCCTTAAAAGCAGTGAAAACAGAAATTGTAACTTCCAGAAATCTTTCAATCTCTCTCTCTCTCTCCCTCCCTCCCTCCCTCCCTCCCTCCCTCTCTCCCTCTCTCTCTCTCTCTCTCTCTCTCTCTCTCTCTCTCTCTCTCTCTCTCTCTCTCTCTCTCTCTCACACACACACACACACACACACACACACACTCACACACACACAATTTTTACAGGCTCTACCTCCCACCCTCCTTCACCCCAGAATTGAGACATATGCATTATTCAGTGTATCCAGTAGCAGGGAGGTGTCTGAGAACTTTGGTGCTGAGATGTTACTTGGGGTCTGTGGCTTGTGGGGAGGGAAGAGAACTGCTGTGTGCAGGGAATCTCTCACATTTCCCCTCCCTGGCACTGGGCTTTCTTTACTCCCATCCTGGAGGCAGACACACACCTGCAGAGCAGGAAGCCAATGCCAAAGGATTGAGAGTGTGTGAAGGTGGCAGTGGTGGGGTGCTGAGAGCGGAAAGTCTCTGCTCTACTTCATAAGGACAGGGTCAGGCCACGCCCTGATAATCTCCCCCACGCTATTCAAACTTCTTCTCATTGGTCCCCAATCTCTCTCTTCTTGTTTCTTGGGGTGTTTTTTTTTCCCTCTAGACAGGAGCTATCTATAGATATTTATATGCCCCCTGGCTGGCCTGGAACTCCTGACACAGCTCAGGTTATATCAATTCGTGGCAACCCTCCTGCTTCTGTCTCCTGAGCGCTTGGATTTTAGGTATGTGCCACCATGTCTGGTGCCACCTCTTAATGAACTTAGGAAGCCACTTCTTGTAATCTCATTCTATGCATTGGCTTGTAGAGATAGACACAGAGGGCCCTGTGGGACAATATTGCATTGATGCCCCTCACTGAAACTCAGAATTCCAAACTCCTGGTCAGGATGGAACCTGGTAGAGTGGAAAGTACCCAGGAGTCCACATCCTGCCATAGCTGTATTCATGCCCAAGTCACTCAGCCTCTCTGGTCATGGTTCCTTGGTGTTAAAAATGGAAATGAAGATGAGTGATGTTGAGAATTGAATGAGATACCATGTATGAACATGCTTCTCACACAAAAGATTACCACAAGTCTGCATGCCCATTATTCCAGCTTGCACTTCCTCTGCCCCAGCTCCCTCACTCTCCCCCAAACCTGGGCACCACTGCCCTCACTTTTCCTGTCACACCCACTTGCCCAGGTTCCTTTTCCCCTGAGTGGAGGAAGGTAGGTTGTTGGTTGTTTTTTTTTTACTCTTTTTGGGGGGGCCTGCCACGAAGCTCCCAAACAAATCACACTCGGAGACTTATTCTTACTTATGAATGCCTGGCCATAGCTTGGCTTAGTTTCTAGCCAGCTTTTCTTAACTTATGCTGTCTACCTTTTTGCCTCTGGGCTTTTCCTGTTCTCTTACTTCTGTAAACATTACTCTCACTCCGTGGCTTGTTGTGTAGCTTGGTGGCTGGGCCCTGGAGTCTTTCTCCTTCTTTGGCTCCTAGAGCTTAGATCCCTCCTCCCAGTTTTCTCCTTCTATAATTCTCTCTGCCTGCCAGCCCTGTCTATCCTTTCTCCTGCTTTGCTATTGGCCAGTTCTTTATTAAACTGTCATGTGTTTTAGACAGACACAGTAACACAGCTTCACAGAGTTAAACAAATGCAACATAAACAAAAGCAACACACCTTAAAATAATATTCTACTACAGTTGATGGCAAAGGTTCTCGAGGCTGGTGTGAAGTCCCAGCCTCCCTGCTTCACTGGTGTCTGTCCTTCTGCTGTCTGGGTCTCCAAAGGGTCTCCAAGTCCTTATGCAACCAGACAGAGGCAGGAACAGGGCAGGAGTGGGAGGAAACAGACGAGGTCAGTGCGAGCTGGTCTCTTTGTTCTTGGAAAATGAATGCAATTTCCATTCCTTTCCACGGGAAGCTGAGTCCAGCTGTTGAGTGTATGACGGCTGGCTGCCGAGGTGTTGCCTTGGTGAGTAATGACCCTGGCAATGGCTTTGCCCTCAGCTTGTACCTTGTGCCCCAAAGATGAACTTGGGGCCAGTGAGTCAGGGCATGCTGCAGCTTCAGCTCAGCCTCAGCCCCACCAGCACCCTGCTTTATACCTGCTCTCCAGGGAGCTGAGGAATTGTCAAGGCTCCTTTGATTCATTGCCCCAGAGAAAGGATGAAGCCCAGAGAGAAGGTGCTGGCTCTACAGAGGCTATGGGCTTCTGACACTTGCCAGGGCCCAGCAATTAACACCCCCACACTTTTACTCCCCCCCCCCCCACATTATCTGCAAAGGAAAGACTTCAAGGTCAGACAGAGCCACGCTGAGAAGTCTGCTTGTCATGTGTGTGGCCTTGGGCAAATGACCCAGCCTTAGTGTTCTCATTTGCAAAAGGCTCTAATAACAGCAGTATGACTGTGTCAGCGGATTAAGATATCTAAAGTGTCACACTCAGTGCCCAGAACATAGTGGGTACACAGTATGTGCCATTCTCTCTACTCAGTCAAAGGCCTTGTCAAGGCTTCTCCATTCCAGCTGCTTCTTCAAACATTCCTAGGGAAACAAGAATAGCTGAGGTGGACCTCCCAGCCTCTTTTCTGAGAGGCCTCTGGAAGGAAGGAATGCTCACAAACTGGAAAATCACATTCACTACTTGGAGGGTCATGGGGGTCCCCCAGGACTGGGTGCCCAAGACATAGTAGCAGTAGCAGATACTTCATCTGGATCAAATCTTGACCTTGACTGTGTCATAAGATTGAAGCAGACACAAGGAGAATAGGCTGTGCCTTGAATATTTCCTGGTCCCCTGATCACCAGACCAGGTCCTCAGAGACCTTGGAGAAGGGATGCTCATATGGACTTGACTGAGAAAAAGCAAAGAAGTCCCTGGGGCATGATGGACCCCCCTTCCAACCCTCTCCCTGACCACCTCGTACAGACAAGTGTGAGCATGCTCAGAGGCACCCATGAGCTGCAGATAGACCCTGTCTCTGGAGCTGCCTACAGCAAAGTGTGTGGATGGCAGGCAGGCCTCCTTCTTGTGTCCCCTGCTTCCCAGAGATGCTGAATCTCCTGAGCCAGGAGGGAGGGAGGAGCTCTGGAGCCCAGGTCCCAGCCCCCAAGCTCTCTGCACACGGTCACCTCGAGGGGCTCAGAGGAGTAAGGGGGCCCATCAAGGCCACCACACCTTCTGAGGCCCACACTCAGGCTCTCAGCAGCCTCCAGGCCCCTTGTGCGCCTGGCTCTGAGGGTTTCCTGGTATCAGGCCTTATTCTGAGGAGCCTCTCAGTGTCTGTAGAAGAAGAGAAGGAATCCATCATGCCCTGTATTAGAGCGAAGAAGCTGAAACACAGGAAGATAAGCAGCTACTCCAAGAACACATCATTAGAGCCAAGTGTGAGTCTGAGGAGGATTAGAATCTTCAAAACTCACTCTTCCACACTTGCACATGTAAACTGTATGCATATATCCATACCTGCATACATATATACACATTCACACATATGAACTCTAATATGTTCTCACATACAGACTCACACTATGCACACATTCATATATGCATACATATACACATATGCACACACATATACACAACAATACACACTCTAACATATTCACATGTATACCATATGCGCATACCCATACATATACACTACAAAAATAGGCACATACATACATATACTTGCACAATACACACTCATACACATGCACTCACATGTGCACACTCACAGACACACACATGTGCATACATTCATGTATATACACACAGACATATGACATACACACATATGCATACCTTCTGATACATGCTTGAATGCATGTGCACACCATACATGCACATATATATGAACATACTTGCTCATGCATGCTCAGATACATGCACATACCCTAATAATACAATACTAACACATGCATACACATACACTAACACACACACACAGGTCTGAGGGAACACATAGCTTCCCCCTGGAAGCACTGGTGATACCCGCCGCAGAGACCAGAAGTTGGCTTGGGCCCCAGTTGGCCTCCTTCTTAGGAAATGACAGAAATACTTCTCTCCACCTCTTTCCCCTTCTCCTCAAAAATAACCCCGTCCCCTCTCTCTGGTTCCCCAGTGGCCTCTGGTGGCGTTGCAGAGCCATCCTGGGGATAGGGAGGCAAGAATAGGATGAAATATATGTAAAATCTTATTAGTAAAGGACATCTGAGCCTCTAATTAAAATTTGCCTAATGACCCAACTTCTCTGTCATTTTTGCTCTTGGAAGCATTAATTTAAGGTGACAGGTACTTAGGCAAGGGAAAATTAATTTTTCCTTTAAAAAATGAAAGGGGAAAAGAGCAGACTGCTCCCTTATTTATTTGTCTCTAAAATTGTTATTTATTTTTCAAGTTCTCGCCAACTCTAGTAAAACCCGACCCTGGAGAAAAGATCTGAGAGAGAAAGGGAGAGGGAGGGCAGTGTCAGGGTGGCTCGGTGGTCCAGGCTTGCCCAAGGACGGAGCTGCTGACCCCTGGGTGGGACTGTGGGCAGCGGCTTTACAGCAGTGCCCGCATTGCTCGTTGGGAACAAGTAGGGTGGCCTGCTGGCCGCTGCTGTGGGGACCCCAGGAACCTCGTCGCACCCCGGCTGTTGGACTTGGCTGAGCTGATGGTGTCTGTTTCCCCGTGAGCAGATGGTGGGTTCCTCTCTGACACCAGGCTGCAGCCTAACTTCTGCCTGGGCAATCTTCCCAGGCAACAGGCTGCATCCTTGCAAGCTCCTCCACTCAGAACCACCTGTGAAGGAAGGGTTGCAGGGGGGTCTGGGCTCACATCGTGGTCCCTAAGCCCATCCTCTGGCCCTCCTGGTAGGGAGACAGGCGCATGGACAGGAGGACATCCCACTCTGTGTCTAAAGAATATAGAAATGTTTATTCTAGTTTCCTATTATCTGTTGCTGTGATGAAACACTTTCATTAGAAGCACCTTAGGGGAGCAAGGGGTTTGTTTCCCTTTACAGAGTACAAACGGTCCATTACTAAGGAAAGTCAGGGCAGGAAATCAAGCAGGAACTTGAAGCAGAAAACACAGAGGAAGGCTGCCTTCTGGCTCACTCCTGCTCATGCTCAGCTAGCTTTCTTAACACATCCCAGAACCACCTGCTTAGGAAATGGTGCCACGCAGAGTGGGCTGGGCCCTCCGATACCAATTAACAATCAGGACAGTCCGCCATAGACATGCCCACAAGCCACTCTTGTTTGGGAAATCCCTCAAGTAACTGTAGGCTGCTGCAAGTTGACAGTTCCAGCTATCTGGAACACATGAAGCCTCCTTACCTGCTCCCCCCCCCCCCCCCCCCCCCCCCCGCCACACACACACACTCTTTTTTTGTTGTCTGCAATAGTCCCTTCCTCAGCTGCCTCAGACTCCCTCCACTCACCCTTTCCAGAGAGCTCCCGCTCCATCCTTAAGCCCCACTCAGCAGCTCTTGGGTCTCCCTCCAGTTCATTCCGCTCTGCCCTCCCAAGCTGTCTTGGTACTGCAAGAAGTTAGTTTTGAACTGGAGTCCCTGGTAGACGGGAGGAAAGGGGAAAGAGGCGGGAGAGGGAAGAGGAAGAGGAGGAGTCCTCCTTCCTAGATATCTCTCCTTCCCCCTCACCTCCCTCCCCCACCCCCTTTTCTCCCCTCTCTGTCCCCCTCCCCCCTTTTCTCCTACTCCCCTTCCTCTCCCTCCCCCCTCACTCATACTTTCCATCCACCTCCTCCTCTAGCCATGGACAATGCTGGGAATTTATCTTTCTGTGTTCCCTAGAGAGCCAAGGGTAGCCCGCCCTTCTAGCAATCAGACCAAGGCCTCTGACCCAGGGACCTCTTAACTACCTGCCAAGCAGCAGCTCAGTCTCCTGTGAGGCACAGGTAGAGGGGATGGGTTATCTTTGAGGACTCGTTTCTATCCCTAGAGGCCCAGGCTAACTCAATGTGTGTGTGTGTGTTTGGGGGGGTGAGATGAATAAAGGTTGCTACAGGATAAAAGACTGAAGACCCTTCACCCACATCAGCCTTTCCTGGGCCACAGGCCACCCATTGCATGAGGGTCAGGCAGTGTAGGAGTTGGCAAGGCTGAAGGCAGGAGAAGGAAAATGGGACCTGGCACTGGAGTGTTGCAGGTCTGCCCCTTCCTTCTTCCTACAAGATCCTAAACATATTATATCGCGGACTTCCAGAGCAAATGATGATGGTCCTTTGCCCCAAGAGGGTTCTTGGGAGGAACCCAAGAGTCCCGGACAGAGCTACCCTTTGGAGAGTAACAGAGGCGCCTCCTCCACCTGCCTGCCACCCCCCCACTCCCCTCTGGCTCTGGAGAGCCACTGTGCCTCTAATGCAGGGTGCTCTGAAGATGCCTGCTCATCTTGCTTTGCATACATTTGCATATTGTCTTCAAGAGGCCCGTCCTAATTCTGAGGATGGAAAATAAAATAAATTAACGAATGCGAGATTAGCAAATGCAACTCCTGCAGCAATTGTCTCCCTGGCTGTTCTGGGCTTGGCCCTCTGGAGACAAAGTACACTCCAGGCAATCAACCCCTAATCATGGCAGGGGATGAAGCCACAGGGGACCCTGGCCTCCCACCCCCACTAGGGTTGAAGTCCACCCTAGCAACATATAAGAAGGGGTTGTGAGAGGAACAGAACCAGCCCTGGGGCATCAGTAAGTGAGGCTTGGTTGGCTCACAGGACAAAACTTGGTGTCCAAGAGGGTAGCCTATGGCCATATACTACCCAAGTCCAAATCCCATCTCTGCCATGTCCAGCTCTATGACCTTGGGCAAGCTCCTTAACGTCTCTGTTTTTAAGTGCCTTTGTGAGTCCAGTGGGAATAATACTAACACCCACCCAGGGTGAGTGAGAGGGTGGAATGAGTTAGCGTGTTAGATCTGTGCCCAGCAAGTGGGACGTGCTTGGTAAGTAAGTGTTGACTAGCGTTGCTATTTTTATCACTACCATCATTATCATTATGTGATATTAAATGCCCACAGGAGCAGCAACCAGGGACCTAATTTTTATTCATATCCTCATCTTCATACACTCTGTGTGGCTTTGGAAACAATGCCCCCAACCTCTGTAGACTTTGTATTCCAAAGAGGGCTGGCCCAGGAGTCCTTTAAGCTGAGACAAATGGATTGCATCAAGTGGGCTTTCAGTTTGCTTCAAGGCTGCCTGAAAGCAGACTTTGAGACCTATTGTCATATGCAAAACACATGCAAATTTATCTCCCTCCTCCCCCCTCTCATTCCTGAGCTCCAGTATTTAAGAAGGGCCCTTGTTGAAATCTACCTTCTGGCAATTGTCTGAGGGACACCTGTCCGCCTCAGCTCCCTCACTCAGCTTCCCTGGGGCACCAGAGGCACCAGAGTGGAGCTCTGTCTTCCTGCTCCCAGCAGCTTCTCAACCTGCCTCAGGCACTACTTACCCTCAGGGACCTTCACTCTTTTCTTCCACCTCTGGAAATCCAAGGGGGCAGGCTCAGCACTCATTCAGCCCTTTGCCCATCTCATCATATTTCTCCCTTCCTGTGCTGAGGATGGCATCAGGGTCCCCATTCAACACATGGAAAGGCTGAGGTACAGCATGAAGCAACTTGTGACCTCCACATCCAAGAGCTGTATTAAGCTAACTCTCTTCCTGAGAATTGTCACTTCTGAGGAAGCCAGAGCAGAGAAATCAAGAGGATGCAGAGGACCATGGTGGTCCCTTTCCCAAAACTGAGGCTTAGCTCGACCTAAGAAACACGGTCTTACTAAGGGCCAAGGGGGCACATAAGAAGCATGGTCTTACTAAAGACCAATGGGCTGCCTGCCAGGATCATCTAAAGAGCCATCAACCTTTGACACCTGAAAGGGTATGGACAGAAGCTCCCAGGAAGAAGCTATCCTTACGTACACTGATTAGAATGTCAATGATGGGAGAGGCTGGGATGCTGCAGGCCCCGAGACTAACTACAGTTTGTCTTAAGTGGTGTTTAGTCCCTTCATAGCCACTTACTGTCCAGCTCTATATGTGACCTATCAGCCTTGTGACTCCGAGGTAAATCCTTTGGGATGTGTGGGCAGACCCCTAGCTTGTGTCAACCCAAAGCTAAGAGTGTCATCACAGCGTCTGCGGCTTATGGCAGCACTGGTCCTGCTCTGCTTTAGCCCACCTGCCTGAGGGTTCCCACCAGCATGTTTGAAAAGTTGTCATTGATGACAACTATAAAAACGTCATGAAAGGGCTGCGAGGGGACTCAACACTTAAGATTGTGCATCGTTCTCGAAGTGACCCAAGTCCAGTTCCAAGCACCCACTTCAAGTGGTTCACAATCAATCACCTGTGCCTGCAGCTTCAATGTGTCTGATGCCATCTCCTGGCTTCCTCAAACACTGAGTTCATGTGCACAAACCCACACTCAGATGTACACAAATAAAACATAATTAAAAATAAATTAAACACTTAAAAATGAAGTAAATATTTGAAGAAACTTCATGAAATTAGTTTGGAACATGAAACTGGCGTTAACCTAAATCTGGATTCCCCACCATGGTCCATCCTATTTGAACTCCAAAATAGATTGTCTTTTATCTCCTTCTAAGAGAGACCTGTGTTTTAGGGACCACAAAAGTCACCACTGAATGTCGCTGTGGACTTGAGCCCTGACCCAACCCATAGGTTCCTTTACCTTACCCTCAGGCCAACACTAGCACCATGGGCCCATGAGGCTGCAAAAATCCTAATGCTTGCCTGGAGTGACCAGGGTTCAGGTCAGGGTTCAGAAGCCAGAAGTTAAAGGTCAGAGGCTAGCAAGTGCCAGAAGAGACTCTGTCCTTTGCCAGGTTCTGGCTGGAGACAGTAAGGAGAAGCATGATGGTCTCAACCACCAGGCTACCTTCTCCGCTTCTGCCAGGCCCCAATTCACCCCCCAGACACCTCACACTCATACCCCAGAGCTGGCAGCTGCAGTTCCCCACAACCCCAGCTCTCATACCGTCTGCTCAGCCAGAGCCACATTAGGTTGATTAAGAGGTACATTCCAGAAAGATGGGGCCATATTTCATTCCCCACCTCCTTCCTTTGCTCTCTAAGGTCCCTCTCCCCATCTCTGTCATCCCCTACCCTGACCTACCCAGACCCTGCCACCCCCACTTCAGGCCCCCAGACTCTAAGGGACAAGACATTGCTGTGCTGCAGCGGGGATGGGCCCGGCTGACACCAGAGGGAAATGGAACCTCTCCCGTGGGTCATGGGGTTCACGCCTCTCAGTATCCCTTCCTTGGAGTTACCAACCCCACTTTTCTATAGGTGACAAACACTTCAGGAGGTTAAGTCAGTGTCCAAGGTCACCTAGCTGAGGTCAAAGGCCGAGCGTTCTGGAAGCATGTCTCCACCCTCCCCTGTTCTGCAAGGTCTTGCCATTGCCCTGCTGAGCCCACCACAATTTCAATTCAGAGACCAGGCACCTTGGTGAAGCCAGTTGCATGGAGCCTTGAGCCTTCTCACAGTCTCTGGGCCAGGGCAGGGTGTGGAGCTGCTCTAGCACCCTTCCTTAGCAGATAGATTTGCAAGTGGCTTTGAAAATCACTTTATTATGCCAAATAATTCATTTAATAGATGGGGAAAACTGAAGACCAGAGAGAGCAGGTGACTGGTCCAAGGCTGCACAGCAAATGCACCAAAGTTGAGTTGAGCTCAAACTGGCCACCTGTAGGTGAACTCACAGAGAGCAGCCTGGGCTTCTCTGTGGTCAGCCCAACCCCCACCCTACCTCCATTTTCCACAAAGTAAAAAAGGAATGGTCTAATGACACCATGATCTATCCCTCCTGGGCCTGGCATTCATGTGCCGTGTAGAAAGGTCTCTGCTCTCTCTGGGCTACGCCGGGTCCATCTATAGTGGGCTTGTACAAGGGTAAGGATGGGAGCAGGTTAGACGTGAGATTTGACTGTCCAGCTTTCCAGGACTGCTAGGCATGAAGCAGCCGATGAGGCAGACTCCTAACCACTCCCAAAGCTTGGCTTGTGTTCACTGGTGCTGCGCTCCTTCCTGAGGTAAGATCTCGAGACTGTGCAGGAGGCATTCTTGGCAAGGAGCCCTGGGCTGTAGAAAGGCACTGTCATTGATAAATCTGTCACACCTTCCTCCTGCCACTGTCCCCACTGGGTGTGAACAAATTAGGACCCAGAGACCCTAGCAGGATGACCAGCCCGCTCTGAGGTCCCCCGGGACTTTCGCGTTTCGAGGCAATGAAGATTTCACAGTGGAAAAACCTTCAGTTTCCAACAGGCCTAGAATGGGTTCTGGACAGAAAGCCTCAGTCATGCCCACCAGCCTCCTGCCTCCCCAACCTACCACCTACAACATTCCTGCAACTCCACGATGCTTTTAAGTTAATAGTCGGGTCTGCAGGTTCAGCGAAACCAAAGTTGTTGCCTCCGTGTGTACGCTGCCCTGCCATTCCAAGATTAAAAGGTCAGAAGGGAAAATAATGGCGGTCCTCAAATTGAGGGTCTACAGTAGTGATGACAGGGCTATAGACACAGCAGACTTCCTCCTGTTATAGAGCACCCCACCCTGGGGTGTGGCCGGTACAGAGCTCTCCAAGGCTGAGGGAGCTGAGTGGCCTGCAGCTCTGTCTGCCTGTGAGCTCAGGTGCCCATCACTCTTGCCAGTGAGCTGGGCGGAGCTGGAAGACTCTGTACCCTTCTGGGGACCAACAGCATTAGCTCCAGCTGTATAATACCAATGGCCTCGTAATTTATATAGTGGCTTTCATTACTTCCCTTCTCCAAAGGCTTGTTCAATAAATTTCCATTTTATGAATTCCAAAGTGCTTTGTGGAGCTCAGAGCTCCACCTGGCTCTGACTCCAATAGAGAAAGAACAGAGGGGGCAGGGAAGAGAGAGGATGTTCTCCAGGTCCCCACAGGCTGCGGCTGGGTGACTTGCTGGTGTGGGACTGGGGGAAGCCTGGAGGCTTAGAGGGGACATCCTGGGTTTCAGTTCTGGGCTTGCTCCACTTCCTGGCTCAGGAGGCTGGTACTCACCTTCAGCTTCTGCAAACGTGGGAGGAATCTGATCTCCCTCAAGGACTGTGGTGAGAAAAAGATGCGCTGATGGGACTATAAGACCAGCTCCGTGCAGCTCGAGCAAGCACGATTTTCTCCTTGCTTGTCACGGATGCTGAGGGTGTCAGTTGCCTCTTCCAGAAGCCCCCAGGGTTGGCACCCCACCTCAGACCTCTTCTTTTGTTCTTAAAACTCTATTTAGCAGTGGAAGATACTTTAATACTCACTGATACCATGCTGGAAAATCCCCAGGATATGTTGTCAAGTTTTAAAAAAGCAAGATGCATTTTGAAACAGCTAAGAGAATAAATTTCAAATGTCTCTCCGCAAAAATGATGGGTGAGGGAGGTGATGGATATGTTAATTAGCTTGATTTAATCACCCCATATTGGTTGCATATATCAAAATGGCACATTGAACTCTATAAATGCACATGATTATAATTTATCAATTAAAAATAATATTAATAAAGAAAAAAGCAAGACATAAACCTAGCTGAATAACTGAATTCTAATTTAATATATTTGATATGTCTGAACATACATAGAGAGATTCATCTAAACAGGGAAAATCAGTATGTGGATGTCATACTCCTAACTGATTTAACCTCTGAGGGAAGGACTCAGCACTACAGATTAACAATTTTAATTTATTTTGTATAATTTAACATAATGGGATTGAGAATGATTACTGTGTGACACTATTCCTAGGGAATAGGCATATCTACTCACCACAGATAGAGAACCAACAGCAGAGCAAAATATAGACACCACCAAAGTCCAACTTGGTGAAGCAGTGAGTTTTATTGGGGTTATTCACAGGAATATGGGTGGCGGGTTACTGACAGAAGCAGAAATGACTCAAAGACAGCTGTGTCGCCAAAGCCCATCCCAGCACGGGTGACAGCTCATGAAAGCTGGGCACCTGGAGCACACTGCACAGCCTGCAGGCAGCTCAACAGATCCGTGTCTTTTCTAAGCCAACTCAGGTGGTCTCTGCCTCTTCTAGGCAGCTTGGCTGATCGGAGCCCCTTCTAGGCAGCTCTGCTCCTCTGAGACTGTCTCTCGGCAGTGCTTCCTGTTTATTTGAGCTCGGGGAGGAGGAGCCTAGTGCTTCTTGTCATTTTTAGGGACTTCCTTAGGCTTCTGAGCTGTTTGCTTCCTGAGTCTCACTGAGCTCCTCGCAGAATGGAATGTATCAACTGGAAGGATGTGCTGTACGATGGTAATTTTTACTTTGGAGTGAATTTTTTATACGTGTTTTTTCAAAGTTAAGAAGAGAGGGTTGGGGAAGTTACCCCATTTGGTAGAATGCTCACATAGCATGCAAGGACCCTGAGTTCTATCCCTAGTAGCCCAGAAAACAGGCATGATGGCACACACCTGCTACCTTGGACTTAGAAAGTAGAGGAAGGAGGATCAAAAGTTTAAGGTCATCCTTGGCTACATAGTAAGTTTGAGGCCAGCCTGGGCTATATGAGAGCCTGTCTTTAAAAAAAAAAAAAGACACTTTCTCTCTCTCAGTCTTTCTGAGACATTGTAGCCAGGATTTAGAGGACAATTTTTAGATAATAGGAATACTTCAATGCCAGAAATTTGAAAGGGATTATTTTTGTTTATTTTTGTTTTTGTTTTGGGGTTTGTTTGGTTTTTTTACATTTAGAATCAGGCTCTAGGGTCTGTCACCCTCCCCCATTCTGGTCTCCATTCTCTGTCTCTCTACCCTCTGCCACAGAACTAAGCCTATCCTCCCTACCAGAGCCTGGTGAGCTACACTTCCAAACATCTAGCTAGGGGTGCTGCCCAGGAAACAGGCTGTCTGGAAACCGAGCTGAGGATGGTTAGGGTCTAGCCAGAGATGACCCTCTCTTACCACCAGAAGATACCACCACTATGGGGTAGTGAGGCCTACCAAAGGCTGGCCTGAGTTTCTCCTTATGTGTATATGTGGCATATATATGAGTTCTCTGGACCTTTCTGATGGGGCCTACAGAGTCTGGCAATTGTTAGATACAGAAGAAAGGACCAGAGCCCAGTGAAATGTTCTGCAAAGGCAACCTTAGTGTATGGATAAACTGTCACGAATGGTGACACCCTCAGAGGTAAATTCCCTCTGCCTCCGTTTCTTCTATATATAAAAGAGGAATAGAGGCTGGAGAGATGGCTCAGAGGTTAAGAGCACTGACTGCTCTTCCAGAGGTCCTGAGTTCAATTCCCAGCAACCACATAGTGGCTCACAAACCATCCATAATGAGATCTGGTGCCCTCTTCTGGCCTGCAGTCATACATGCTGTATACATAATAAATAAATAAATAAATCTTAAAAGAGAGAGAGAGAGAGAGGGGAATAAAGAAAGTACTACATCCCCTGATCATTATGGCACATAGACCTAATTCTGCTTATAGAATGTAAACACTCTGTATTTGTCAACATCAATATCAAAATGCCTGGTACACAGTAAACACCCAGTGACTCCTGTATCACAGCACATTTCAGACAGCCTTACCCCCTCACTGACCCATCCACAATTATTTGTTAAGCATCTATATTCTTCTAAACTTTGTTTCATGGCCTGGGAATGCAAACAAATAACAAAGTTCTTCCTAAACTGTTATGAGACTCTCAGTCTAGGTGGGAAAAGTCCTGGAAGGTCTCAGCAAAAGGCAAAGAGGTCAACCCAGGCAGGGAGGCTAAGGAGTGGCCTGAAGGGCATTTGGCCCTGAAGAGGCCCCAGGGAGCGAACTGGGTAGCCCCCTCCCTTCCTGCCCTCTCCCCTGGGCTTACGTACTGTTGTTGGTCTTTCTATGCTCCTACCTTGTGCAGAGCAGGGTATGAGCTGAAGGGGTAACCACATCCTAGGGCTGGGGCTATGCCACTGTAGCACCTCATAAGTCTCTCTGTGGTCTCTAAGGGGGACTCCAGCCAACCCAAGCTAGTGACATGGTCACTAGAATAAGTGTTGAGCCTCCCAAGAGAACGGTGGCACCATGGACAGCGCCCACAGAGCCCTATGTTGGCCAGTCTGCCTGTGCCAGGAAACACCATGTACCAGCACATCTTGGGTTCTGGGCAAAGCTGGAATGTTGAGGTGAACTTAACCTCAGATGTCATCCCCCAGGAGACCTTGTTTTAGGAGACAGGGTCTTTTAGTGGCCTAGCGCTCACCTAATAGGCTAGGCTGGCTGGCCAATAGGGCCCCATAGATCTGCCTGCCTCTCCCCCTCCAGAACTGATGTTATAAGCTTGCACCACCATGCTTGGCTTTTTTCACAGGAGTTCTGGGGATTCGAACTCATGCCCTTTGTGCTCATGCAACAAGCGTTTTATCCACGGAGTTGGCTCTCTAGAACCACCTCCACGCACCCGCCCTCTTCTTTGGAGGCCTGGAAGACCCGGAGCTTCTCCGTAAGTTGGTGCTGCCATGCCCAGGAGAGGGGTAGGCAGAGGGTCTGCTGGCCCAGAGCATCTTGTTCTCTGGGGTGCACAGGCCAGTAAGAATCTAATGAGGCTGGAAGGAGCAGCACGAGTGACTTGTGCAAGACCGAGTAAGAATCAAGGGGCAGCCAGGGACCCGAGGCAGGTTGGGAGGACCAGTGCCCTCCCCCAGCTTTCTGAAGAACCCGCAGCTGTGTCTGCAGCCAGAGCCACTGCGGCCTCTCTCACCCCAGCCCCCCTCCACCGCCCGAAGCCAATCTGCCCCATGCCTGCTCATTTCCTTTCAAAAAAAAATTCTTTCTTTTAACGTGACCTTGAGCTCTGCTTGGCTAGAGGGAATAAAGGCAGGGTTCTAAATACCTAAATAGCGGGAGAGAGAGGGGGTGAAACTCGGCATGTGTGGGGAGCTTCCCCAGTGTGTGGAAGCATGAGCAAGACTCAGCCACATCTGGCTCCCCACAGGCTCCTGGATTCTCTCATTTTTTTCTAGCGGGGCTCAAAATAGAAAGGATTTGGAATAAAGTTCCAAAAAGGGTCACCACTCAGTTGGGAGGTTAAAGAAAGACAAGGACTGGGGTGTTAGAGACACAGGAACCCCCAGCTTATAAGACAGGGTGTGCAAGCCTCCTCATAGGAGCCAGCTGGAGGGTTGCCGAGTGTCCAGTTTGTTCCTGTCCTGCCTGCAGAGAGAAGGAAGGCTGTCTCCTTCCACTACACTGAAGTCCTGAAGGAAAGGAATGGAACCTTAGTTATTTCCCGGCCCTCAGCATCAGGTACAAAGAGCTTAAACAAGCAACACATCTCCAGCGCTGAGGAGATTCACCAAACACCTGTTCTGGGCCAGGCTCTGGGCTGGAGAGGTCACAGACTTGACCTTGTTTCCTCTCTGCTCCACTGTACTCAGGCAGCAATAGTATCTCTTCTGGCTGATGTGGACACTGAAGTTCAGAGAGTCTCATTTCCTCTCCCACAGTCACAGAACCCATAGGTGGCAGAGTTGGGGCTCGTACTCTGGGCAGCATGGCCCTGAAGCCTGTATTCTTCCTCCCCACCTGGCTACCCAGAAACAGAGAAGCTGGGGGGCAGAGAACACCATGGTTGGGCCCACAGACCCCACGAAGCAACCATCCTGGATTCCATCCCTCTGCAGGCACTGTGTGCACCTGTGGCGTCAGCCTGCTTGCTCCAGTCTGGTTCCTGGAATAAGGCTCTGGGTCAATGTCACCTCCCTAGACTGCACACAGATGTTTACAGGGAAATGGAGTTCTCCAAAGATTGTTTCCCCAAAACTGATCTTAAGGTTTGCTTCTAAAGGGCACTATGTCTGGGTTACCTACAGGCGGCTAGAGTACAGCATTAGAAAGGGATTCCTGGGAGGGATAGAACAGTCGGGGACCCCAGTGAGGTCCACTAGGGAAAGGAAAGAAGCAAGGAGGAGGCCATCACTTCCTGTGTTCTCTCACACTACAGACTGCCTTTAACCCCCATGCTTAACCCCCAAGATGAAGGTGCCCGGCCCCATGACAGATGCAAATAGCCTGGGAATGGCAAGTCAGGGTCTGAACCCAGGTTCTTTCTGTCACATCTCACAGCCTGGGGAATACATGTCCCTGTGGGAAGTGTTGGTAGCTCCATGCACCATGCCTCACATTTACAGGTATGGCCTCTTGCAATTCTTCAGGAGGCTGGTTCCCTGGAAATGGCTGCCAGCTGCAGCCAAGCTCCTACCACTTCCAGGACACCCCTATCTCAATAAGCAGTTTGTCTCTGGGAGTCAAAGATTTCTGTGCCCTGTCACCCCCAGGGACCCCAGGGAAGAGCCCAGGAAGTTTGTATCAGGGACTCTCTCCGCCAACCCTCTCTGTATGTGGCAAGTGGGAACACAATCCAGCGAATCAGCCAATGGAAGGCTGAGATGTAGGCATACATCCCTGGCCACCCTCTCTCTGAAGAGCTCCTTCCCATGGACTCTGGATCATTAAAGAGGTTCAGTCCCTTGATCCAGGACCAATTGTGGAAGTGTGGGATGCAGGAAAAAGTGAGTGAGCATCTCCTGGGTTCCGTGTGTGTTTATTTCTCAGGCCCTGTCTATCCTAAGACGACACCGTGGGTCTAACAACTGCAGTTCAGAGACCTACTGGATTCACCACCACAGTAAGGAGCATAACACATGCAGGCACTCCACACACCATTTCACAGAACCTCTGCTAAGCGAAGCATTCATGCGGTCCTTGTCCTGTCGCAGCTGATGACACCCCAGTCCCAGCCAGTGAACAACGCAGCCAGAATCTGAATGTGACCAGTGCCCCTGGTGCCCCCACTGTTGCCGGTACGATTTTTGTCAACTTGACACAAACCTAGACATAGCTGAGAAGAGGCCATCTCAAATGAGGAATGCCTCCATTGGATTGACCTGTGAGCATATCCGTAGGGCATTTTCTTGATTGCAAATTGATGTAAGAGAGTCTAGCCCACGGTGAGTAGTGCTTCCCCTGGACAGGCAGACCTGGGCTACACAAGCAAAGTAACTGAGCAAGCTAGGGGAAGCAAGCCGGTCAGCAGCGCTCTTCCATAGTTTCTGCTTAAGACCTTGCCTCCATGTTCCCACTTTGAGCTCCTGGGCTGGCTTCCCTTTCCTCCAAAGTTGCTTTTGCTCACAGCAACGGGAAAGCAAACAAGGACACCTCCAGAGTGACCAGGGACCCCACCTCCCCAGCAGGTTGAGAGCTGATGAGGCCTGACTCTGCAAACCAGGTGCCTGGGAGCCAGGAGCAGGCTGCTGGGAGCAGACCCGGAGAGCGAGCTGTCAGCTTCCACCTGCGTGGGCTTGATGCTTGTGCAGGCTTCCGCTCCCATTCAGGGGTGATTGAAGGCACCGGAGGGGAACCGTGCGTCTTCCGGGATTATGCCGATTATTTGCTGGATAATGACTCTGTCTATTCTTAAGCAGAGGCTGGTGCGGATGGGATGCTCCCTCCTACCACAACCTCAGTGCTCCAGGGAGGCCTGCTTTCCGCGAGTGCCCTTCCCAGTCAAGTCACCGGAAACTTTTACTTAGGCCCAGCTGGTGCACACAGCTGGTGGGCAAGGGCCCAGCCTTCTGCCAGCACAGCTGGAATTCACAGGCTGCCCTGGGTAGATGAGCTGCCTGGAGAGCTTTTAGCCAACAGCCCCCCACCCACCATGCTGTGTCAGCTGTTAGGCAGGTAGGATTCAAGTTCACCCTGTAACGGAGGGTGAAGAGTTCAAGCCACGGTTCTAGCTCAGCACACCATGCTGTGCCTCTCAGAGGTCTCACTGCCCAACCCTGACCAAAGGCATGGTCCCTGTCACTGAGTCATCCTGAAGGTCTTCCTGGTCCTACTCTTCAAACCCCAGAAGAGCCATGGAGCCCCTTCTTGCTTACGTCAATTCAGCCCCAACCTACAACACCTGTGCTGTCTCTTCATGGGGTCAAAGATGTTATGCTGTAGTAAAGGTCTACCCTACCCCATAAGTTGCCTTCTCCATCACAAGGGGGCCCTCAGATCTGAGGCCTGGACTCCAACTGTGTGCGTGTGTGTGTGTGTGTGTGTGTGTGTGTGTGTGTGTGTGTGTGTCCCTTGTTCCCCAGTGTCATGCTTCTCTGTTCCTCTTCTCCAGACCCTGGATACCAGGCTCTTGGGGCTGGTCCCCTTCCTATCCTTCCTGGACATTTTGGGGCTTGGCACAGAGAGAGTTGGGAAGGATGTATAGAGGTGCCTAGACTTGGCCCTCAAAAGAGCCACCTGTGTCCCAGAGAGTTCAGGCCAGGTTGAGGGAGCATGGAGGCAAGCTGACAGGCACTCCTCAGGTCTAACCAGGCAGAAAAATGAAGCCCATTACTGCCCTCCTTGTTCATTCTCCTCCAGAAAGCCTTCCCACACACAGGACCAATGATGGGGACCTTTCACTCAGAGGCCCAGGAGGAGCAGGTTAAAAGCATGGCCTCGGGCTAAGAGCTTTGGGGAGAAGGAAGTATCAAAACTAGAAAGAAGGGGCCAGAGTGGTTTTCTGCTCCCTTGAGAATTCTCTAGTTATAAGTACTTAGGGACCAGTGGGTTCTACTGGGGAAGCAGATCAGATTCGGCAGCATGGACTGGTTAGCATGGCCAGAGTGCTATTGGTGCATGGAATACTGAAGACATTTGTCCTTTCTTCGTGTGAGACTGAGAGAGCATCGTTTGCCTATGTTAAGAATAAGGATGCCAGAGGATGACTTCGGGGGTGAACTGTGAGGGAAGGATGCTGATGGAGTCACAGGGAAGCTACTCTAGAAAGCCTTTGGGAGATGCAGACTCCCTGGTTTTGCTGAGTTTGGTGATTCCAGCTTAGAAATCTGCTGGGGCTTTCCCCATCTCTTCTATGAGGAAGAGTCTTCAGGAAGCTTTCTCACAGCTTGACCTGAACATGCTGGAAAGCTGAAGGAATGGAACATCAGCTGAACCCCTAGGGCCTCTGGGAGCAAGGTCTCCAAAGACTAAGTAAGTTCCTGGAGGGTGTGCAAGTCAACTTCCTCCCTGGCAAGTCTCCCTGGCTTCAAAGAGAAGCAGCTTAAACAGGCTTGGGCACCAAAAGCAGACATCAAAAGCCTCCTGCCCACTGCCAGCCAGATGAGATGCACTGAGTGTAAATGAAGTTGAAATGTGCAATTCAATTTCCCTTGAAATGTACCTGTCAGCCCGGAAGGGAAAGATTAGAGAGCAAAGCGTCCTTCTGGTCTACCTACTGCACGGGTGCCTTCCTCCCACCACCCGGTCACCGCTCCCCAGCCCTCCTTGTTGACTGAAAGTGCTTCATCCTTGGGCTAGCTGCCTGCCCAGGGACTCAGGATAGGAAGACTCTAGCCTGGAGGGTGGAGGGATAAAAAGATGGCCTTCATAGCTTAACTACTAAAAGCAAACTAAGAGTGGCTGGGAAGATAGCTCAGCCTTGCAGGCATGAGGACCTGGGTTGATCCTAGAACTCCTTCAAGAAAAGGAAAAAAAAAATGTCCGGCATGGTGGTGTACACTTGTAGTCCCAGTACTGAGGATACAGAAGCGGGCAGATCCGTGGGGCTCACTGCTCAGCTAGTCCGGTGGACTGCTTGATGAGTTCCAGGCAAGCGTGAGAGACTGTCTCAAGGAAAGGAAAATAAAAAAAGGTGGACTCCTAAGGAACAACAACTGAGGTTGCCCTTGGGCCTACAAATACACACAGACACACACACACAGCCCACATCCACATACAACATGTAACACATGTTGGCACACACATATATAACACATGTATACATGCACACACACACAACTAGAAAGTATACTAGAAATGATTTGCTTCTTCCTGGAGACAATGGGAAAGGAGGACAGAGCCACTATCTCCAGCCAGGGATGCTTGAGTCTGGTAGGAAAGATTCAGTTTCAATACCAGGAATTCATGGTTTGCTGGGAAAATACATCTCACGGGGGAGCGGGGGAAAGTCCTTGTTATAAAAATGGGGCAGAGATAACTCTTCTGACCAGGAGCTCCTACCTCAGGAAAGCATGCAGTCTGATGGAGGAGGCAGCTTACCTTGAACCCCTCAGTCTGATAGCCAGTCAGCTAACATGCAGCATAAGCCCTGCAGAGCTGGGTACCAGCCTGTACCAGACTTCATAAGCACTATAGCTTCCAAATCAGGGCCAGGTGTGCCTCCTCACCCACTCCTGGCCGTCCTCTCCTCACATGCCCAGCCTAGGTGAAGCCTGGCCCACTCACCCATAATACCTGTGCATCCACAGCCCAGCAGTGCATTCTGGGAGAACTGATTTCCAGGGTAAAGACTGCTGCCTACCTTGGATTCCGTACTGAAAACCAGCAAGATCAGTGGGCAGCAGTCAAGCACTCTTCCTATCCTGAGATTGTGAGGCACAGGAGAAGACAGCCAAGCTGCAATCCCAGGCATGGGGGTTCTTGGTCCCAATCAACAGCCAAAAAGCAATCTGAGCCTTGATGGATGGAGAACACTGGTCTGAGTCCTGTGCACACACTGAGGAGCAGAGGTGGGGTGGCAGGGGGCTGGCATCACCCAGAGGATTGGATAGATAATAGACTGCCAAGCCCTAGCCCAGATTCCTCATTCTGCACCCTAGGATGGGGCTAGGTTGGTACTTTACTGCATGCTAGATTAGACTATGCCTTTGAGAGCCTCAGTTGAAAACGGGTCACAGCAAATCAGATTAGTATTCCCAGTGCTCTGGCTCCTCCAGGTCCTAGAATTACACGTCTGCTCCTTTTGCTGTGAAATGGGGTGGGACACGTGTCCCTGCTCCACTGAGCATGGCTACTGGGCTTGCTCTGGCCTGTGACTAGTCAGAGGCCTTGATGGGAGCCTTCTTTAGCTGGGCCTCTTGTACTTCTGCCCTCTGCCATGGAAGAATATGCTTTGTAGAGTTGCTAGGCTCAGCATGAAAAGCCACACCTTAAACCAGCCTTTGGCTTCAAACAGAGCTGCCTCATGCATCTGAAGCCTGTGCTTGAGAATCGCGTTTGTGGTTCTAAGTCTTGAGGATCTAGGGATCATTTGCTTTATGACATTACCACAGCAGAAACCTGTCTGATACAGGGGCTTTGCAGGACATGCCAAGAAATCGGCAGGGAGGCTAGGATAGAAACTGTTGCCACATGAGGTAAATAATAGTCTCAGCCATGCTTCTAACCTGGACAGCAGAGGGAAGGAGCCATTCATGCAGAACAGGGATGCCTTACATTCCATGCCGTCCACAGGAGGACCATCATAACTCAAAAGCAAAAGAACACACAGTCACCCCCAACACCCACTGCCCCACCTGACTCAAGCCCCACCCAGCTTGCACCCCTGGGCAAGCTGTTGCCCGCTGAGCAGCATAAGAGCTGCGGGGTGAAAAGGGGTATTGCAGGCTGAGAAGCAATTTGTGCTTTTCTCCGATCTGTTTAATTCTAAGTCAGCCATAGACAAGCTTCGCCCACGACTGGTGGTCTTTTAATTTAATTGTGTGGTGCTGGGGTAGTTCCCCCTCCCTAGCAAATACATCAAAATTGTCACGTTGTAAATAAACAGCCCTCTTCTCCCACGCGACACCCACCAGCTTCATCACTGACATGCAAGCGCAGCTGCAGCTGCTGCAGAAGGGAAGGAGGGCTGCAAAGGGTTGGGTCCCGGAGGACAGCAGGGAGCAGCCAGAGCCTCACAGCCAGCTGGGGCCCTAGGGAGGAGGATCAGGAGCCTCTCTCGGGCTTTTCATCTGAACAGTGAGTCTTAACTTGAGCCAAGCTAAATCCTAGCTACACCTGGAACTGTAAAGTGCGACAGTATTTGTGGGATACAGGAATACAGTATTTGAGGAATACATGTACGGGTGCAGCCTCGGGCCTTGGGTTAGCTCCCTCCGCTGTGTGATCTTGGGAAAATTACTTAACCACTCTGTCCCTTGATTTCCTGATCAGTGAAATAGTAAGAATAAGGGGGAGCTGCTCCACATTGTTGTAAAACAAATAAAGGGCCAATAAAGGGCCTAGAACAGAGCTGATGTGGGGCTAGGCATGTTACAGACAGGAGGAAAGTTTGAGGGAAGAGACTCAGGGTCTCCCCAGTTCCACAGGCTCCTGACTAGCAAAGGGAGGAGTAGACCCATTGGGAATATGGCAGATAAGAATGCCTCTTAGCTGAGTTGTCTCTCTGGGAAAGCACCCTCTCTGTGGGAATTTTTGTCCCACTCAGACCCACATACACCAAGAGAGTGAGGAGATCGACCTGAACCAATGGCTCTCCACTGATGGTGACAGGCAAAGGGGTGAGAGGATGCCTACCCCTATTCTCATGGGGCAAGAAAGGGCCAACAGCCTTCCTACTGGGTGCAGGAGACAATGGTAAGACTAGACCAGACCAGAAGTTCTTTCTAGAAAAATTAATGGCTCAGCTCTTACTAAGTGCCAGGATTAGAACTGTGAAGAAAGTAGACCATGTCCCTCCTTCCTCAGAGTGTCCATTTTGTGTGTTGGGACACAAAGCCGACGGGCTCCAGCATCAGGCGTTCTGGCTTTGGATCCGTCCTGTCTCTTCGTTTTGTGATCTCAACAGAACCACCGCTGAATAGCTTCCCTAGCCCAGGTCCTCTTCTGGAACAGCCATGCCTGCCTTGGCACTTCAGTGAGAGAACAGATAGCAGTGTCCTCTTCTAGCAGGGCCCCCCTGAGTGCTGGCTTAGGCTCCATGCTGTGCCAATTGTTTAACAGACTCCTGGTGGCCTGCCTTCTTCTCTGGTAGCAGAAACTTTCCATTCCAACAGAATCTCCAAAGCCAATCAGATTTCCCAGCCTCCCTTGCAGCTCAGTTTGGCCAGCAGTGCGGGAGACCTGAGTCTGGCATGTGCTCTTAGCGCCGGTGGCGGGCTGGCTGTCCAACTCCCCGCTGCCTTTCTCCGTTCCCACTGGTGGAAAGTCAGACCCTGGTGGACAGGGCTGAGTCCTGGTGACCACGCTAAGGAGGCAACAGCCTAGAGGACAGCAGCAGTACAGCCACCCTCCGGTCACCTGTTACATAGGACCGCTGGCAAGCAGCCTGGGGTCCTGAGAAGGAAACCCTCTTGGATCTCGTTGAAGTCACCGTCACTCTGGCTTTGGATGCCAGTGATAATGTGATCTGCCACCGGCGTCACCACAGCCTGTCACTGCAGCTCACCTGTGAGGAGATAAAAAGAACCTGAAAGTGGGGGGTGTGGCTCCATGACAGAGTACTTGCCTAGCTTGTGTGAGAGCGCCTGAGTTCCACCCCCAGCTTCCCCTTCCTAAATTAAAAACAATAAATGGCCAGGCGGTGGTGGCGCACGCCTTTAATCCCAGCACTCGGGAAGCAGAGGCAGGCGGATCTCTGTGAGTTCGAGGCTAGCCTGGTCTACAAAGTGAGTTCCAGGAAAGGCGCAAAACTACACAGAGAAACCCTGTCTTGAAAAACAAAAAAACAAACAAACAAACAACAACAAAAAAAACAATAAATGAAGGCTAAAGACAAGTCTTTGGTGACTCTCGAACGCCTTGCTTGGAAAAGCACAGGGGCACAGCTGCCACCCTACGTGACCTAGGATGCGAGCCAATATGGTGGGAGGAAGGCAGAGAGCTCAATATAGGGCACCAAGAATTGGCTTGTGGGAAGAGATGTCCAGAGCCCAGGGAGGATTGGGGGGGTCTGCAGGTGCAGACTTCAGGGCCATCTCTGTAAGGAGCTAAAGCACCGTCCTAGCCACAGTACTGAAAAAAGCCACCGGGAGAGGAGGTCGCTGTTCCGTAGATGCCCAGGTAAGCCTGTATCCCAAGCACGCTGAGTTCGGAGGGTAGGGCAGTGAGTGAATAGAAAGGTGCCGTGAAGCTGGGTAAGGTGGCACAGTGGAGGCTGCACCAGGAGTTCAGGGCCATTCTCAGCTACACAGTGAGTTCAAGACCAGGCTGGGCTACAGGAGCCGTTTGCATGAGGAGGTCTTAGGCAAAACCTCTACAAGCTCTTGGTTTTCTGATTCAGGATTAGATCGTGTGGTGGAGTGTTTGCAGGCAAATGGGAGATGGAAGATGAGGAAGAGAGGAAGAAAAGGAGATAAAACAAGAGCAAAGGTCCTGTGGCAGGGATGAGTGGGATGTGACTGAAGCCAGGTGCCATGGTGCCATGGACATTTGTCTTTGTCTAGCGTCCCAACTCCCTTCTTTGTTTGAAGACCCTGCCTCCATTATTATTATTATTATTATTATTATTATTATTATTATTATTACTATTATTGCATCATGAAAACTGAACAAATCTGGCAATGTATCTCTAGCCTCCCTTGCAGCTAAGGTGCATGCAAGCATCTGGCCTGGACCCTGTCACACAAGGTGTGCTGTACTTTGTCTCCCAGCATCCTGCCCTACCTCACAACACATGTGCAAGGCTGCTGTTTTGTCCCTTAGAACTCTCATTCCCCAGAGCCCTGAAAAGAGCCTGTTTTGTTATGCAAACCCCCTGCTACATCTAGAGCTAAGTGGGTACACAGATTTCCTCTCTTTGCCCTCTAGAAACCCGCCTCATATCCCCAAACACAAGAGTATGCCATCATCAAGCAAAACTCTGCACCTGCCACCAAGGCTCTTCAGGGACCCAGTGCCTGCTCTCTTAGGCAGAACTCCACTCAACCCTGCCGACCCCCACTTAGCTTCTCAGAATTCTGCTCTGGGTTTTGTTTGCCCTCCCGATGTTGATATACAGAGACTGATTTGGCTCCGCACAACCCCACTTGGTTTTTACAGAAACTTGCTTGGCTACGTGGAATTTAGCCTCTTTCCTTGGAACTGAGCTTAGCTGGGCCAAACCTTTGTGAGTTTGTAGAGATCTGAATTCACGGAACTCTGCTCTATTACTGAGAACCCTGCTGTGCTGGCTGCCTGGACCCCCGGAAGCAACTCAGCAGCATTAGACAGCACTGTTTCCCAGAAGTCTTTCCTGAGACTGACCACAGTGTGACAGCCTCATCTATGTACAGACCGCACAGGGAGGAATCCAGTGTCACCAACCGGGGAATGTAGAACCCTGAGTTTTGCAGGCACCCAGAAGCCTCGAGGCTTGCACTGAACTCATCTTTGTTTTTCCTACAGGATTCTCACTTTCTTTACAAAACCCAACATCTTGGCTGTGTCTTCTCTGAGGAGCTGGAACCTGCCCACACCCTAGTAGGATGTAATGAGAACAAGCAGCCGCTGGATCCTCCTAAGGTCACCCTCCGTTTTGGTAAGGATGAGAGGATTTGAAGCCCTCCCTGCAGCCCTGTCAAATCAATACCAGACCCCTCCCCAGCAATGTCCCCCAATACCAGCCTGGGAAAACTCAAATCCCAGCTTCAGAGCATGGTAGAAGCCTTGGTCAAACCCTCAAGGAGGGGACACTCATCTCACTCTTCCCCTATACTGGCCCTGGTCGCCTGGGCACAAATCTACTTGGACAGAAATAATCAGCAGAATTAATTTAGCTTTAAATAGCAGCACTGAGAATGTTTCCACAAAATCTTCTCAGAGGAGAGCTAAGCAGAATTAATGATGGCACAATATCAGGGAGAAATGTTATTTATTGAGGACTAATCATCCCAGAGAGAGGCGAGTTATCCCATAGAATAGCATGGAAATCAGCCAGCAGAGCCCACACACACAACCCAGCCATTCTTGGTCAGCTGGGGAGTCCAGGCAGGGTCCTGAGATCCATGGTCCAAAGCAGGAGTATTCAGCTTTCTGCAGGACACACAGGGACTAAGTGTGAATTCCCGGCAGGACCCCCAGTCACACATCTCTTCCCCTAGTTTGAACGCACTGTGGCTCCTTTGCTAATGCCTCTACCAGGCAGAGGCATTATAAATGAACAGGACAGAAGCCAGGGGCTGAAGCAGGAAGATTACAAGTTCAAGGCTTGCCTGGGCTATGGAGTAAGTTAATAGCAACTTAGGCAACTTAGCAAGACCCTGTCTCAAAACACCAAGGGCCAGTGGATAACTCGGTGAGTAAAGGTGCTTACTGCCCAACCTAATGACCTGAGGTTGATCCTTAAGGCCCACGTGGTAGAATTAGAACTGACTATACTGACCTCTACGTGCACACGCACAATAAATAAATAAAGAATTTCATAACTTATTAAAAATTATGCCTCAAAAGTATTGGGGATGTTACACCGTGGTAGGACATTTACCTTGCTTGCACAAGGCCCAGGTTCAGTCTCTAATATTGAAAGAAAAGATTTTAAATAGTGATCAGGTGTGATGGGAGGAGGTGGCTGCTGGGAGAAAGTGAAGCCACTGAGCTGTGAAGACCTGGGGAGGAAGGAAGGGTACCCAGGCAGAGGGCCCAGCAAGGCTGAAGCCCCGAGGCTTGAGTAAAAAGGGCAGAGGGACAGATTGGTAGGGACAGGGGGGAAGGACACTAAATTTGTTCTGGTCACAGCAGCAAGTCTGTCACCACAGGTACAGAGACAGGTCAAGGTCAGAGAACCCCCTAGGAGGAAGATGGGGTTTCACTACCCCACCTGAAGGGGATCCTGGCTGCTAGATGGGGCCAGGTGGTCAGGTGATCACTTCCTCCAGCAAACCTTTCTGAGTCACTGTTTTTTTCCAGGTGACCATTTCTGTAAGAGATGGGCTGAGTAGGCCGGGCATGGAGGAAGCAGGCTCCCAGCGTAGGGGCTGAAAATACAAGGGTCTCTGGGCCCATGGTCCGAAGTACAGTTCTGAACTGGGCCTGATTGTGAAACCCTGCAATCCTAGCTCCTGCAATCCTTAAGAGGCTGAGGCAGACGAGTTGCTAGTTCAAGGCCTGTCTAGGCTACGGAGTAATTTCAGGGGTAGCCTGGGCCACTTAATGAGACTCTATCCTAAATTTTACTAAACGATGTGATGGGTGTAGCTCAGTGGTAGACCACTGTTGCCCTCTAAGCACAAGCTCCTGGGTTAGAACCCTAATACCGATGTGTGTGTGTGTGTGTGTGTGTGTGTGTGTGTGTGTGTGTGTGTGTGTGTGTGTGTAGGTGTAGGTGTAGGTATAGGTGTATATAGGTGTATGTGTGTGTACATATATATAAATTTTTATAGTCAGAGAGGCCAGGGTTCAAATCCATATAATCAGAGATAAAAATAAACTCTCTGAAACTTGAGAAGGTTTCTCATTGTGACGAGAATAATAGCACCTGCACCTGGCATTCTTTGGGGGACTGAGAGAGCGAGGAAGAGCCTCTGTACATCATGATCCCTCCAGGGTCGTCGAGGCCTTTTCTCCTCTCAGCAGCATGGGTCGTCCTATGCTGAGGAAGATTGTGTCAGGCCAGTGTGTAATCCAAACAGGCATCCGTGTTAGCTTTCCTGGCTTGCTGTGAGGGTGGCAGCCATCTTTCAGAATACCACAGCAGGTGACGCTTGGGAAAGGCAGCTGAATGGTTGCTGCTCATCTGCTCTGCCTTCATCCTCTCAGGCTGACACAACAAGATGCCACAGACCAGATGGCTTTCAACACCAAGATGTTTTTGTTTGACAGGAAGTTAAAGATCCAGCGTCAGTCTGATTGGGATCTTCTGAGCACTCTCCTAGCTTGCAAATGGTTGCCCTCACCCTGTGTGTGCTAACATGTCTTTGCCTTAGTGTATGTTCAAGGGATGGGCCAGGAAAGGCTGGGAAAGAGGAAGGGAGACAGAGGGGAAGGAGAGAGAAAGAGAGAGAGAGAGAGAGAGAGAGAGAGAGAGAGAGAGAGAGAGAGAGAGAGAGAGAAGCTCACACTGGTAACTCTATGGGATTTGGGCCGACCCTATGACATCACTTAGCCTTGGTCATTCTCTAATCACTCTGTTTCAAATGTAGTCACACTGAGTGAGCCTGGGGCTTCAGCATAAGACTCTGGGAGACAAAAAGTCAATTCAGTCTTCCTGCTGCTCAAAGGCTACCCACAGCAGCTCCTCACAGTCTGGAATCTTCCATCCACAGTGCCTAGATGCAGCCCTCAGGCACCTGCTGGGACACCAGTTCCAAATTGTTCAGAGAGTCTGACCCAGGGAGGCTGAGGTCTGAGGTAGAACTGGAGTAAGCAGCACCAGTCACCTCACTTGTTCATGACAGTGGTCTGTCTCTGGCTTGTTCGTCTTACTTAGTCTAGACTAACTGGAGGACCTCTTCGTGTTAGAAAAGTCTCCCAAGGTCAACGAGGCCTCTGATCATAGTACTTGGCCAAAGGTGAAGGCTGGCTAAGGAGTCCTGGCTTCTAAGAAGGCTTCTTTCCCTTCTGGGCTCACAGATGATCAAATATGACCCACTATGAGTGGTCAGGGGCTGGGACTGAGTCCAGAGACCTGAGCTGGACTCCTCCTGCCACACTTAGGCTGGATTGGAGAACCTATTTGAGATGTAAACAGTGTACATGTTGACTGTGATGTTTCAGGAGGAAGCCTTCTGAAATAGACCTCATCAGTCCTAAAAACACCCAAGAAGGCCTGTTCTCTATGAAATGTCCCATTCCTCTTGAGATTTCTGAAATGAAACTTTGGACAAAAGTGAAGATCCATCCCCTGCCATCCAGCCAGGCTGACTTCCAGTGACTCTCCTTCTGGTAGATCACATCTCAGCTGGTTAGAGTCCAGTGCTGAACTTCCGAGGGTCTGCAGGATGTGCGCTGAGGTATATCTGCTAAAAGTGTGTTCAAACAGCTCCACCAGGAGGAAAGTGACTACTGGAGAAAGGAGAAGGCTAGGACACAGGGGAGTGCTATCACCGTTAACTTCTGTGTGTGATAACGTAGACTGGGTTGAAAACCCTGGGAGTCTGCCTAAGGATGAAGTCTTTACTACTTCAAAAGAAAACTCTTAATTTTTACTTTATGTGTATGGGTATTTTGACTGCTTGTATGTTTATGTTCCACGTATATGTCCTCAGAAGCCAAAAAGGGACATTGGATCGCCTGGAACTGGAGTTCCAGGTGATTGTGAGCCATCATGTGGGTGCTGGGAATTGAACCTGGCCCCTCTAGAAGAGCAAGCAAATGCCTTTAACCACTAAACCATCTCTCTCTAGCCACTAGTACAATTTTAAAATATGAATTTTTATTTATGCTTTTATGTTGTGTAGCAATTTTTTTCCAATATTAAAACCTTCTGTTTTGGAGGGTAGCTCTTTAAGACACAATACGTTATGCAGGGTGGGATGAAACAGCAGGATGTTCTGAGGGTGTGTATGTGTGTAAAACATTCCATCCTGCAGGGAAACTTCTTAAGACAGGAAGTAAACAACTCAAAATAGTTTTAGGAAGTTCCTGAAACTGATCAAATGCACTAGGCCCCTCCCTCCAAATGTGTATATTAGCAGTAAGGATGCCCCCTCCCCAGAGACTCTCAGATAAGCTCAGCTGACTGGAAGAAGCAGAAACCAACTTAGCTGGCAGAAAGAGGCTCCAACCAGCTGAGTCACTTGGAAAGGACACTCTCCAACCTGTTGAGCTGCTGGCAAGTTGTGCCAGGTGCTCCAGGTTTCCAGCTTTCAAGAGCTGTCACCCATGCTGGGGTGGGTTTTTAGTGATACAGTTGTCTTTGAGTCATTTTTGCTCCTATAAGTAACCCCTCACCCATATTCCTGTGAGTAACCCCTCACCCATATTTCTATAAGTAGACCCAACAAAACTCATTGGCTCACAGAGCTGGACTTTGGTAGTATCCTTACTTTGATCTGTCATCAGTAGACATTTGTTCACCACTCTCAGGAATAGTGTCACTCAACAACATGTGTATACGTGTCTCTACATGTATATATACCATGTGTGGGTGTCTGTTAGGGTCCTGGAGAAATCCCACAGAAGACCACCATCCGTATATGCAATCAACAAAAGCATTTATTATCTCAAGAATGATTCCAGCATGCTGGAGCTGACCATCCTACACAAAGGCAAAATGGAAACAACTCCCAAAGAAGCTCACAGGCTTCTTTTAAGCACAGCTAAGAGAAGTTCCTAGAGCATTTAGGTCATCTCAGATACGATTGGCTTAAGCAAGTGGCAATCATATTAGTATGTTCTAATTGGTTAGGGCTAGCAAGGACTGGCTAAGGCTACAGCTTTTCCATTTGGGGGCAGGTCTGGACAAGTCCCAAGTTTTGTCCTTATTTGGTTATTACCTTGAGCTTATTGACTAAGGAGGCTGGCTGGCCTAGTATGTGATGACTGTGAGGGCTGGCTGAGGCCTGTACTGCATGTACTGGGCCTCCTCGTCCCTGCTGTCAGGGGTGTTGGAGATTGACCATCCTTTGTTCATGACTCTTTCGGAAACTGCCTGCTCAATCTCAGAAAACTGAAATTGAGACCTGATCTCTGACAGAAGACTGAGTAGCATGTTATGATGTTTGCCTGGCCCTCTCAGTGTCCACGAGGTCAGAATAGGATGTAGGGTCCCCTGGAATTAGAGTAAACTGCTTGTTGTGGGTGCTAGGAAACTAACTCAGGTCCTCTAGAAGAGCAGAAAGTGTTCTAACTACTGAGACATCTCTCCAGTTTCACTGTTCTACTTTATAATTTATTATTATGGTCTTTATTTACCCTGTGAATAAGTGGTTTGGAGTCCATGCCTCATGCCCTTTCAGCCAGCCATACTGAACAGCAGTGAGTGCTTCCTGGTCACTGAGAATGTCAGTGCAGCAGACCATTTGACAAAGTTCTATATAGCAACTAGGTTCATGTCTGCTAAGCAGATGGGGAAACTAAGCCTTAGAAAAGAGATGTGCTGAGCTGGCAAGTAGTGAGGCCAGGACCCCAGCTCTCCTGCTGGCAGCAGAGCCTGGCCTCATGGCTACTGTGTGGAGTGAAAGGGAGGTCCTTGCTGTCCTGGGTTAAGGAAGGGGAGGGTTAGAACCTTCGGCCTGTGCCTTTTCTTAGGAACTCATTCCTCTGCAAGTCCTTAGCTCCCACAGGTTCTCAGTTTACCCCACAAGGCCTACTCACCAGCCACTAAGCCAAGGAGTCAACCTTTCTCTCTGGTTGGAGTTGTGACAAATGGCTCCAATTATCCCCTCTGAGCTTGGGTTTAATGCAATGTTTTATTAATGGTGACTATTAGAGAAAAGCAGAGAGCCCACTGCGAGTGGCCACCTGCCCCCTCTCCAAAACTCTCCCTGTGTGCAGAAATGAGAGGCCAAGAGAGGCAAGATGCCACCCTAACCCCAGTTCCACCTCGTGGTAATCACATGTCACCCTTCCACACCCTAGCCGCGGGCGGAGTGAATGCCACTCTTGCCTGGCGTGTTCCACCCATTGCTAATGCTTGGTTGCTTCCCTGACTGACAAATTAGGGGTTTGAACCAAATGTGGGAGAGGAAAGGGGTGATGGCAGCTGCCCACCCTGCAATTAAGAAGTGGGTGAGAGAAGGCGGCGGGGGGGGGGGGGGGGGGCCTCCCTGAATACCTTTTTCTCTCCTTGCTTTGGCTGAATGTTTCAAGAGAGGGTAGAAGTGACTGCTTACCACAGGTGAGTTATCCACTCAGCCACCCTTGGGGATGTCCCACTGGCCCAAGGCTGACTTCTCATCCAACTCTCAGACTTGCCATCCTAGGAGATGGGCCAGGCAAGTTCCATTTGCCTGATGAGATGGATAGTAAACTGAGGGTCGGAGAACAATAGTGTCTTAACACGAGTAAGAGTAGAAATGGAGGCAGGATTTGAATTCAAGACTTTTGACTATCTGTGGTCCTCCTTCTCCCTATACAGAACTTCATCAGAGGGCTGCGGCTGAATCACAGTGAGGAAGAGACTTCGGTGTTTTGCTTGACTACGCAAGTAGACATTGAACCAGGAAACACAGTTGACTGTGTTGGAGAGAGTGCGTGTAGACAGTGAGTCTCACGTGATCCTGTGGAATCTTCCTCATGAGATTTCCTGAATGGCTTCCACAGCCATGCTCGGAGGGATGGAGACTATCATGCGGGCCCTGCTCCCAATACATTCTCAGCAGACACATTCTCTGTCCTCTGAGCAGGCTGCAGGGGAAGTGAGACAGAGGCTGGGTGGGCAGGGAGCCCAGGGAGGAATGCCTAAACTGGGTGGGGTGAGGCGAGGTTCAGAAGAACTTCTAAAAGAAGACATCCAAGATGGGCCTGAAAGAAAACCAGGAGGCAGCCAAGCCAAGGTGATGGCACTGCACTAGTTGTCTGTCCATCCCTACAACAAACACCTCTGGTGCCCTACTCCTACAGTTTGGGAAGATCTAGTCCAGGATTGATGGTCTCCATTGTATCTGGGACTATGGTAGCATATCATCATTGAGCACATGGCAGAGCCAAGCTGCTGACCTCCTGGTTGTAATCAAAAGGGAGGGGAAAAGGGACCAGCCTCCTCCTCCTCCCCCACACCCACCCTCTCACTTTACCCCCATCATGGGCACACCCCGCAGTGATCTGAGGCCCTCTGGCTCCACCTTTTAGGATTCCTTCCCACTCCTAACATCGTGCTGGAGACCAAGCCTTTACCACAATAGGCACATAAGATGCAACCTTAGCAGCAGATAATTCCAGAAAAGGGTAGAGGGTTATGGAACTTTGGGAGGAAGAATAAGTGCGGCTTAAGATTTAAAAGAGAGGCACTAACTGGAAAGCCTGCACGAAAGCTGAATGTGATGGTTTGTATTGATTGTCCGCTTGACAGCATCTAGAATTATGCAGAGACACTCCTCTGGGCATATCTGTAAGAGTTATCTGAATTAGGTAAATTGCAACAGGAAGACCCACCCTAAATGTGGATGGCACCATGCCATGTCCTAAGGTCCTAGAGCAGTGGTTCTCAACCTTCCTAATGCTGCAACCCTTTAATACAGTTCCTCATGCTGTGGTGACCCCCAACCATACAATTACTTTCATTGCTACTTCATAACTGTAATTTTGCTACTATTATGAACCATAATGTAAATATCTGATATGCAGGATGTCTGATATGTGACCCCCTGTGGGGGTCACAACCCATAGGTTGAGAAGTGCTGTCCTAGGCTGTAGACAAAGGAGGATGCTAGCTGAGCACCAACATTCATCTCTCTGCTTCCTGACTACAGATGCAATGTAACCGACCACTTGTCCCAAGCTGCAGCCACCATGCCTTCCCTGCCATGGTGGGCCGTTCCTCAACTCTGAGCCAAAATCAACCTTTCCTTCCTTGATTTGCTTTGTCAAGTATTTTGTCTCAGCAGTGACGGGAGGAGCTAGTGCACAGAGGCTAGAAAGAAGCAGTTCTCCCCTCCCAAGGGACCATGATGGCTTCAAGCAGGGACATGAAGTCTGGGCTTCAGAAAGAGCGTGCTGGAGCTGTGCAGAGGAGGCAATGGGTCCAGAGGACTGGTGTGGGGAGAGGCTGGGAGCTGGATGAGGCCATTGCCATAGTCCAGAGTTGGGAATAAGGAAGGCAGATGTGGGTTGAGGCTGGGATAAGGTCAGAATGATAGACATTCATACTATGTAGAGGAACATCTCATAGAACGACAGGATGAGGTGGGGAAGGGACTAGAAAGGCCACCCTAGGTCTCTGGCATGAGCAATGATGACAAGGGGCAGCTGGAGGCCAGTGCTGGGGAGGAAGATGAGACGGAGGTCCACATGGAGACGGATGTTTTCAGTGTGTGCATCAGATCATGTTGGGACTCCTGGGGCTGTCAAACTGGACCACTGTGCTGGTGATAGAAAATGATGATCAAAGAGGAATTTTATTTTCTTCTAGACCATGAAAGCCTGCACCTCCAGGGGTTGGCTCTGAGATGGGACCTCCTAGTGACTAGACCTGAGAATTAATTTCTTCTGCAACTCTCTTTCTGCCATTCATTGGGCCTCCAGGGTATTATGACACTTTTAGCTTGCTTTTTTTTTTTAAGTTGTTAAATATAACATAAATTTGACTTTCTTGGGAGCTGTTACAGTTCTATTAGTTTTTCATTTTAATTTTAATTTTTGTGTAGGCGTTTTTTGATGGCTTATATGTCCGTGTATGCAATGCCCACAGAGGCCAGAAGAGAGCACTAGAGTCCCCTGGAGCTCGAGTTAGGGACAGTTGTGAGCCACTAGGTGGGTGCTGGGAATCAAACTGAGTCCTCTGCAAAAACAGCCAGTACTCTTAAACACTGAGACATCTCTCCAGCCCCTAGAGTTCTGGGACTTTTAAACTACCACATTTATGTGTCCACCACTACAGAACAGAGTATTACCTCAGAAAACTCCCTCATGCTGACTCTTGTAGGAAAATCCTCCCCAATTCTCACACCCAGGGAACCATGAGCCTATTATTTCTTTACCATAGAAATACCAGTCATCTTACAGTAAAAAGTCCTGTGTGAGTGACTTTTGTTACTGCCTTTGAGACTCACATAAAGCAGTTTGTGCATCATTTACTTTCCCTTGTTGCTAAGGAGTAGTCTATTGTGTGGATGTGCCCTGGGTACTCACCTTTGAAGGACAATAGGATTGTTGACAGTTTCCGGTAATGTTAAATAAATTTACTGTGTCCATTCATCTATAGGTTTTGTCTCAACATAATTCTTTTAGGAGGAATACCTAAGAATAATATGGCTAAGAAGTATGATGTGTATATTTAATAGGAAACTATAAAACATTTACATTCCCATCCACAAACGATGTGGTTTAGTTTTTCTGTATCTTTGTCAGCACTTATTGTTGTCCACATTTATTTTAGCCACTCCAATAGACACATAATGGTATTCACTGTAGCTTTATGTTTTCCTAGTAATTAATGATGTCTAGCATTTTTTCATGTGTTTACTTACATCCATGTGTTCTCTTTGATGAAGTACCTACTTGAGTCTTTTGTCCATTTTTCTATTACGTTGTTTCTTTTCTTGAATCCTGAGAGCTCTTTGTATATTCTGGATACAAATCCTTTCTCATGTATGTGGTTTGTAGACATTTCCCCCAGTCTAAAGCTTGTGTTGCATCCCCTTAGCAGCCCCACTCATTTAGCAGGAACTTATTTTGATGACATCCTGTTTATCACATTTCACTTTGTAGATAACATTTCTTACATCAGATCTAAGAGTTCTTCCCCTGACCTAAATCACTATGATTGGCCACTACACTTTTTTCTAAAGGTTTTGTGTTTGGTGTTTGGATCTATAATCCACCTTGACTGGTGTTCTGCATATGGCATGATGCTTAGGATTATTTTTGTGTACCTGGATCTCCAGTGTTTCAGTACCATTCGTGGGGGAGACGAGCAATTCTCTGTTGAATTGCCCCTCCCCCTCTGCCGTGTCTTACACACACAGTTCTACTCCTGACTTCCTACACGGTCCGTTGATCAGCGATCACTCTGCATACACGTCACTCTTCCCACCAGTCCCACGATGCCTTGATTGCTGCAGCTCTATGATAAGCCTTCGAATTGGGGACTGTGAGCTGTCCAAACTTCTTCTGTTTCAGAATTGTTTTGACTACCTAATTCCTTTGCCTTTCTCTCCAAATACATTTTGGAAGTGGTTTGTTTAGAGCTTTAAAGAAGAAGAAAAAAAAATCCTGCTGGATTTTCACTGGCAATGTCTTAAATCGATAGGTCTGGTTGGAGAAATCTGACATCTTTATCATGCTGATTCTTCCGACTTATGTGTCTTTGTTTATGAAGGCTGCCCCTGATGGCTCTGCATTTGTACAAACCTTCGCTGGTTTCTTTCAAAAGCGTTTTGTAATTTTCAATGTACAAAGCCAGTACATGTTTTGCTAAATGTATACCCAATCTTTCATCATTTCAGAGCTACTGTAAATGATGCCATTTTAAAATCTTTTTAGTACAGGTCTCTGAAGGGGGACACCCCTCCCCCTAATCGGACTGCCAAATTTCACCAGTTTGCCCTGGTATATTTTTTGTATGATTGATGAAAATAAAACACACTTTGCGGCAAAAACTTTAAAAAAAACATCTTTTTAGTGGCCCTCCAGTTATTGTTGCCAATATAGAGAAATGGGATCGGCTATCATCTATTGTGCATGTATCCTGTAACCTACTTGCCTTTTTATCTGCAGCTTAGCAGACAGAGCACTGGTGGATTTCTTGGCATCTATGAACACCATAAACATTTGTTCTGCGAATAGGAACAATGTAACTTCTTACTTTTCAATCGGCATACCTTTATTTACTTTCCTTGCCCTGCTGCGGTGGCCAGAACTCCCAGGGGTAAGGACCATCCTTATCCTCACCTTAGTTGGGAAACACTGTTTCACCATTATGTTATTACACATGTACCACAGGATCTTAGCTGGAGGTTGTTGGTTTTTTGTTTTTTGTTTTTTTGTTTTTTTAACAGATATCCTTTAACAGCGCAAGGAAGGTCCCCGGTGGCCCTGAGGGTTTTCTCACAAGTCAGGGTTAAGTGTGTCTCTTGCACTGGTTAGTAGAATCATTTGCTTCAATATAATCAACCTCTACTGAGGCTGTATTATGGCAGCTTACATTGTTTAATTTTCAAATATTTAACCAGCTTGGCACCCCTGTGATAAGCCCTTCTTAGTCATGGTGTGCAGTGCTTGCTATATACTGTTAGAAACAATTTGCTAATATTTTGTTAGGTGATTTTGTGTGTGTTCATAGGGGAAATTGGTCTCTGCTTCTCTTTCTTGGTGCTCATCTTAAATGAGCTTGGAAGTCCTCCCCCTTTCTCCTGTGTTTTAGAATCTATATCCCATATTCTAGAATATAATATCCTATATTCTATAATATATCCTCTATTCTATAGTCTATAATAATATCCTATATTCTATAGTCTAGGAGAATTCTTCTAAACATGAAGGAAAAAAATGTTTGGCAATCTTTGCAGAAAAACTATCTTGATTGGGAGATTCACTTTTTAAAAGAATTTTTGTATCTACAAATCTTAATAATTGTAGGCTCCTTCTAGGTAACTCTTACCTTGAGTATATTTTGATTGCTTTTGATTGTCTACGTTTGCACTTTAACAGAGTGGCGCAGACTGAGTGGCTTAGACAGCAAATGTTTCTCTTTCCCAACTCTTGGAGAATCCTGGTTCAAGGTGACAGAGGTCTGGAGTCTGGGCGGGGGAGGGAGGGGCACTCTTCTGGTTTTCAGGAGACTGTCACCTCTTGCATCCTCTAGAGAAGTCTATTCCTGTCTTTCTTCCTGTAAGGTCACTGATAGATCCTGAGAGATCTACCCTCAGAATCTATCACCTCCCAGAGACCCCACCTCCCAGCAGGGCAGTGTTAGGTACTGGGATCTCAACTCAGGACTTTGGGGAGGGCATGGACGTTTGGAGTGTGCTGATGGTTTTTCCTGAGTTGGTCCATTTCACTACTGTCCCGCCTGGCCCATAGTCGGGACAAATCTCAGCTACACACTACATCATCAGATTTATGTGACAGAAATTGTTTGTACTTTTCCTACTTAATATCTGTAGTGAGGGCTCCTCTTGTTCCTTATAATCTGCCTGTCTGCCTGCCTGCTTGCCTGTCTGTCTGTCTCTGTCTCTGTGTATGTGTCTGTTTCTCTCTCTCTCTCTCTCTCTCTCTCTCTCTCTCTCTCTCTCTCTCTCTCTCTCTCTCTCTCCTCTCTCCTCTCTCCTCTCTCCTCTCTCCTCTCCTCTCCTCCTCTCTCTCTTTGGGTTTTTTCTTTTTTTTCAGTTTTAGTTTAGTTTGTTGTTACTGTTTTTCAGACAGAGTCTCATGTAGTCTGGTCTTAAAGTCAATATTTAGCTGAAGATGACCCTGAACTTCTGATCCTCCTGCCTATACCTCCCAAGTGCTGAGATTATAGGCCTGTGCCACCACACAGGGTTTATGTGGTGTTAGGAGTGGAAGCCAGGGCCTTGTACATGCTAGACAAGTGCTCTACCAACTTAGCAATGCTCCCAGCCCAGTTCTGTTTTTGGTTCTTGAGTTTCGAAGTTTTATTGCTAAATATATCCACACTGAGATGTTTTTTGTTTGTGATTTTTTTTTACCCTTTTATGGCCATGTGGTGATGATTTATTTTGTTCTAATGACTTGTCTTAGTTACTTTTCTATTGCCATGACAAAACACCATGACCAAGGCAACTTATAGAAGACAGCATTTAATGGGGGCTTACAGTTTCAGAGGGTGAATCTATGACCATCATGGTAGGGAGAGTGGCAGCAGGCAGGCATGGGGCTGGAGCAGTAGCTGAGAGCTTACATCTCATTCACAAGCATGAGGCAGAGAGAAAGAGAGCTAAATGGGAATGCTGTGTCCCCTTGAAACCTCAAAGCCCATCCATATGACACACCTCCTCCAACAAGACCACACCTTCTAATCCTCCCCAAATAGTTCCACCAACTGGGGACCAACCATTCAAATACATGAGCCTGTGGGGGCCTTTCTCGTTCAAACCACCACATGTCTATTCATGTATTCATGTGATATTAATAGGGACTCTCAGTATTAACCCAATAGTTAGTATTGCATGGGATATGTTTCTCTGTGCTTTCAGCCACCTACAGTGTTTTCTTTGACATGTTTGTCCTATAAGCAGCTTCTTCCTAATGTCCACTCTGATGACATCTGCTTGAAGTCACCATCAGAACACTACTATTTGATACAATTATTGATGCTTGGATTGAATTCCGTTTTATCAGTTTCCTGTTTCTTTCCTCTAGTCTTTTTTTTTCCTCATTCCTCATTTCCTGACTTCTTCTAAGTCATGTGAACAGTGTTTTGGGTTCCACTTCAATTTACCTACTGGATTTTTCACAACCTCTCCTTATGGGGCATTTTTGGTGATTTTTGTAGAGAAGACAATGTGAACTTAACTCTTCATAGTCCCACTTAAAATTACTATGTTATCACTTCCAAGTTGTGGACTGGTTTTTGTCACTGTGACAACGTGCATAAGGAAACAGCTGAACAAGGGCTTCAGCCCTTGGTGACCTGGATCCGTTGTTTTTAGTCCTGTCGTAGAGTAGAGTAATCATGGTGAGCTCCTAGTGTAAAGGCAGAGAGGAAAGCTGCCCATGTATGGTATAGGTACCAAAGAAATGCTCTTCACCTCGTGGTGGGAGGGCATGCAGGAAAGCTGCCCACCTCATGGCATAAAGGCATTGTGCTGGTTGTTCTTTGTTTGCTTTTGTTTTTGTTTTTTGGTTTTAGATTTTTGGTTTTTTTCCCACTTGATACAAGCCAGAATTATCTGGGAAAAGGAATTTCAATTGAGAAAATGCCTCCATTAGATTTTTTATAGGCAAGTCTAGAGGGCATTTTCTTGATCAATGATTGATGTGGGAGGGCCCAGCTACTATGGGCAGTGTCACTCCATGCCCATGGCCCTGGGTGATATAAGAAAGCAGGCTGAGCGAGCAATGGGGAGTGAGGAGCAAGTCAGCAAGCAGCGTTCTTTCTGTGGCTTCTGCATCAGTTCCTGCTTCCAGGTTTCTTCCTTGAGTTCCTGCCCTGACTTTCCTCAGTGATGGACTCTTACCTGGAAGTATAAGATTAAATAAACCCTTTCTTCTCCATGCTGCTTTTGGTTACAGTGTTTTAGCAATAGAAACCCAACTAAGACAGGGGTGGAGGGAAGCCTCACTGTTCCTGGGCATAGTGGAAAGTGCTCACCTCATGGTGTCAGGGAGATAATGGGGAGAAGAAAGAAGGGGACAAGACAACCTTTTCTGTTTCCAGAACCTATTTCCTCCGATCACCTTCTGGTTTTTACTACTTCCCAATAGTCCATTCCATGAGGAACCCATCAATGGGTGGATCCCTAATGAAGTCAGATCCCTCATCATCTACTCTCTCTCTCTCTCTCTCTCTCTCTCTCTCTCTCTCTCTCTCTCTCTCTCTCTCTCTCTCTCTCTCTCAGTCGTGCCACTAAGCACATGAGGCTGTCAGGGGACATTTCAGCACCCAAATCACAACACAAGTGGAATGCGGGAACTCGCCCTGGTCTCTTGTCATAGTTTTTCTATAAACGATAGCGATACACACATTGAAGATTCAGACAGCGTTACAAGGTTTGTTTTTAACTGTCTAACATTTTCAAGAACCCAGGAGAATATATATATTTTCCCAGACACAAACAATGGCCACCCCTGTTGCTCTTTCTTTATTCATGCTGTGCCAAGTGGCCCTCTGACCCAGTGCCTCCTTCAGAGGGAACATGACAGAGTTGATCTCTGAAGTTTTCCTCCTCCAAGGATATCTTTATTCCTGAGAAACACTTCCATAGAATGTAAAATTGAGATGATGATTCTTTTCTTTAAGCACTTAAAGATTTCCAACTTCCTCCTATCCTCAATAATGTCTGGTTTAAAAAAAAATCATCTGTCATCTGCATCATGGTTCTCCTGTAAGGGGTGAGTCGTTTTCTCTGGTGACTTTAGGATTTGTCTTTGTATCTAAAGCTCATGGTCTGATGGGTGTCTTGGTGAAGATTTCTTTGGGTGAAGCTGCTCTGTGGCTCAGTAGATCTCACATATCCATGTCTTCTGCTAAATTTGGGAACCTTTTCCCTACTAGTTCCTCGAATTCATTTTGTACATTATTCTTTCTTCTTGTTCTCTGAGATTCTGATGACACAAACGTTGGACCCGTTAATATTGCTTCGTGGGTCCCAAGGCTCTGGTTATTTCCATTAAATCATTTCTCTCTGTAGTGTTCACTCTGGGTACAACCCTAATGCTAAGTCTTCAAGTTCATGGTCTTCTCTGTCACTTACTTGCTGTTTTGGGGCTATGTGGTGAGATATTCTTGTTTTGTTTATCCTTTTCAGTTCTGAGATTTCCAATTGGTTTGTTTTTCAGTTTTCTGTTTCCGTGATGAGTCTGTCATTTAATTCATTTCAAGAGTGTTTATCTTTTAATTTTTTATTTATATGTCAGTGTGTGTGTGTGTGTGTGTGTGTGTGTGTGTGTGTATGCATGCCACAGCTTGATTGTGGAGGTCAGAGGACAACTTGTGGGAGTCCGTTCTCTCCTTCCATCGTGAGGAACCTGTGACTTGAACTCAGATCTTCAGGACAGGTGACAAACATCTTCGCCTGCTTAAGCCATCTCACCGACCCAAGACTGTTGGCCTTTGATTTTTTTCTTATGACAGGGTTTCTCCTTGTATCCCTGGCTGTCCTGGAACTCATTCTGTACACCAGGGGCTGGCCTCCAACTCAGTGATCCTCCAGCCTTTGCCTCTGGAGTATTGGATTAAAGGGCATGTGCTACCATGCCCAGCTCTGGCCATTGATTCTTGGAGCACGTTTATAAACACTCCCTTGAAATCTCTGCTAACGGCTCCGCATCTGTGGCTTCTTGCTATCAGTATCTCCTGTCTGTTCCCATAAATGCTGAGGTTTTCCTGGGCTCTTTCAGGTGAATTTAGTTGAATCTCAGACTTTTTGGCTCTGGATCTTAGTTGACTTCTATGGAGGAGGTTGCTGTTTCTGTCAGGGCATGCAAGCAACCCAGTTGGGCTCAGGTCAAGAATTCCAGCCAGCCTGCTGTCATCTGTGGTCTCAACACCAGTACGTCGTCAAAGCTGTTGGCACACTGTTTACATCTGTGTCTGTGCCACACGCTGTCACATCTGGGAGTCAAACAAGAGCCTAGCTTTCAGCTCTTTTCCAAAAAGACTGTGTAGGTCTGCTCACAAATAACTTCATGGAACCACAGCCCCTGCGACCGTAAGGGAGATCCCCCTCCCCTGGGGACTTAGCCACACTGTAGCTGTTTCACCTGTGCTACACAGGGTTACAGGAGGGCTGAGCATCTGTCCCTGTCCCGTCTATACCCAGACATCATGCGCTCTCTGTAGGTCTCTCGGGATCGTTCAGTGAAAGGGGGAGGGGAAGGTGTGCTCAGTTCATCCCAGCTGGAGCCAGTGCCTGCTCTTTCACCGTCCAGTCCTCTGGTGCAAATGGGGTCACAGACTCTTTCAAGTATCCCATTAGGTGGGACAAAACGGGCATTCTAGAATTCAGCCACTTGGAGTTTGGATGTTAAACTTCAATAAAGCCAAAAACAGCTGAGGAAAGAGAGGACAGAGTATAGAAGTTTCCGGGGAGATCCATCTACAAATCCCCACTGCGACATGGTCTGTGCCCCGCTTGGTGTGCAAAGCCTGGTTTTGTTATCACATCTCCGAGACAGACACTATTGGCATTATGAGGGAACTGAGGCTCAAAGAGGTTAAGCCACTTCTCCAAGATACACAGCGAGTGAATGGCAGAGTTAGGATATCCCCAGGTAGCCTAGGACCATAGTCAGGAGTGTATATGACACCCTGGGTGATGCCCTGGGTTCTGCCTGGCCCTGTGGACAGCCTCATGAACTAGACCATAGGACACCCAGAACTGTTTATCAAAAAACTTGTCTCCAGAACCCAGAGAGGGTTTCTTTCAGACCACCCCATTAGACCTGCATGCCACAGGCCTTCAGCTGCCATGCTCTCAGCTCTTCTGAAGGACAAGGCTCCAGGATGGCATGCACCCCTGTTCCTCATCAGTTACAAGCAAGGGCTGCTGAAAACTCAGGACCTTGCTCCCTAGTCAGAGCATGGGGCGGGGCGGGGGGTGTCCTTGTTTGATTTCTGTAGCTGTAATAAAATACCACAGCCAAAAGCAACATGGGAAGAAAATGGTTCATTTGGCTTATTCATCCCAGATTACAGTCCATCACTGAAGGAAGTCAGGACAGGGACTTGAGGAGGAACCTAGAGGCAGAAACTGAAGCAGAGGCCATGGAGGAAGCTTACTGGCTTGCTCCCTATGGCTCTCTCAACTTGCTTTTTTAAAATACAACCCAGGACCTCTTGTCCACGGGTAACACCACCTACAGTGGTCTGGGTCCTTTCACGTCAATCATTAATCAAGAAAGTGACTTATAGACTCACCTCCAGTCCAGACTGATGGAGACATTTTCTCAGTTGATGTTTTCTCTTCACATATGGCTCTAGCTTGTGTCAAGTTAACAAAAAACTAACCAACAAAGCGAGTTAGTGTTCCAGGCTTGCTGATACATGCAGCCTCCAGGAACCCAGGTTGGAGCTTCAGCTCACAGGCAGGGACCTTGCCTCAGTCCATTAAGGCTAGAGTAACAAAACACACAAACCAAGTACCATTCAGACAACAGGCGTTTGTTTCCCACCAAGAGGGAGGAGATCCGAGCTCAAGGCACCAGTAAACTTAGAAACTTTTAAGAGCCCTGCTACAAATCCACAGGTGGCATTGTCCTTCTTGCCTCGTCCCCACTTGGTGAAAGGGACCATAGAGCACCCAGGGCCTCTCTGGGGAGATCACTGATCCCATTCCCCATCCCAGGACAGCCTGGTGACCTAGTCACTGCTCGCAGCCCTTTACCCCAGAGGAATGATTCTAACATACTTTGGGAGGAGGGAGAAACACAGGTTTCCCCAACTCCAGGTCTGCAGGGCCTCTGGATTTCTGGGTCACCCACCTTCTCCTCTGGTGAAATCTGTCCAGTCTCTAGCTGCTGTCCAGCCCAGAGTAGCTCCCTTCTCTTGGTCTGGTCCCTGCCTTCCTACAGGTTCTACTTCATCCACAACTCTGGCATCTCCTTCTTGCCGCCCCCCCAACCCAGCACTTCCTCCTCTCTTCTCTTGCTCCCCTCCCAAGCCTTCTCTTCCACCCCAGATTCCTTCCTTACAGCTAACTTCCTGAGTGCCCAGAATTGGGGATAAGATAGACAGTTCCAGAAGATGGGGACACTCTGCCTCACCATGGAGTAGCTCACAGTCTCAGCAAGAGACACAATTGAGCCACAGTGGAATGACCTCCCTCCCCATGTCCAAGTCCAAACAAGCTCATCTTCCATTCAGTGACTTTTCTTGGCCTCATCCAGGGACACCGTAACCCCCAGGATGATTTATTTACACATGCTAGGGGTGGGTTTGGGAGAAGTGCAGCTGTTTCTCTGGGGGAATCAGGGCTCAGGTTCTACATAGGGGTTCTCAGCCTGTGGGTCACGACCCCTCTACAGTCCCATGTCAGATATCCTGCATAGCAGATCTTTACATTACAATTCGTAACAGTAGCAAAATTACAGTTATAAAGTAACAACAAAATAATTTTCTGATTGGGGAGGGGGGTCACCACAACATGAGGAACTGTATTAAAGCGTCGTAGCACGAAGAAGGTTGAGCACCACTGCTACGGAATGACGTGTAGGCTGCATTTCAGTCCCCACTTTACCTCTCAGCTTTGTGCAGGGCAGAGCAGGCCCAGCAGCTCATGGCAGCCCTGCTCTGGGGGCCACCGATTGGTTCTGCTTTGCTGGACCCCCCCGAAAAAACCTTTTGTGCAGATGTTGAAGAGCTTTGTACACTGAGTGAAACCCTGCTAGTCAAATAAGAATTCAGATCTTTGTCTTCTTCTGCCTGGGGTCCGCACTTGAGTCTACCAGAAGCCCTCTTCTTCCTCCCTGTCCTGGAAAGGCTGGGGAAGAGAACATGTCTCTTGTCCATTCTCTCTCTCTCTCTCTCTCTCTCTCTCTCTCTCTCTCTCTCTCTCTCTCTCTGCAGTTGGAATTGACGGATCCTTGGGCAGAGGCACCAGCCCCTCCTTGACAGCAAACTAGTTTTAGATAAATGAGTATTGGTTTTGCTCTGTTTGTTTTTCATTTCTAGCCGTCCTCTGATGTTTTTTTCCCTGCAAAGTCAGTTAAGCAATGATAGCTTGGGCCTGCTTATGCCAGCATTGATTGGGCAGCTCCCAGAGTCTGTGTCTTTTGTGGGCTCTCCTTTTTGTTCAGCTCCCCCCCCCCATGCCTCAAGCGCCTCCTCTATTTTTGTGGCCCAGGTAGGAAGGAAGGAAACCCACAAATACAGAGCATCTATTCATGCCAGGTTCTGTGTGGGCGACGTGTGCCAATTGTCTCATTCTGTCTTCCACAAAGCACAACCAGCCAGTGTGGTAGGTAGGCACTGCTCCTCTTGTCTTGCAGATGAACAACAGGGGGGGCACTCAGAGAGGTTGTAAAAGCTGCTTAAGAGTGCACAGCCCAAACCTGCCTCGTTTAGTAGGGAGCCCACAGCTTCTCCTGAAAACAGCAGGAGAAGTCCGTGTGTGTTTCATGACTGGTCCTCAGCAAGTCCTACCCAGCATCCAGACTGTCCCACTGTGCAGAGTCATGACAGTGATAAGGGAAAGGACACGGACTTAGGGAGCTGACCAAGGTGAGGCTCTGTGCATGGGTGGTGGGGCCAGCTGCTCTGGAGCTGTGCTGGCTAGTCTCAAGTCCCTTGGTCCTTCTGAACAAAAGCAGCAGGTGTAGCTGGCTCCTTCAGCTCCTGCATGGGTGCCGAGGCTGTGGTGTCCTCTGCAGCTGCTGCTAGCAGGGCCATTGCAGAAGCCTGCTTCCAGCAGACCTCAAACTCACAGCAGAGGTCCTGGTGGCCTGGGGAAATCTCTGGCAATGTTTGAACATGGAGCATGCTCACAGTTCCTATATATGAGGTTCCCTAGACTGGCCAAGTCCCATGGTGTCAAGGAGCTAGGCTTGCCTTAGACACACACACACACACACACACACACACACACACACACACACACACACACACTGTTAGCAGGGAGGGAAAGGAACTCTAAGGGAAGGGACAGCAGGGCCAAGTTTGGAGGTGGGAAGACTCCAAGAGCATCCCTCTCTCCTTCCCAGGGCTGCGGATCAGGCTGGGGGAGCCCACTACAACAGTTACAGCTGACACAGAGAGAGGAGGCAGCAGCCGGTGGGGCTCGTAAACGGTCGGTTACATTTATAGCCATGTTCTTATTAAGCACCAGGAGAAGAGAAATGAATCACACCTCTCCTCCTGCCCACAGCCTGGGGAGATGGAGGCCACCAGGCACTGGCCTTAAATCTCAGCAAACTTAAAAGTCACAAGAGTTTGGGGCCAACCCTGTATCACCACGGACAACAGAGAGCCACACAGTCTTCTCAGGCCAAGCTGGCCTCATGTTCTAAAGGGGACCTGGCCAAGAAAGGGCTGGGGGTGGGGGGGGTGCTGTCTATCTTCCTGAAAAGTCCTGGAAGTACAGTCCTAAGTTCAGATCTTTACTGAATGCTGTGTGATCTTAGGAAGGAAAGATGGCCTCTCTGAACCTATAGTCTTCACGACCCAATTAAATGAGCAGAATCTAGAAGTGATACTCCACCCCCTCTCAGTCCTCCCATTTTTCAGGAAGGCGAGGCATACTTGGTGGTGGGGGCGGGACGGACCCTGGCTACAGATCTCCGGTTACTGCTGCCCCGAGGGCTCAGTGATGTGGTAGACTGAGGGACATAGCCTCCAAGTGGAAGCCAGGGACCCTGCTGGCAGCCATGACCTTCCATCATCCTTACCAGCCCTGGCTCAAGACCACACAGCCCACCACATTCTGGTTGCCGTGCGGTCTCTTGGCAAACACCTCACTCACCGAATGTCTCTCTCCAGGACAGCAGAGGGAAGGGCTGGGTTTTTAGCCCTAAGATGCTGCCTGCACACCTCCTGGGCTCCCTTGGAGGCTTTGTATGTGTAATTGGTTTCCATGAGATTTATTAGAGTTTTTAAACCTTTTTTATTGTGAAATATAACACAAATACCAAAAATTGAATAACCCATAAATGGGGAGCTTAATGAGTTGTATAAAGTGAACGCCCTGGGAATCTCCCAGGTCCCAGGAAGCAGAATGATGTTTCCTGCCTGCCAGAGGGACCCACGTGTCCCATTACAGTGCCAGATACCCCCTCTACCGGGGAGGCCCTGTCCCAACCTTCACTGCAGGCCCCTCCTCTGTCCTGCACTGAGGCCAGCTTCCTGGAATGAAGCAGGACCCAGTCCAACCCTCTACAGCCTTGGTTTCCCCACGTGCAGATGAACGAGATTGTCCAACCACATCCTAAAATAACAGGAAGAAAATCCTCTGGGATGGACGTGTGTATGGGTGCTGTGTGAATGGAGACTGGCCCAGCTGTAGCGGAAGTTCTGATGATGGTCTATCTCATGCCTCGTCCATGCCATAGTACCCTGGCACAGCCAGTGACGGGGCTAGGAGAGGCCTCCTGCCCACACACGTACAAGGGAGAATTCGGGGTCCTCTGGGCTTAGCCTGCCCTTACCACGGAGTCCACTGCCTGATTTGCTGTGCTTCTCGGAAGCCAAGGGGGTTTCTTCCCTCCTGGAGTCTCATATGGAGTTCTGAGAGGTCAGTGGGACATGGGTAGGGCCTTAGCCATCTGTGTCGTTCTAGGACTGGTTAAGTCATGCCCAGGGCCCCCAACCTATGCCTCGGGAAGTACACCCTGAGCAGGGGCCTGTCCAATTCCATGCCTTTTCTTTTTCTCTCTCACTGGGTGTCCATTTCCATCACAGAAATCAAGGGAGGGATCCAGTCTGCTCCCTCTCGAGTCTCACCCCTCCTGCTCTGTCTGGGAGTGCCCAGGTGCTAATGAGTGACGGGCAGATAGGGTAAATAAAGGGAAAAGGGAGTCAGTGGGATGACCATAAGACAGAAGGCAAAATGAACTGGAAAGAAGAATGCCAGTTCAGAAAAGGCGGACTTCCGTGTGGCCCGGGATCCCAGGAGACTTGTACTTTCGGCTCTGATCCCCAGCCCTCTTCCCTTACTTTTTTCTGCCTCCCTTCCTCGCTTCTTCCTCTATCTTCCTTTCCATTCAGCTCAGCTCCCAGATGGAAATTTGCTGCTTGAAGACCAAAATGCCCTTTGCTCAGGTCAGTGACTCCAGCCTGATTGGAGTCAGGGCTCAGAAAAGCCTGGAGTCCGGACTGACAACATCCAAGATGACCTGGCACCAAGATGGAGCCGGACTACCTGACCATTCCACTTCCTCCCTGCCCTGGGCTGAGCATGGATGAGGAGAGACCCGGCAGGGACCCGGCATCTTCCATCCCTGCAAACTACTGAAACATGTCAGCCTCCTGCAGCCCTGGCTCCCGCTGCCCAGCTTAAGTTAAGCCACAGCTTCCCAGCAGCAAACCATGATTGCTCGTGGTATCTTTCCTGCTGGATGATTTTAGCTGAATAATTTTGCATGATTTCTGCCCAGCATGAAAGAGCTGAGCTGAGGATAAGGAGCCTGAGCTGAGGGGAAGGAATAGGACTGGAATCTAAAGAGCTTCCTTCACAGGGCCGTGGCCAGCCTCTGGGATTTCCCCCCAGCAGCTACCACTAGTCATCATTCATTGAAATAGCCTCTCCCTCTACCTATTGCTCTGAGAAGGCCGCCCCTCCACATGACCAAGGAAGGCCAAGCCTCCTGGTGGCTCCCAGCCTTTGTGGTGACAGTATGGTGCTGATATTCATAAGAGGATTGAAGGATGCCATCCCACTGCATCCACACTGCCCCACTCCCCTGCTCCACACACTCAAGCAGCGGTCATCCAACCTGTGTGCAGCCAGCAAACCTCAAGATCTGCCCAAGACCCTGAAGTCAAGGCCGAACTGAGATAGACAGACCTCAAACAAATGCTAATAATCCCATCGCCTTCAGTGAGCCTTGAACCTGGATACGGGATGGAGAACTGCTTCTTGCCTGGAAGAGCTCCCTGCTTTCACCGGAGGGGTAAGAGTTAGAGGTGCCTGCCAGCTAGAAGATCTGCAAGGAACTTAGAATCTCAAATCCAAGTTGCAAGGACACTTTCAGGGTTTCCAACTTCCCTCTGCTTTACAGATGAGTTCCCCAGAGACATCCCATGGTTTGGCCAAGGTCCCAGAGCAGCAACAATAGTCTCAGAGTCACCATGGCCCCATGCTGGCCTGGGTCTGCCCTTCCAAGAAGCCATCCCAGCCCCGCTCCAACCCCAGCCCCAGCTAGCTTGGGCCAGGTCAGGTTCTGAGGTCAGGTTCCAAGGCCGGGCCCAGGCAGGGGAGGTGGTCTTTCTGGCAGCCCCTTTCTTGCTGCTATTCCTGGCATTATCCCCCTCCTTCCCCTTCCCATGGAAACCCAGTGATGGCGAGAGCTGGAATTTGGACGTTTTCCCAGCATTTGGGCTGTTAATTAAAACTAATAAATCTGCCACTTGGAGTCAGGTTGAAGGGAAGGAAGGGAGAGGGAGGGGAGGAGAGGGGAACTCAGGCATGGGGTCTCCCTTACCCCTGGGAGACTTTCCTTTTCAACCTGCCTCCTGAATCATTTTCTCCCTCAGTCACTCATTCATTCTACACTTGATTTGCTGCCTGCCTGCTGCTGACCCCTGCCTGGGCTAGCTCTGAATTGTTCTAAGGATTAGGAACCTAGTTCCTAAGACAAGAGCTAACAGGCCACTCCCTGCTGATGCACCAGACTGAGCAAAAGTTCACAAGATCCAACCCATTCCGACAGATCTGGTCCAAAACTCGGTGCTCGGCTTTGTGACCTCTGGGGAGCTTGCCTCTCAGACATCTTCCTAGCTTGAAAAGGCAGATTTTAATTCTTACACTGAAAGGGTCTTGTGCAGAGGGCATGGGGGGGGGGGAGTGTCGGAAATGGCCTGAGACAAATGGTTCAGCGTTCTCTCTTCATGATTTCCTATGCTGGGCTCCGCCCTCTTCTTGCCTCACGGTAGGCAGTGGGTCCTGTAATCATCATGGGCTGTGAAGTAGTAAGAGCAAATGCTGTCCTACATCTGTAAGCACCTGCATTTTACAGAACTCCCTCTGCAGGCTAGGGGTGTTCTTCTTCCCCAGTGGCCTGCGCACAGAGCCACCTGCTGGCTGGGCGATGGTCACGTGGCAGTCATTAATTCCCCGGGTATTCACCACAATATATGCAGAGAAGAAAGGTTGCTTCATTTGGATGGATGGACCAGATGCTTCCCTGCCTGGAGGTGACCTTCACCCACTTGTTCCCCAACACCGTGTCACCTCTCCTAGGGTCACTGCATCTTTACAGCCCACGTTCCTCCCATCTCCTGCTGCCCAGCTGCTCCACAGGAAGCCAAAGTAGAGAGCATTGTCTGAGAGTACTGATTCTGGGAAAGCAGACATGCCTGGGGGGGGGGGGGGGGGGGGGGGGGGGGGGGGGCCGGGGGGAGGCGCTCTGAGACGCAGACACACCTGGAAGATGTTACTCAAAACCCAGGAATGGCTGTTGTGATTTCAGGCTCCACTGTGCTTGGTCCCCAACTGGCCTCGTTTGCTTGGGACAGGGATAGGGGCCACTCTCAGAACTACACCTCCACTAAGCAGGGACCACAGAAGCCAGAGTATTCTCAGTATGAGCCTGGTCCTGTGAGCCGTGGCGTCTGAACCTGGGGAGGGCCTGGGAGCTCTGACCCCAATGCTAGCTTCCACTGGGAAAGATTTCCATTGGGACCATGTTGCTCCTTTCACACAACCCACGGCCCATAAAAATCTACCCTAAGTGTTATTATTGGTTTTGGGGGACTGAAAGAGTAGCTTAGTGCTTGCCTGGAGTGAGGCCCTGGGTGCCATCCCCAAGACCACTGACCACTGACAGCAGCCGGGTTAAGGGCTTAGAGAAATCAGCCTTCCTAAAGCTCACATGGCAGGCCGTGAATCTAGTCCCAGAAGAGGCAGGAGGGTGTTTCCCACCCCTCCAGAGAGGAACTGATACAAATCAGCATGTGTCTAACATATACAAATTAGCATGTGCGGAACTCTCAGTGTGGGGTCAACAACAATGGCCCTAAGGTTACTAGAGGTTCCTTTCTCTTTGCCAGGTCCTGTTATGCCCGGGGAAGGATCGCTCCATTAGCCCTGTGGTTGCAAAGTTCTGTTCAATATTTCCCTTTTGCAGAAAAGTCTCTAGAGGGTCAGTCACTGCCTAGGACCACCCAGTGCGATAGTTTACTGTCGCAGGATATTTGATCACACTGTGAACTCTGAGATTACATTATTTACTGGAAAAAAATCTCTTTCTTGTTGTGATGTGGCTCAACCCTAGTACACACCTTTAATCCAAGAGTTTTCTGTTTGAATACAGGATTTCTGTTTGTAAACAGGATAAAGTCAACCATAGGTCAAGAGGCGGAGCAAGCAACCAGTTGACAGGAAGTGAACATGAAAAAAAAAAACATAGAGAGTAAGAGGGAGTCAAGAGGATGGATAAGTGGATGAGGAAAGGAGGGACATTGAATTTGATGAGAGTTTTTCTGGGACATCCGCTAGGGAGGAAGGTCAGCTGGGCGCTTTCTCTGCCTCTCGGAGCTAGCAGGCTTTCACCCCAGCATCTGGCTCCTGAGTCTTTATTGGTAAAATCAAACAATTGAGTTTTTGTTAAAAACAACAGTTTACCAATGCTGTAACCAAGCGGGGCCTGAGAGAATGGCAGGCTCATAACCAGCCGAGTGGACTAGGCAGGGTATGGTAAGGGAAAATCTTCCTCTGCTTCCTACACTTGGTAGACAGGAAGCCGAAGGGAAGGAAGGGGTGAAGGATTCCTCCAGTGACCTACTTCCTCTTGCTAGGTCCCATCTCCCAACATGCCTCCCTCGCCTGGGGACCACACATTCACCTCAGAAGCCTGTAGAGCCCAGCCAGGTTGTGGGAGAGCCTGGACTTGAACTCAGGCAGTTCTGAGCCAATTCCTTGAGGTTTCCTGGCTCCAAAACCAATCTGAGGGGGATGACTCGAGGCTGTCTGCATACCTCAGACCTTGGTGCACTGAACACTGCTGTGGGTGAGCCCCATCCATGCCCGCCACGCTCTTTACAACAGTCTTGCCATTGTCCCTGGACTCAGGTGGAACCTTGAGGGCCATAATTTTGTTGCTTAAGAAGCAGGAGAGAGCTTGTTTGGAGGTTCTAGCAGGGGAGCGCAGCTACTCATATACCCTTGACCAAAGACCAGTCCTCCTCTATTCGGGGAAGGTAGTCCTCTTCGACTGAGCTTCGGGAGGGATGCACACGAAGCGGTGAGGGAGGAAGGGGACACCAGCCTAGCCAGCCAGATCAGCCCAATCAACCCTGGCGATCAATGGGGTGACAGATGTCGCAGTCAGATCGCCCTGCTGTTGTACGTGACCTCTTTTTTTTCTCGAGACAGGGTTTCTCTGTGTCACTTTGCGCCTTTCCTGGACCTCGCTCTGTAGACCAGGCTGGCCTTGAACTCACAGAGATCCGCCTGGCTCTGCCTCCCGAGTGCTGGGATTAAAGGCGTGTGCCACCACCGCCCGGCGTGTACGTGACCTCTTAAAAGGAGAGGGAGAAGGGTCATGCGCCCCTTCTCCCTGCTCCTGCCTGCGAGGTGGATTTGCTCCCAGTCAGATCAGAAGACGACTTCAACTGTCTACTCCATTCTGTATTCTTGAGTGTATTTCCTCAATTTACCTTAATTTTGCTAATACTTCTTAAACAGACTCCCGTGGATTTATCGCTTTATTGCTATGTGTAGACAAGACTCCTGGGGCCTGCTGTGCAACTTGGGCTAGTCACTGCCCCTTTCTGGTCTGTTTCCTCCTCTGGAAATGAAGTGGGGCAGGGAATCCTGGAAAAGGAGCGGAGGTCACTTCCTGTCACTATACCATTACTTTTCCCTTGGCAGGGCTGGCAGCACAATGGAACACAGGAAACAGGTTGGGCGTGGGTTAGGCCCTAACCATTAGGGGAACCTGCACCCCACAAATCCAGAAATCCAAGAGAGCCTGCGTCCTTGGTGTCCAGCAACCTGGGACCTATCTTATCCCCAGCGACAGTGACAGGGGAGCCTAGAGGAGACACCAGAGTGACAGACCTCTTGGCCTCAATATTCTCACCTGTAAGGATAAGGCCGGGAACTGGCAGGGTAATGACTCAGGTCCCTCCTGGCTCCCCTGCTCTTAGATGAAGCTGCTTTCCCATGGGTCACTTGTTCTTTGGGGGCAGGGGCAGGGCCAGGGCAGAGAGGCTGGCAAGGGCAGGAGTGGTGCCCCCTCCAGAGAGAGGCAAGAGGAGACCATGGTATGTCTGGGGAGCTCAGAGTAAAAGAGGGTCTTGCTGTCTTCTCTGGGCCCACCGGAGACAGGAAGACCACTGTCTACAGGAAGCCCCTCGATAGTTCCAGCTCTGACTCTGAGTATGTGTCTCTCCTCCTCTCCCAACACAGCCCATGCCTATCTGGGGGGCTCTCTTACCTGAGCAAATGAATACACACACACACACACACACACACACACACACACACACACACACACACAAACGCATGCACACATGCACACACACACACACACACACGCATGCACACATACACACACACACACACACACACACACACACACACACACACACACACACACACGCATGTCCCAGCCCTCTGAGCTTATGTCTGCCACCAGCTGACCTCTGACCCAGTTCAAGACCCACAGGAGAGCTTGCAGAGTCAGAGCTCTTGTTCTGTTTGCTGACTTCCTGCTGCTTTGTCTTTACAAATTCTTCGATAGCCCGTGGACTTCCAGGCTCTGACGAAGGACAACTCTTTGCCAGGAAAACGTAATTGAAAAGAATCATGAGAAGTAAACACAACTGCTCCCTCCTCCCAACTAGCGCCCTGACTGGATTAGAAGAAGATCCTGTAACCACAGCGTCCCTTTGAGGCAACTTGTTCAAGCTTGCCATTGTGCTAAAACAATGATGATTTTTGCCAAAATTGGCTTACAAAAAAATGTGGTATGTATTACATCTTAACATTTAACAATTTAATACTTAACACAAAAATTACAATGTAATATAATTGCTCTATTAACAAGGTAATTACAGGTTTATTTTTAATTAGTTCATAATGTGCTACAGATGGTGTGGTTGGCCAATAGGACCACATTTAATGTTGTAGGAGGAAGGGTTTCTTTGAGGCCCAACAGATAAACTCTGAGCCGGGGAGCTGGGTACACCTGGAGTTGATCTAAAGGTGTGGATCTGAGACAGCAGGCAGGAACTAAGTGCATCCAATATCCCTTCCCCGAGCCATCTACGGCAACCTGAGCATGAATCCTAAGGTTCCTGAAAACAATGAGCAGAGAGGAAACTTCTTAATTAACAGCAAAATGTCCCTAGACCAAATAAGGGAACTGAAACTGTAGCAGACAAGGCTGCATTTGGAGTCTGGAAGCTATTTCCAAACATACCTCTTCAAGGGAAGATTTGTGGGACCTCAGAAAAGCTCATCAGCCCCCTCCAAGCCTGGGCAGGAAGCAGGGCTGGGGATAGAGTCACCCCCAGTTCAGGCCAGGGGGCTCATGTAACTCATGACCATACCATGCACCCTCTATGAGCTTGGTTTTCCCACTACAGCTGAGACATCGGGTTGTGGTGGTCAGGAAGGAAGGGGGAGTGGTGGGGCATCCAGCCCACCCCTACCACATCACAGCAGGAGGTGCCTGTGCCTAGAGGCTTCTGTCTTTGCAGGTGGTAAACATTCAAAATGGCTCCAGCTTTGGGGAGTGGGAGATGAGGAATGGAAGTCGGAGTGTCTAGCAGAAAGCCCTCTCAGAAGGTCGGACTTGGGACCCCCGTGGATCCAGACACTGGCTTCCAAAGGAGTCCCCCAGTTTTCTTCCATTTCAAAGCCTGGGATGGGGCCCAGGTTCCCATAGTTGTTGCAGACACCATCCCTCAGGTGGGGGCAGGGAAAGAGGCAGGATGAGACCAGGGACCAAGTTAGGAGCCCCAGAAGAGGAGGAGGATATCCAAGAGGCAAGACCACACCCTGACTCAACAGACTCAACCGTAACTCAGCTTTTGCTCGCCTCAGATAAGTCTCTCCACCCTGGTGGAACTCCCAGGAGTACTGGATACACTTCTTTGATGTCATTGCTTCTCACTTCCGTGGCTGCTCCCTACCCTGGTCTCCTCCCTCCTCAGGGCCACTTCCCTAGCTCCTTTCTGAACTCCTCTGCCTGGGCTCCAAGTCTTAGGGTAACCAGCGCCAACCTTTCATGTGAACCCCATTTCCAGAGGCTCTAGAGACCACCCAGCCCTCCCTCATGCCCTCCCTCACATGCTGACACGAATCATAACTTTCACAGGTCAGTGGCTTCCCACTGCAACCAAAATAGAGCCAAAGGACACACTATGGTATATCACCAATCAGGCCCCCTGGAGATACCTATGATAACAAAAAGTGTGCAAAGTTTATTTAGATGTGTTCTCAGGACCTACCTGTGGGGAAGGAAGGAAGCAGGACCTGCACTACAGATGCCATCACAGCCCAGCAGAGTCCAGCAGGAGATGCATAGTGGGTGGCCTTTCACAGTTTTCCCAGACAAGGAGATGAGCCTTGTGTCCTGGAATCAAGCTGCCAAGGAAGTGAGCCACCTTCCCTAGAAGCAGGGCTTGACCCCAGCTGGACCAGGTAGCTCTCCTGAGAGGGACTTGGCTGCTGAGGGGATGGCTATGGCGTATGCAGAATCCAGTACACACAACTACATAGCAGGAATGACCTGCCTCACCCCCAGTGCCTCTTTCCCCACCCTCCACAACATCTGCTATGCTCTACTCCGGCACATTGACCTTCATTCAGTCAACCTCAAGAACTCTGCTTTTGCTGCTTCCTCTGTGCCTCAATTTCCTAATTTGTAAAATAGGTCAAATATTACTCCTACTTCACATAGTGATGAGGGTTCCCCAAAAAGGTGTTGAACCATCAGAAGTGACAGAAGAGGAGGCCTGGGAAGAAGGAAGCTCTCCTTCTTTCAGATTAATGTATGGCTGTCTTATCTCCAGAGTCATCTCCTCAGACTTGCCCTTACTGCCCACCCTTGCCAGGCACATGCCCCCCATCTTATCTCCTAGTTATCTTATTCATGGTGCTAACAATCCCTAACATTGTCCTATCAGTTTACAAAAATCATCTCCACTGAGGGTGATTTTGTCCCCCAGGAGACATAGGCAATATCCAGAGACACTTCTGGATGTCACATCTGGGCAAGGGGCAGTGCTGATGGCACTTGTGTGTAGGCAGAAGTTTCTGTCCCACCAGCCACTCCCAAGTAACCACACAGAGGCTTAATATTAATTATAAATGATCAGCCAATAGCTTAGGCTTGTTACTAGCTAATTCTTACATTTTAAATTAACCCATATTTCTTATCTATGCTTTGCCATGTGGCTTGATACCTTTTCTCAATTCGGCATGCCCATCTTGCTTCTCTCTGCATCTACTCACTAGTCCAGACTCTGCTCTCCTTCCCAGCATCCTCCTAGTCTGGCTTTCCCACTCAATCTCTTCCTGCCCAGCTATAGGCCAGTCAGTTCTTTATTAACCAATGAGAGTAACACATATGCACAGTGTACAGAAGGATTATTTCACAGCACCAGTAGATGGAGGAGAGGGGTGCACAGCACAATCCCTACAGTGTCTTCTGGCTGCAAGTGTTCTCAGTATGGGAGCCAAGAAGTCCTGTCTGCCTGTTTGCTTTGCCTCCTCATGAGAAAGTCTGTCTCATTCTGTCTCAGGCCCACCATGTTCATACCTTGTTGACTAGCAGGGCCTGCAACAGCCTTCATGTAGGAGGTGATTTGCAAAAGTTTGCAAAGGAAATGACCTCCTACTTATCAGCTACATCAACTTCCTCACTGAAGTTCATTTGCCCTTTGCTCCTTTGTGAAGCAACATAAACAGTCAAGTAACAGAGCCGGGAATGACAGGTGTGCCTATAATCCCAGCACTCATGAAGCAGAGGCAGGAGGATGGATGCAAGTTTGAGGCCAGCTTGACTTGCACAGTGAGTTCCAGGGCTACATAGTGAGAACCTGTCTTCAAAACAAAACAAAGAAGCCATGCATGTAACTGACTTGTACCAAGATCTTAGAGATCTCACCTGCTCATTAGACCCATGCTGAGGATGATGGATGTAGACTTGACCTTTGAGACCTACTCACACTCACTTACCTGTGAAGCAGCCCTTGATCTTGCCCTATAACCCTCACCTTCACTAAGCAACTTCTGTCCCTCCTCCTCCCCATCCCCAAAGTCCCCTGATCGCAGTGAAGTAAGCTAGAAATACCAGGCGAAGCACTTAGCCATATCAGATTCCCTCCTACTTTGGTAACAAATCATTTGCAAAGGGTCTTCTGCCATCCTGAGATGACATTCATGTCTAGTATAAGCGACCAAGACACATCATCAGCAAATGAATCAACATAATGTCCTGACTATGATCGAAAGGAAAGGTTGAGTGCAGATAATCTATACTAAAATTTGTATTTCAATACGTAAATGTTCTGGTTTCACTGTGCGGAACACTGATGAAGCAGAGGCATGTGCCTACCCAGTCACCATGAAGGACAAAGGCCCTGTCCCAAGTGCTGCCTAGACTCAATGAACACAAACAGTGTCGCCTTCACAAATGCAAATTTTCCAGAAATGAATCATCTATAAGGGAGCCCAGTACAGCCGTATCTCAGTCTGCCCAGTGGTAGCATTCCTAGGAAACGCTGTGTGTTGAATCTGTAACATGAATACTTGATGTTTCCGTATAAACTGGAGTTAGGTTCCCGGCTGAAGCAATTAGCAACAAGTTGTCAGCTACCTGAATGTTGACTGAAATATTTGAAATCCATGTGGGTGAAAGGTGACTCTGCAGCACGGAAGGCCATCTGTGTATTGACGAATCTTTAGTGCCCTTGGCCCCTCTCCAAAGTGCCAGCAGCATCCCCTATAATAACGATGAACATAAAATATGTCTCCCACTTGCTCTCAGAACTGTCCCCAAGTGACAGCACTATGCCATGGGACTTTCCTGGGTTCATTGGGTTTTCTCTTTACCTACCTGAAGGTCCCCAGAGGGTGGATATACTTGTCCTGTCTTGGTCACCCCTGTGCTCTAGAAGCTATTGAAAGGTATATAATGGGTATTCCATAAATTCCTTTGGGCCAAAGGCCATGAATGAACACTCTAGCCATGTTCCTCTATCAGTTTTAGACATGACCTGCAGACATGTATCCACAGCTTCCTGTGTCTCGGCCTGCGGACATGTATTAACAGCTTCCTGTGTCTCAGCCTGCAGACATGTATCCACAGCTTCCTGTGTCTCAGTTTGTATGTAGTTTCTGGCCCTAGGCTGACCCAACCCCTGTTCAGACAGCCTCCAGCAGCCATTTGAAGGTGAGATTGGAGCTTGATGAATAAGTCTCCACTGTGGAACTTGATGGATAAGTCTCCACTGCTTCCTCTCTCCCTATAACCAGTCTGAGACATGGTCCCTTCCTGGACACAAGAATCTTAGAGTTCCCTAGGAGATGGAGAAAGCCCCAGCTGTCCTCAAAACTGCCCCTCACCCACCTATCTCTACTAGTCTGCCTTACCACCCCACAATTCCCAGAACACTTCCTGGGATCCCCTCTCAAACATACAGCTCACACCCATCCTGTCTCCAGGTGTCTTGGGCACCATTGCTACCTGAAAACCACTAGACTGACTCAAGTAATTGAGCTTCTTTCCTCCTGTTCTACAAGGCAGCAAGGTGGCTACTGAGGTTCCCCGCCCTCATGTCCCCATTGGGCTGTGTTTGGCTGGAGGGTTTGCTGAGCTGGAAGGTAGAGCCAGCCTGGCCCTTGCAGCAGACAGTGGCACTGACCATTCCTGGGAAAGACTCAGTCTCCTCCTCAGGGCTTCTTGTCCTAGGAGCTACATTGTGTCCATGGTGGCCTTCGGACAGTGCTTAGGATGGCCATAGATGAAACACAAGCCCAGGAGCCCAAGCCCTGGTCCTCAGACTTTACCCCTCCCAGGCCATGTGTAGGCCAATGTGTCTCAAAGTCAACTCAGCTTCGAGGGTCTGGGAGAAGCAGATCCAACTCCAAATGGAACTGAATGTAAGATGGCGAGACTAGAGCCATTAACAGTCTTCCACTGTGGGGGATAGGGCATTCTTGCTATAGAGCAGGCTCATCCAGAATTAAGACATGAGTAGCCTGGTGTGGTGGCAGGATGTCAGGGCACTGAGACAGGAAGGCTGCAAGTTCAAGAACAACCTGAGACTGAAGGTTAAAGAGAGTGGGTTCAGGCAGTGAAATGGACAGAACAGCCAACAGGGCATGCCTAAGTGGATGGGATAAGATTAGTGAAAGCACCTAAAGTCACCCTCGTGTCTCCCAAGTGGCAGGGCCGACTGAGCCGCGCAATTTCCAGTCATGTAGGCCTGGAGGCCATTGAGAACTTCTTAGCATCTCTAACTCCACTCTCCAGCCTGTATTTTTCCACAGGACTGTGTAATTCACCAGGATACAGTTCCTTTGGGGGCAGAACATGAGCAGTTCATGCTGTGCACCCGTGGGGTCTGTAATTCAGTCACGTCTCTGGGGATAATTAAAACCTCCTCCTCAAAACAGGAAGCCTTGAAATAGCTCTGCAGCCACAGGCCCGGTGGCTGCTGAACCACGGTGGCTGCAGGGGCTCCCAGGGCAGCAGGAGGAGGCCACCAGTGCCCACAAGCCCTTGAAGAGTCCCCTCTTCAAGATCAGGCTAGACAAAGAAGACATTCCCCGGTAGCAGCTGGAGAGAGCTCAATGCCAACATCCGGGGCTCTGTTCGGGTCACAGAGTGCTACATCCTTCACTCATGAGTGACAAGGAGAGGTGGAGGGAAGTCTAGGCAAACTGTACTGTCTGAGGAAGGTCAGGAACAGGAACAGGGAGTCTTTCTGATAAAGGGCCTTGAGGACTGGGTTAGTCATCTGAGCCTGTTCCCAATGGGTGCAATTCTTCAATCTATACCCATTTCACTGACCCAGAAGCCTAGTCTTGGGGAGTTGAGCTACTATGTTTGACAGCATAAAGCTGCTATGAGAACAAGTGGGGACCCAGATATTTTGACTCCAGAGTCTATGGGAATGTCAGCAGGAAAGACAAATTGGGTGAACTCCGGACAGCATAGAGAAGAGAAGGCATTCTCCAGTGAGGCAGGAACAGACTGCCTTAAGTCTTTGATGGCCAGCCACAGAAGAGAAATGAACTTTAAACTGTATGTCTCCAAAGGCCAGAGCTGCCGTGGGTGGATGTTATCACAGGATAGGTTTAATTTGATAGGAGATTTCACTCAGGTAGAATTAGTCCGCTGCGCAGTAAGCAGGCTGTATGGAGTGACGGAGAGCTCCGTGTATCCGGAAACCCCGTGTGAGCACAGGCTGAATGCCCACCCTCAGAACTCCGGTAGGAAGGTCAGATCTGGCCCTTTGCACCCACTAGAGCTTGTGGTTCCGGCATTCTCTGTAAGGGGCTGAGTGGCTGGGTTGCCAAGGCTGGACTGACAGATGGGCTCTGGACCCCTCTCTCTGCCTGCCCTAGACCTCCCAGACTCTCATTTGCAGCTCTCCAGACAGAGTGCTGACTGAGGATAGTGGGAAGACAGCCTTCCCTGCCCCTACCTGCCCGCTTGCTGAATGGTGAGGGGTTAACCCGCCGGCCCTTAATCAGAGGCTCTGCACACAGCTTCAGGATGGATATGGCCAGCAGTTCCTCCAGTCTCAATTACTCTGCAGGAAGTTCACCTGCTGGCGGGAGGCAGAAGACATCTCAGAAGATGAACTTCCTGGGAACCATGGTGTGGTCTTAGCCTGTGCAGGGGAACACAAAGGAGGAGGATCTTCCCACCCTCATTTCTGACAGGCCCACTAACCTACAGTCCCTGGGTTCCTGAGTCAGACTGAGAGATGGGCGCTGAGGTGGGGCAGTGGAGAAGATTGAGGCTCTCAAGACAGCCCAGGCTTTGGTAGTTCTGGAGAAGTGGCCAGTGGAACCCTAAAAGACATTGAGCCCCATGCACACCCCACCATGGGGGTTGAAGATAGCACACACAGCATCTTTGGAGTGAGAGGTTGCTATTAAGTCTAGATAACCTTTGTACACCCATTCTTCCAACGCCATCAACCTGTGTGTCCCCCGCCCCGCCCCCCGGGATCTGCCAGTCCTAAAGGGTCCAAGGAAGGCCTGCCCCTTGTCCTCCAGGCTTCTTTCTGCCTTCAGAATTGATGGGGAGTGTTGCCATTCCCAGAGACCTCCAGAGCAGAGTGGCCTCAAAATGCTGACAGTCCCCTTTCTCTGCCCTGTGACAGGTACCCCATGCCATTAGGAAGTATTCAAGGTAGGGAGGAATCCTGGGAATGTGGGAGATCCCATCCCAAAAGTGCCCCTGGGGGAGATGGTAATCCTCCATAGAAGGAGCTTTCTGCGTGACTGGAGGGCCCAAAGTCCTGATCTGCGGAGGAAGAAAGACAAAGTCAGACTCAAGGCTCTGGAGAACACAGCTGCTAGCCAGAGTACCAGCCCTCAGCAGCGCTCCTGCAAGTGGGTGCTAAACAGGGCCCGTGCACCCACACAGCAGGAGGATCCCAGACACTGCAGGAGGCCCCCAGGTTAATCCTGGGCACCCCTGGAGGAGCCAGGTTCTGAAGTGGCCTCACTTCCTCCACACGCAGCCTCAGAAGCTGCATCTGGGAGCACAAAACCGCGGGGTTCTGTGTGTTGATGGCAGCCAAGGAGAAGAGCCTTATTAATTTAATCCTTAAACAAATTTACAAAAATTGTCAGTGGACTTTCAGGAGACTGAGGGAAGTGGCTTCTGGGGGAGCCAGCAGATTCTCCCCACTGTGTGAAATGCGGGTTGGCAGGAAGGAAGCTTCGCTCGCTTGCAGAGCCCCTTCCCCAACACTGGCTGGCATGGATCCCACCTTTCGGCTTACCTCCTCCTTCACACTCTTCGCCTTAAGCAGAAGTGGAAAACGGGTTGGGGAAAGATCAGTGTTCATCACTAATGCATGGGATTAACTGGGCAAGCACTTTCATGAGCTAGGCGGGTACTACTGGTATCACCATTTAACTGATGGGGAAACTGAGGCACAGTAGGATTCTGCCAGAGCTCTCACAGTTTCTTGGTGGCAGAGGCAAGGTCCAAACCAGGATGCCTGGCCCCCTCCAAAGATCGGCTTTACAACTTCTTGTTTATTCTACATCTTTAATATCTTATTCTCTCTCTCTCTCTCTCTCTCTCTCTCTCTCTCTCTCTCTCTCTCTCTCTCTCTCTCTCTCTCTCTCTTGTCTTTATCAAAAAGAAGAGAAGCCAAGCTCCATTTTCCCATCTCCATGAGGATTCTAGGCCAACTACCTCTTCCGATGTCCTCAGGGACAGCCTGCTTATCACCCCAGCCAGTTTGCCCAGAGTCCATGCACCCCTGTCACTCTGTACTACTGGCCTCATGAACAATCTTCCATTCCAGCGGTATTCAGTGTTTCCTTGCAAGTTTAGAGTCTTCAAGAACTCAGACTAGCGGTCTGAACTTCACCCACAATCCATCTGGGTTTGTAAGGCACAGCCTCTTGGATGGAGTCCCAGTCCATAGACAGAATCTCACAGCAATTCCCCTGTTTGCTCACTAAGACTCCTGTCGTTAGCCTCAGCTTCGGGCACAGCATCGACTCAGTCCCAGCTGACTGCCTCCCCTATCCCCAAGGAGGCCAGGGCCAGTTAACCCACTTGGAGAGGTCACCGATGCAGCACTGATAAGGAATTAGAAAAGCCCTAACCAGCCAGCAACCCTTTCCAGGCCACTGTCCCTGGTCTGGCTCCAGTGCCTCTGTCCGCTCGAGCCCTCATTAGCATCTTAATGTGAAGAGCATATGCAATGAGGCATCAGAGAAAATCCCCAGCATTTAAATTCATTAACAGTCCCTGGAAGTCTTCAGTGCGAGGTGGAATCATCACTAAAGTGCTTTTAACTTACCAGCTGTGCGCTAAACTGCCAGCCATGGAGGCTGGGCATCAGGGTCTGGCAGGAAGGCCTAGAGGGGTACTGTTGTCTGGGGACCGAAACTCAGGGATACCCAGGCTGCTGGCTGAAGGGCCTTGTTTCCTAGATTTCTGTTCAGCACCCTAATGATGAGTGAAAAATTCAATCAGCCAGCTGGCTTGTCTACTCAGGAACAAACAGCCGCCTCAACTGATATTGATGTGTCCATGCCTTTCGGGTTAAGTTCTGTGACCCAGCTCTCTCTGCTCCAAATCTGATGGATGACAGGGAAGATGTTTCTGCTCTCCCTGGAGCGGCTTCCTTCTTCCTAGCCAGCCTCTCCCAGAGTTCCATGTGCCCCTCCCAAGGCATCTGCTGGCACCCTCCCTCTCCTCTCAGCCCTTGGTTCTGACCCACCCTGTTGGTCCCCTATTTCAGCAGACAGCCTACAGTGTCAAACTCTTGCTAAGTATTGTCTTCTCCACATACCTTGAGATCCCATCCCAAGGTGAGTGTGTAGCCCCTGTGGACCCTAGATTCTAGTCAGCGCTGGCACCAAAGCTGAGCTCAGCTAAGATTCGTGGAATCCATTAATTGATTGATGAAACGTTCCTCTTTGCCTGTAGTGTCAATCACAGCACCTGGCTCACTGTAGTGTCTCAATAAATATTTGCTGAATAAATGTTGGGCGACAGATAAATGCTTACAGTGGGAATGGGGTGGGGTGGGGTGGTTAGGGTCTAGAAATTCAATGCTTTGTTCAACAAATATTAATTGTGTGACTAATCAGAGAGAGCTATGGTTAATATTTATATTAGACTTCCTATCTGCAAAGCCCACAGCGTGAGCTGGTTTAATTTTTTATAGCAAGCCTGTAAGCAAAACTCTAATATCAACCTCATTTTACAGATGGGAAGACTGAGGCCATCAAGTGACTCACCCCCAGGCTGTTCAGCATAGGAAAGCTAGGATTTGAACCTGGGAAGGCTAGATCAAGATGCATGCTCACCGGTGGGTATCCATCAAGAGACCTTGTGTGCAATTTTACATCTCCTACCCCCATTCTGAAAAGAGAAAATAAGTGGGTGAGATTAATTTTTAAAGATATTTTATTTAACCTGATGTATCCAATATGTGATCTTTTCAATGTGTAATGAACATTTAAAAGGCATTAATGAGACACTTTATGTCCTCGTTCTCACACTAAGCCTGGGAAATCCAGTGGATGTTTCAGGCTCATAGACCTGTCAGCGTTGCTCAGAAGTCCTGTGTTGGCTGTGCCCCTGGGAGGAGGTGGCCTTGTGAGACCTAGGGAGCCCTTTACCCTGGTTTTTCCCAGACCTATGAAAGCCCCTTGAGAGCAGAAAAGGAGAATGGGAGGCAATGACAGACATCCTCACATTCCCACAGTGTTATCATCGAACCAAGACATACCTGGCCACATTTGGGGACAGAGTACATGGCCCCAGCATGTTCATCCACGCAGGTCCCTTTCCAGGTTGGCCGTGTTTGAAGATGCTCACTTAATTTCAGATGAGCAATAAGTAATTTCGCAGTAGAAGTGTGTGCTGTATGCTGATCAGTTGACTGGGCCCGGAGATTGGGTGGGAGGAGCTCCAAGCTTCTGAGTTTTGAAAAGCAAGTGAGAGAGACTCTCCCAGCTCTCACTGGCTGCCTAGGGGAGAGGAGAGGTCTTTGCAGATGGAACCCTAGAGATCAGTGCCCAGGGAATCCAGATATCAGCCATGGACCCAGTCACTTTAGGACCCTCCCCTGCTGCCAGCCAGGACCACCATTCCTAGTAGTGGAGGGGATGGATGGAGAGCTGGCTGATAGGACATGCTGCTGTTCTCCAGACTGAGGAACTTGCTCAACTGGCAGACCCACGCCAGATCCCTGAGAACTGGAGTGAGAGTCCTCAGAGAGTTGATTCATGCTCCATACCCAGTCTAGGTCCAGGCCTGTGAAGGCTCAAGGTCAACCATCACACATGGACAAATAATCCTTCTCACCCCTCTCTTGCTGCAACTACACACACACACACACACACACACACACACACACACACACACACACACACACACACACCTACCTCCCGGCATAGCCCCCAGCACCTTCTCAAAGGTTTGATAGACACCTACGGACAACTGATGTGTGATAGACAACTGGAGGTTGAGAGTGGATAGATGAACAGTGAAGCTGCCGGTCCTCCAAAAGCCGTCACTTCAGATCCACAATCAGGCTTCCGTAGCCACCAGCCAATTAGCCATGAGGTAATGGGTCTGTGATCCCAAAGGCAGCGCCACCGTTCTGGGACATTAGCTTCTGTTAGGAACCACTTTCCACAGCAAACACGAACCGCCCCTGGAGAGCACAGGCAGGGTCGGGGCCGGTCCTGGTGGGAGAAGCAGCTGTAACATGCTTCAGAACACCCTGTATTAACTCCCTAATTAATTCACTCTGCTCCCTGCAGGGAGCCAGACCCAGAGCTGGAAAAGGAATGGAGGAGGTGGGAGGAAGATGTGCCATTCAAGAGAGGAGCGGAATCTAAAGAAATGGGGGTACAGGAGGAGCACCTGGGGTGTCACGATGGGGAAATCTGGGGTCCCGAGTCTGGACGGGACGGCATGAGGGGCAGCTTCTTGGGTCAAACTCAGCCTAAGCCAGGAACATGAACACCCATACAGTCACATACATATACACGTATATACATGTATACACATGCTCACAGAGAGAAAACACACAGTGGAGGGACGGACCCCTAATGAGACAACACAACCCCTGACCGGTCAGGCCCAGGCCTAACCTGGGATTTTCATAGCCTGGGCTCACTACCCTCCTTGACAGCTCCTTCTTGAAGTGAAGTGGAGCTGTGGAACCCACCTCCACAAATGATTTTGCCTTAATTGTAGAAATAAATAAGAAAAACATTTAGAATAAAATGAAATGGGCTTGGAGAGGCTACATCTCAGTGATAGAAAGCATACCAAGCAGATGTGAAGCTCTGGTCAGTTCAAGCCTTGGCATAAGATGGAGACTAGCCAGTGAGTGAGCCGGAACCACTCCCACGGCCTGTGAACACTGCACCTAGAAACAGTGACGGTGAGACGGATGCATTTCCTTTAGGGACCGAGGCACTAGGAGCAGGGTTGCCATGACACTGTATTTCTAGGCTGGTAAACTGTTCCTGAGACAAAGGCCAGTCTCCCCCGGGCTTCCTGAAGGCTGCTGAAAATAACGGAGCGTTAAGCAACTCAGAGTTAGGTTCCAGCCCCAGACACGTACACCAGGTACCTTCCTATGTGACAAGGACAGAGAGTGAGCCTCTTACCTCTGCCTCAATGTCAGGGATGCCCCCAAGTCTTGGTGATGGTCTAGAACCTCCCCCCTCTCAGGGGGTAGTAGTGCCCTGGCTCTGAACTATTGCCTTGGTTCCTCTGAGGCTGAATGTCCAGGGTCCTGAGACCCACAGTGGCAGGTGAAGTTAAGGACCTCCTCCTCCACCTTCCCATTTGGAGACTAGCATACAGCCAGGTAAGCCCCTGACCCAGGTCAAGTGAGGCTGTTTCTATGAGCTAAACACTGAGGACCAGGACTCCGAGCATGGGAGGGACACAGAAGACCAGCGTATCTAAGCTGGGCACATGTGGTCCTTTTTACGTGGGGGTATGGAGTCAAGGCTGATGCTGTGGGAGCTAAAGTAATGAAGTCCCGAACCCTCTTGCCTTCAATAAAGGCTGTGGGGCAGTCACTCAACTAAAAGACTAAGAGTTTTTTTAGCAGACCCAGATAGATCATAAAGATGTTGGGAACTGGGTGACAAAGGTTACCAGTCCATCCAGGTAGCACTTGAGTTTTCCAGGAACACATAGAGCGTGAGTAGCTATGATGGGAAATGATGCTCAGAGGTTGTATCTAAGCAAGTAGTAGGGAGTTTCAAACATCAAGTATGATGCTTGATCTTGACTTGGTAGGAACCAGGGAGCCCTTGAAAGTTCCTGAGTGGGAGAGATGGGCACCCAGACCTTCCTTTCTGAACTCTCCTCACCTGGACTCCACAGCCTTTTCTCCGGGGTCCAGACCTAGCTCACCTCGGTGCCTGCTCCAGAATGAGGTCTCTCCCTTGAGCTGAAGCTGTAGGGGAATCCTTCTCAGCCTCCTCAAGCAGTTTCCAGGCCATAATTAGTTGCACAGTAACAAGGAACTAATTGCCTTCCCCTGCCAGCACCCCAGAGATGATGGGCTGTACCTGGAAGAAGGTGCACTCCGAAAACACAAATTAATTAACACCCGAACAAAGAGGCTGCTAATTGCTTTGTTTCCTGTACTCGGGAAGATGGTTTTCAGGAGTGGGAGTCTGCTGCCTTGGGCTCCTTAGGAAAAACCGTGAGTCCAGGGTGCTGGGGTCCCATTCTTCTCTCTCCACAGAAGAGAGCTGCAATGCCAGCTAACATGATCACCGACTAGAGGGCTCTGTTTCTTGCTGGGAAGTTCAAAGACCCAGGACTCTTCTTGTGCCCAGGTTACAGATGGGCACACTGAGACTATGGGACACGGAGGCTCAACGGCTGGGCAGCTTGGATTTCTTTCCACAGTGTCACAGCCTCTGGGACCCTGAGAGAGAGATCATGAGAGCAGGTCTAGACAAGGACACTCTTCCTCCAGTTCTGGTTGCTTGGGAAGAAGGAAGTGGGTACAAAGAGGTGGCTGAGGAACCAACCCCCAATCCCAACAATTCATGAAGGTCTCTTTGGGGTCAGATGTGTTGTTTCGTGCCCATAATCCTAGCACTGAGGCAGGGAGATAAAAAGCATAAAGTCAGTCTGAGAGATCCTGTTGCTATTTTCTTTCTTTAGGAAGAAAGGAAAGAGAGAGAAAACCTCCTGGGGAAGGAAGCAGGTCAGGGGAGGGCTTGGGCTTCTATACGGGGCATCCAGCCTGGCCCTGGAAATGTGTGGCTCTGAGATCACCACCCCTCCTGTCAATCACAGCAGGTTGAACAGGAGCTGGGCCCGGTTGTGTGTCCCCAGCACCTCAGACTCTATAGGACCAGTTCCTATGTCACCCTTTGCAGCCTCTGCCCACCGCCCTCTGCCGGTGCCACATAGGCAATACGAAACAAAGGGACTGTTCCAGGGGAATTTCACATACCAAACAGACGGTGGGCCACAGGGCCCAGCATTCTCCAGTGCCTAACCAACTGAAAACTCCTTCAGGTCCTTCAGTCCCCAATGCAGGTGGGTTCCTGTGAACAGCATAGCTCATGAGAAGCTGGTCATCATAAATAGGGCCCCATAGTGAGTGCTGTCTCTGAAATGTCAGGCCCTAAGACAGTGGTTCTCAACCTTCCTAATGCTGTGACCCTTTATACAGTTCTTCATGTGGTGGTGACCCCCCAACCATAAAATTATTTTTGTTGCTACTTCATAACAGTAATTTTGCTGCTGTTATGAATTGTAATGTATAAATATCTGTGTTTTCTGGTGGTCTTTGGGGGTCACGACCCTCAAGTTGAGGACCACTCGTCTAAGAGGGTGACACTTCACCCCGATGGGTCTTCATCCATTGAGGGCAAAGATCTTGGATGTGGTGCCAGTTGCTCCTCCTGTTTGGGGGATGGAGCATCACAGGAGAGTGTAGCATATTATTAGCAACTTCTTAATGGACAATCAAGGGACAACAGGGTCCCTGGCATTCCGCACTCTCCTGCCTCGCTCCCTGTCTAGATTAAAGATACCTCTGATGACAATCTGCAGACCTTGAGGTTTCTGGGCCTGGGTCCCTGGCCTGATCCCCAGGGGCAGGGCTGTCCTGCCTGAGAGGTTTCCTCTACCACCTTCTTCTCCCTGAGTGGGTGGTCACTGGCAGGGCCTGGGTGGAGGGAGCATCCGGCATTCCTGAAAAGACCTGCTGGCCACAAAGATGTGTGGAGATGAAGGCCTAGCTAGACCCTAGCTAGGCCCAGGCAGGAATAAGAAAAAGGCCCAAGAGGCAGGGACTTGATCTGTGGGGGATCTTGGGGCTCTCCAGGCACTGGGGAGACTTCAGTGGATCTATTTCTGGAGGCCCAAGATTGTAAGAAAGGATAAGACAAAGCAGAGATGTGGGCAGAACCTGAGGTGGAATGAGAGAATCCAGGCAGGCTGTCCTGTGCTGGGGCTTGGCCTTCTGGCCTCAGACCATCCCAACTTCATGGCATCAAAGAGGACCAGGAGGGGCCAGGCAACCAGGGGAAAGGGGCTGGCAGGCAAGTGAGCAAGTGGGTAGAATCCAGAAAAGGCAGGAAGCCAGGCCCCTCCAGGCCCTCGAGTTGAGCACATAGCAGTGTACACCCTGGTTGAGAGGCCCCAAGACAGACTGCAAGGACACCAGTCTGTGGAAACTGTTGTGCTCATGAGGACTCCACTGGGCCAGGCACCATCAGAATATGTCGCAGGCATTACTATTTAACCTTTGGGGAGCACCTTGTAGGCTGAGCGGTTGTATTCCCATTTCACAGATGAGAAAACTAAGGTTCCAGGAAATCAAGTCACCTGCTTAATATCACAGAACCTACACACACCGAGGCTGGGTTCAAATCCAGTTCTGTCAGGTTCCAAGATATTTTTCTTATGCCCAGGGATGAAATTCAGAACACTTACCAAGTAGCCCATCAAGCAGAAGGTTCCAAGTGTGAAGTGTAGCTGAGTGGGTGGGTGCCAACTGCAGCCTGGGACATCCGAGCTGAGGCTGTTGACCCCGCACAGCACATCATCCATCCAGAATCAAACAGCAGGCTGAGGAGATGACTCCCTCAGTAAAACACTTAAGCACATGCATGAGGATCTGGGTTCGTGCCTCAACAGTCACATGAGAGCCAGGCACAGTTGTGTGCACCTGCAATCCCAGTGTTTGGGAGGCACGTGCACTCTCACACCCTCGTGTACTTACAAACACACACACACACACACACACACACACACACACACACACACACACACGTTCGCTAACCTGCATGACTGGCTGGGTATCGTCTTCCCTGGTGAGGGAAGGGAATCAAATGCCAACAAGTCTGAGACCCCAGTGTCTACCCATCCCCCCACCACTGAGGTCTCTCATAAAGCCCCATCACAGGTGAGATCTAAGATCACCTCACTATATAAACAAGAAGATGCAGGTCCAGAGAGGGGGGTCTGACTTGCCCAAGGTCACACAGCAAACTTATGCTGAACTCTAACCCCAAGAAGGAAAGCACCAGCCCAACCATTCCAGTGCATCCCTATGTATCTAGCTAAAAGTGGAACCGCGCTGTCTTCGAAAAGCCATCTGGCAATGTGGGATGTGAGCTGCAAAACTGCTAGGCCTTTTGACCTGGTGATTCTCCTTTGGGGAATAAACCCCTGGGAAATAATACAAAGAGAGACACAGGCAGAAAAAAAAAAAGCCATTTGACAAAGACACGGATGCCAACACTGTTGGGGGGGCTGAACATGTGTCCACCACCCAAACACCCAACAATGGGAGAAGGGAGTGGTGCTGTGTTCCTCTGCTGTCACTATTAAAAGTGATGGCTCTGGAGACTAAACAGACAGGATAGAAATGTTTCGGTGAAGCACCATTAGGTAGAGAATGTACGAACCAGCTTCTAGTGCTGGTTACAACCAGGCAAGATGGCTGTGTGCTCACAAAGGCTGGTCAAAAGGAGGGAAGCAGAAAACAGCTTATTATTGAATTTGCCACCACCCCCCCCGCCCCCGCCCCATACCATACACACATTCCAAAAGTTGTTTAGTGTCAGAAATCTTTAGGGATTTTTTTTAACTTTTCCAACTGTCATGGGGGAGGATTAAAAACTGCAGAATGATATTGCATCAAAATTCAAGAGAAGTGCTAAATTCCACACCCAGCTCTCCACCAAGCCCCATAGTTCCAGGAGATTTGGCTAGAGGTCAGGCTCCCCTTCTCCCCAACCACCCCTTAAGAAGGACATTTGAAGAACTGCCTTGCCCACACATAGTATGAGGAGGTTCTTACAGCTGTTGTCTTAGTTAGGGTTTCTGTTGCTGTGAAGAGACACCATGACCACAGCAACTCTTATGAAGGAAACATTTAATTGGGGTTGGCTTACAGTTTCAGAGGCTTAGTCCATTATCATCATGGTGTGACGTGGCGAAATGCAGGCAAACATGATGCTGGATAAGAGCTGAGAGTTCTACATCTTGATCCACAGGCAGCAGAAGCAACTGTGTGCCACACTGAGCATAGCTTGAGCATAGGAGACCTCAAAGCCCACCCCTACAGTGACATACTTCCTCCAACAAGGCCACACCTACTCCAACAAAGCCACACCTTCTAATAGTGCTGCTTCCTATGGGCCAAACATCCAAATGCATGAGTCTACAGGGGCCATACCTATTCAAATCACCACAGATGTCCAGCAGTCTCCTTAAGACTGGAAGGGATGGGAAGCCATGAGCTGAGCAGATCCAAGATAGCAGATATGTTAAACACACACACACAAGTAAGACCTGGACACTCCGAAGAGCTGGTGAATGCTGTTGCATTTCATGGAGTGTGCGTGGGTTTCTGAAAGCTACCATTGGTCCTGGCCGGGAAGGACTTAGGGAGTCCTCTCAAGCAGTTGGAGCTGGTATGAGCAGCTGTTTTTCATCATGTGTTCCTATCATAAGAGCACTCTCTCTCCCTGAGCTATCCATGCATCCTCCAAGCAGAAGTCAACAGCCCTTCCCCCACCCACCCATAAGTCAGATTGCCATGAAGCATGATTGCCATCTGCCTTGGAGCCCAGCTGTTGTGTGGGTGTTTCTTGATGGCCTGGACCAACCTTGAGCACCTGGAATCTACTCTCAGCTTCTGCTCATGGTCTAGGCAGCTACTCCCCTGTCCCATACACCCTGCCACCCAGGATTGGTGTCTGGTAGAGGTCTTCTCTGCTTTAACTGGCTAAACCCCATGCAAGCTCTAGGAAAAGCTTTGACCCAACCTCCCTTAGTTCCCAACCATGTTTCTTGGGATCCTGGAGCCATGGGAATCACTTAGCTTGAGGTCTCTGTGACATCCAAGTTGGTGAGGACCAGATGTAGCCTGCAGTTCCCTCCCCATCATCCCTCTGCCTTCCTTGTAGACCTTTGGGCCTGTCCCCAACACAGAGTCCCTCAACACCAGACTAATGAATGACCTTTCTTTCCCACACCCTAGTCTTCATCCACTCTCAACCATTATTATTAGCAGCACCATCAAGTGGTTCGTTACTTAGCAATTTGCAATCATTAATTAGGGGAAATTGCAGATTGAGGCCATGAAGGAGGATGGTGCAAACTAAATGCATTTGGGCATCAAGTTAATGGAGTGATAGAGGAGGTGGCTGCCTGCTCCAGAACAAGTGGTCCTCCTGTACACGATTGGCCAGCCTCTGGCCTTAGACCAAGGTTCAGGTTCCCCAGGAGTGAAACAGGAAGGAGATGCCAGGGCTGAGGAACATGGAAAGCAGATACAGAGGCAGCCAAGAGGTGGATGTGAAGGGCCGAGCAGAACATGGTGGCAGTATTCTGTATCAGTCCTTGTTCCAGGTTGCCTATTGCTCCTAAAAGGCCTGACCACACCCAACAACATACAATGATCTCCGCTGCTTTCTTTTCCAGCAAACAGCAAGATGGCTGCTCCTCTGATACACAGTATCTGGCTGGTCATTGACCGGGGGACCTTAATCCACTCTCCTCTGTCCCAAGGAGTAATGTCAGGGAAAAGGAAATTCAATGGCTTTTAAGAAGAACTAGATGGGCTCCCAGCCTCTCGAATGCATCTCAACAGAGAACCCAAAAGGCCTTCATCCTGTACCCCTCCTCCTCCTCCTCCTCCTTCAGTGAACAACTCACCCTCTTGGCCCCCTCCAGACCTTTGCCCAGGCTGTACCCTCTGCCCATACTGCCACCTAGGAATTAAGACATCTGCTCCGTCCACTCCCACTGAGCAGCTGCCATCAACCCCGCTAGCAAAATGCTGATCCGATGAAATCAGTGTGCCCTACCTGCTCTGAGATGGAGATAAAGCCTTCTCTTGGAGGTGTCCTCAGTCAGGGGACAGCTATAAAAACCTGCCCCATGAGAGCTCCCTGTTTAGGTGGAGCATATCCCTCCATTTGGGAGCTGTTAATGCAATTAGGTGCCCAGGGGGAGCAGGAGTAAAGGGCCTGCATCTTGTGCACTTTCTCCACACAGACTCCTCTGCAAGCCTCGGGAGATGACACAGAGGACAGAGAGCTTACTGGGAGCCCCATCTCAAGCAAGCCAGCTTTACAGCGGCTAGCCCCACTGCGGAGCTGAAGGATGGTCCTGAGCATGGTGGGCTCGGCTATTTTAACACTATGAACACCGCACTTTACTGCAGCCATTAGGCCCATAACAACAGCTCATCCATCCTCTCGCCGGCCCTGCAACACCGAGCACTGATGGTGCAATTAGACACCAGAGAGCTGCTGTAAATTGCCAGGCAGTCTCCTGCCAGCTGCAGCTCAGGACACAACCTGTACCACCTGGCTCCCAGACCCAGTAAAGTGTGATGGTCTCCAGCCCCAGAACTCTCACCTGCTCTAAGACCACCGACCAAGGCTGGAACTCAGAGCACAAGACAGCCTCTTGCCTGCTAAAGTCACAAGAAGCTGTAATCTAGCTCTTTAGAGGATTCTATTCTAGTGGTATTTTTGAAAAATTTAGGGGTTCCTCTTCTGTGCTTCTTTGGCAGTTCCTTGTGTAAGCTCTAACGACCACCATATTTTGTCCTAGGGGTATGGCATGGGACTGCTCCCTCCCTCTCCCAGACGATGCACCACTGCAGGGGACTGTGGCTTTTAAATACATCTTTGTGTCCACTGGGCAGAGGACATGGCAGACACTCCGTGTTTGTTCTTTTCCTCGTTGTTGTGACCTAATACCTGACATGAAGCAACTTAAGAAAGGAGGGGCTTACTTTTAGAGCTTGATATATCATATCAGGGAAGGCATGGCTATAAGAACAGCTCTAGTCACAGCAGAGGGAGCCCGAGGAGGCTCGTCGCATTGTATCTGCAATCAGGAAGCAGAGAGAGGTGAGGTCTGCTGTTACTCATTTTTCCTTTCTGTTCAGTTTAAGACCCCAGCCCGTGGAACAGTGCCATCTGTGTGCAGGGTGGGTCTTTGTCTCCTCAGTTAAATCTCTCTGGAAATGTGATCACAGACACACCCCAGGTGTGTTCCCATGGTGATTTTAAATCCCTGCCCCCAAATCTGTCAAGAAAGATTCATTAGCACACATCCCGAGTTAGAGAATGTACCTTTTAGTCATAACAACGGACCCCATATTGGGCAAGCTTTGTCCTCTTTAGATCCCATTATCTGTCTATCAAATTGATGGGAGGAAGACAGACTTAAAAGGCTATGAACTGGCCACTGTCCCTAAGGATATGTTTGGCATTGCTCCAGAGAGAATGGGCATTTGCTATTCAGTTATTTAAGAATATTCACCTAAAAATACAAATTCCATGCACTCTTTAAAAATTATTAGGTGACTCTTACACCTGTCAGAATGGCTAAGATCAAAAACACTGAAGACAGCTTATGTTGGAGAGGATGTGGAACAAGAGGAACACTCCTCCACTGTTGGTGGGAGTGCAAACTTGTACAGCCATTTTGGAAATCAGTACACTGGTTTCTCAGAAAATTGGGAATCAGTCTACCTCAAGACCCAGTTATACCACTCTTGGGTATATACCCAAGGAATGCTCAATCATACTACAAGAACACTTGCTCAACTATGTTCATAGCAACATTATTCATAATAGCCAGAACCTGGAAACAACCTAGATGCTCCTCAATCGAATAATGGATAAAGAAAATGTGGTACATATACACAATGGAATACTACTCACCAGAGAAGAACAATGACATCATGAGGTTTGCAGGCAAATGGATAGAACTAGAAAATACCATCCTGAGTGAGGTAACCCAGACTCAGAAGGACAAACATGGTATGTACTCTTTCATAAGTGGATTCTAGATGTAAAACAAAGGATAACCAGACCACAACCCACAGCTCCAAAGAAGCTAGGTAACAAGGAGGGACCCCAAGAGGGATGCATGGATCACCCTGAGAAGGGGAAATAGATGAGATCTCCTGAGTAAACTGGGGTTAAGGAAGTCAATAGAGGGTAGGGGGTGGGGGGTGAAAACATAAGGGAACGGGATGGTTAAGCTGGAACAGGGATGGAGTGGGAGAACAATAAAAGATATCTTGATAGAAGGAGACATCATGGGGATAGGGAGAAACCTGATGCTAGGGAAGTTCCCAGGAATCCACAAGGATGGCCCCAGCTTAGACTACTAGCAATAGTGGAAAGGGCACCTGAGCTGGCCTACCCCAGTAATCAGATCGGTGAATACCCTAACTGTCATAGATTCTTCATCCAGCAACTGATGGAAACAGATGCAGAGATCCACAGTCAAGTACCAGGCTGAGCTCCAGAAGTCCAGTCGAAGAGAGGGAAGAGGGATTCTATGAGCAAGGGGCATCAAGATCATGATGGGGAAACTTACAGATACAACCAAACCAAGCTAGTGGTGTTGTGCCTGTGTCTTGAGACCCCCGAGCAAGACCACCACAGAGCCTATATCCAATGCAAAACATACAGGGGTTTATTGATAACAAGCAAGCCCAGGCTTGGTCTGGGTCCAACACTCTGACACAGCGGGTGGAGGAGGATGGCCCTGAGCTCTCAGAATTAGAGATTTTTAAAGGGAAAAAACCACAAGCAAGGTGACACAAGCCTTTGCATCACATGATTGGGTAAGGGTATGTAACCTTTGAATTTACTGGTTGGGGGTTGCGGTTATCATTTTTGGGCAGGCCTGGACAAGTCCCAGGCTTTGTCCTTGAGCTGCCGTGGAGGCTGGCTGGCCTCACATGTTCACATTGACCCATGTACATAGCTCTAAGTTGGTGAGGGGTCCCAGGCAGTAAACAATTGGCTGAACCTTGAGCAGGCAGAAAAGGAGCTACTGAAAGGACTATGTCTTTGGCCCTCCCAGTAAGAGCTTGCTCAAGTCTCAGGAAACTGAAATTGAGGGCTGATCTCTGAGAGAAGACTGAGCAGCCTGTTATGGAGTCTGCTTGGTCCTTTCAGTGGGAACTCATGAACTTTAGACAAACAGCTGTGGAGCCTGCGTGGACCTGGACTAGGCCCTCTGCATAAGCAAGACAGTTGTGTAGTTAGGTCTGTTTAAGGGGCCCCTGACAGTGGGAATAGGATTTATCCCTGGTGCATGAACTGGCTTTTTGGAGCCCATTACCTATGGTGGGACACATTGCACAGCCTTGATTCAGGGGGAGAGCCTTGGACCTGCCTCAACTGAATGTACCAGGCTTTTCTGACTCCCCATGGAAGGCCTTACCTTTTTGGAAGAGGGGATGGGGAGTGGGTGGGAGGGGATAAGCCTTGGGGGGAGCAGAAGGAGGAATGAGAGGGGGATCTGTGGTTGGTACGTAAAATGAATAAAAAATTTCTTAATTAAAAAAAAGTAAAAAATTAGGTGAGGGTGCAAGCCACCAAGCCTGATGACCTGAGTTTGATTTCCAGGAGCCTTGTGGTGGAGAGAGAAAACAACCCCTTTTGGTTGGCTTCTGATCTCCACACACTTGCTGTGGCACACAAGCACCACACACACACACACACACACACACACACACACACACACACACACACACACACACACACACACTAAACAAACAAACAAATATAATTTAAATTTTTAATATTTATTTATTTTTATTTTATGTGTTTGAATATTTTGCCTGCATACATGTCTACACACTATGTGTATGCAGTGCCCACAGAGGCCAGAAGAGGGCATTAGATTTCCCTGAACCTAGAGTTCCAGATAGTTGTGAGCCGCCATGTGGGTGCTAGGGACCAAACCCAGATCCTCTGCAAGAAAAGCTGGTACTCTTAACTATGGAGCCACCATTCTAGCCTCCCTCCCAAAATTTTTAGACGGAAGATATAATTCAGTTAGTGTAATTGTCTCCAGCAAATATTTCATAATTTTTCTCAATATGGGTCCTAGATTTGGTAGGTCCCTAAGATCCTAAGTACTGATACCATGGACACAGAAGCTAAACTGTGAACAACAGAGAGAGAGTGTAGAGGAAGGAAGGTAGGAAGGTGTGGTGGGAAGTATGCTCACAATATATGAGAAAGGCCTTGTGTAGCCCCTAGAATAAGATAGGAGAGGTGTGGACGGGGCCTCTCACCTGTATTCAGTAGCCATCCGGTGCCACGCAGGGCGTGGGCCCACCAGTCACCAGGGCTCACCCCTCCCTTTGTTCTCCCTGGTTTCTCAAGTCTGGCCCACTTCTCTCACGTCTGCTGCCTTCCTTGTGGCCTCAGGTCGTGATCTCCTGATCTTGCTCTCGGATTCTGCCAATGAATGAGTGGACAGAGGAAGAGGTGAGTGACTTGCCGGTGAGCATTGAGTTCCTTGCTTTGTCTGGAGTAAAATTCATTATTTTCTGCTTCTCTGTGGCAGGCAATATCTTTTCTGTCCCTAGCTCCCTCAGACACCAGCCAAGAGAGATGAGATGAAATATTCAGGAAAAAAAAAAATACAAGGGTCAGGAAAACTGATGTGTTGCAACGCAGAGTGGCCAGAGGAAGAATGATTGGGGTGTTCGAAGAGAGAGAGATCTGTTGTCCACTCTACCCTGAAGCCACACTCATCCTAAACATCTCTCTTGCCCACCTGGTGGTACCAAGAGCTCTCTGTGCATTCCTGCTCTTTTCTGGTTGGAACCTTGGACAGCTCCATCGGCCCAGATTCCGGCAGTTCCAGACCCGCCAGGGCATTTCCAGACCCAGCCACCTCCCAGCCTTCGCCTCTAGCCTTGAGTGTCTCAAGCCTTTATCAAACTCACCAAGCTCCACCCTCCCCCTGCTGCACACTTCAGATTCCATCTTCTGGAAGTTTCTCCTCCTCCCTTTTCTCCTACCGGCTCCTGCTTCGTAGCTCAGCTTCAGCTCTCCATGTGATGCTATTTGGTAGCACTTCACCCAGTCCTTCAGGGCACAGATTACCATCGTCATAATGATGCAGATATTTGCTTGATCATCTCTTTCCATTTTAGAACAGGAGCCCAGGGAAGCAGGACTTCAGACTGGTCCTGTTCAGCTGGGTTCATGGTGGGGCAAATACATCTCTAAGGCCATTCTGAATGTAAGACCTCTGCTAAAATACAGTCCCTTTCCTGGAGAAGCTGCTAGTTTAAGCCTAGTTTAGTCGGGATGAATGCCCCCCACCCCATGCCCCTTCACCGACCCTGCTGCCACACATTTAAAAAAAATAAAACAGCTTGCCTCAGACACGTGAGGATCTGAGTTAGATCCCCGGAACCCGTGTTTTCAAAAGCTGGGCATGGCAGTGAACACTTGTAACCCCAGCCCTGGGGAGGAGGAAACAGGCAGAGTTCAGAGGCTCTCTGGCCAGCTAGTCTAGGGAGAAACCCTGCCTCAAAAAGAGAGAAACGGTTAGCACTTGAAGAACAACAGTCAAAGCTGTCTCCTGGTCTTGCATGCATGGGAACACGCACGTGCCATACACAGACAGACAAACAAATAAATTAATGAATTGATTTTTTAAAAAAAAATGATTGTGAAGCATAAATCATTCCCAGGACTGTGTGGCAAAGCCACAACCAGAACCCAACCTCCTAGTCAGTGAGGCGCCCTGTCAGTGAGTTCTGCCCTGTGTTCCTATTATCCAGTCTGCCTAGTAATGGTCGGGCACACACCCCCTTCCATTATCCCATCAACCCTGGGTGGGTCTCCCTTTGGCTGGCATTTAACCCCCTGGGGCTTCTGTTGGCTGTGGCTTTCTCCACTGCTGCCCTCGCAGAGCGCCTGCCGGGCCTTCTTGCAGTTCTGAGCAGGAAGATTTAATGTTGCTGCTTTGGTCTCTGTCTTCACACATCAAACCCTTCCCCTGCTGGGAACCTCATCATCACCAAACATCAGGCTCCAGCTGAGTTCCACTTAGCTGTTTGCAAATGGAGGTGGGGTGGGGTGAGGTGTCAGTGAGGGGGCACAGGGCATTGTAAGAAGACACAAAAGCAGAGGTCTCTAGGGGAGACACACGAGGCTTGGGAAGGTTGGGCAGCTGAAAGCAGTGGATTCCTGCCAAGGGTGTGAACGGCCCACAGTTATACCCCTCAGCCCCTCCATGGTGATGGGCATGGGCTTCAGGACAGCTGCTCTGTGGATCCAAACCCTCAATATTGTCACCCAAGCTTCAGCTTGCCTTTCCAAGTCTCGTTTGACTCATCTTGAAAATGGGGCTGCTGGTATGCAGAAAGATCGTGTGTGTGTGTGTGTGTGTGTGTGTGTGTGTGTGTGTGTGTGTGTGTGTGTCTGTCTGTCTGTGTCTGTGTCTGTGTCCATGTCTGTTTATGTGTGTAATGTGTCACTCTGTGCATTGTATGTGGAAGCTAGTGGACAACCTTTCACATTTATCAGGCATTATTCATCTCACTGTATCCTGGAACATTTCAATGTCCTGGAACTCACCACATATGCTAAGTTGGCAGGGCGGGGAGATAGGAACCTGCCTGCCTCCATCTCTCCAGCTCTGGGATTGCGGGTGAGTGCCCCCATGCTCAGATCTTTCACATGGATTCTGGGGATCAAACCACAGGCCCCCATGCTCCTGTGGCCAGCACTTGACTGGCTAAGTGCCTCCCCAGCTAAAGAAGATCAGTCTTCATGCATAAACACATCACAGGATATGCGGCAAATATGTTTTCCCTGTAACTGGTACCCAGCCTGACTTACTCTCTACCTTAACCACTATCTGTCCAACAGAATGACTCACCCATCCTGGTTGGCCCAGGATGAGTCAAGAGGCCACTGGAGAGGCCAACGTGATGGAGTGGGTGGTACCCAGGCCAGGTCACCAGTCCTCACCTGCCCTGTGCCTTGCTCATTCCTTCCCTCCTTGCTCACTCCAGACTCTGAGCTCTTGGAATTGCAGGCAGAGTAATTTATTCTGTGCTCTGAACATCTCTCCTCTCCCCCTACCCTGCTGCCTCTCTGCCGTAGTCTTCTCCTTCTCCACCGCCTAAATACAAAGACAAAATACCCATAGATGAGAAAAGGGATGGGGCAGACAGAATAGAGGAAGGCGGACAAAAATCTCACCTCTCTAACAGAAAGGCTTCCTTTCTGACTCTCCTCGCCGCTCCGCTCCCATGTTCCTTTATTCCCTCTGACAGCCCTAGAAACCACCTCCTCCTTCTCACCAAGTCCCTCTCCCTTCCTCCTGCCTGGTCTCTAAGCTTCAGCTTACTTTTTCATAAAATTCAATTTCTAGCTATTCTCATTACTTACTCACTTAATGTGGCTGGCTGGGAGAGGGACATGAGCAGTGAAGCCAGGGAAGGAGAGGGGTGTACTGCATTAAATCAATCTGGATCCCCAAACCCCCTGCTGAGGTGTATTAACATCTGATGTGACCAGATAATGGACTTCTCTTTCCACACAGAGAGCTGGCTCCAGTGTCTGCAAGATTGCAGCATCCAGTGGGATGACAGAGAGACTCAGTCACCCTTGGCGGCTCCTCTCTCCCTGGGGACATGCCACAGAGGGAGCCATTTGTTTAATAAATATTTACGGAGTGCCTTTTCTAAGCGCAACATGCTACTCATCAGGTGCTGGAAGTATATACATAACAAGAGGGACCTTCATCTGGGTCCACTGGTTTAAGGAAGAAATTGAAAAGAATGGTATCTAGGGGGGTTATATAGACTCAAAGGAGAAAAATCATGCTCTTAGCTTGGGTCCTCCTCAAGGACAGGCAGAAACAAGGCATTGAGGGAAGGTCACTGACTGGGGACACCAGAATACTGATCCTAAGAGACCAAAAGGAGCAGGGGATAGAGGGATCTGGGGAGAGAGAAAGAGGAAGCACACACAAAGATTTGATGATGGAGTTGTGGAAAGACCTGTAGAAAGCTCGGGAGCCCCCAAAAGCCTGCCCCACAAGAACCAGTGATCTCATTGGAAGAAGGAGGCAAGGGCTTTTGCCTTATTTATGCTCCAGCCCCACCACTGTAGGGTCCCACCCAGAAGTGTTTGTTTTTCATCCTCCCACAGCACACATGCAACTGGAACAGAGAAATCCCTGAGTCAGAGACACAGAGAGCCCAAAGAATACCAGAGGTTAGGTGCTGGCGACCTGCCCAGACAGTCCTCAAAAGCTTGCAAACTCAGATCACTGAGGCAGCCTGCCTGGCATGGAGAAGTAATGTCTGCTGTAGATCACCACCTCTTGTCATGGACATTTTATCTCTGGGTTTTCAAGACAGGAAAGTGAGTTGATAAGGGCAATGGTACCAGCAGGCATGCTTGCACACCAGACTCTGGAGGCTAAAGCTGAAGGATGTAGACAGACTTTTCTTCCCTGCCCACCAGTTCCCAAATAACCAACATGGGTACTTAATATTAATTATAAATGCTCGGCCAATAGCTCTGGCTTATTACTAACTAGCTCTCACACCCATTCAATTAACCCATTTCTATTCATCTATGTGCTGCCACGTGACTCATGGCTTTACCTGTCCTCCAACATGTCTTGCCCCCTCTGCATCTCCTGGTGACTCTTCTGACTCCGCCCTTCTTCTTCTCAGGATTCTCCTAGTCTGGCTCTCCTACTCAATCTCTCCTACCCAGCTATAGGCCAGTCAGCTCTTTATTAACCCATGAGAGCAATACATATTTACAGTATGCAAAGACTGTTCCACAGCAGGAGGATGGGGAATTGAGGTCAACCTGGGCTGCAGAGAGAGCCTCTGGGTCACTACAAATGTGTCAGCAGCTATTGCAGGTCCTAAGACCACTACTGACATCTGTGTCTGTCCTGCACCACTTTTTCTGTAGCTGAGAGGTTTCTCCCAGCCCTGAGGTCCTGCCCGGCCCCACAGTCCCACAGCTGCTTATAAAATAATCATTCAGCCTGGTGGTGGTGGTGGTGGTGGCGGCGGCGGCGGCAGCGGCGGCAGCGGCGGCGGCGGCAGCGGCGGCGGCGGCAGCGGCGGCGGCGGCAGCGGCGCACACCTTTAATCCCAGCACTTGGGAGGCAGAGCCAGGAGGATCTCTGTGAGTTCAAGGCCAGCCTGGTCTACAGAGTGAGTTCCAGGACAGGCACCAAAACTACACAGAGAAACCCTGTCTTGAAAAACAAACAAAAACAAAACGACAACAAAAAATAATAATAATCATTCAGAGACCTAATATTATCTACAAACTGTATGGCCTATGGCAGGCTTCTTGCCAGCTAGCTCTTTCATCTTAAATGAACCCATTTCTATTAATCTATTTTTTGCCACGTGGTCATGGCATTACCAGTCTGCTGGTATCTTGCTTCTCCTTGGGCAGCGACTGGGCATCTCCTAGACTCCGCCCTTCTCTCTGTCCCTCCACTTGGATTTCCTGCCTGGCTGTAAGCTTTCTTGCCACAGGCCAAAACAGCTTTATTTACTAACCAGTGGGAACAGTATATATTTACAGCATACAGAAAGACATCCCACAGCATCTTTCCTTCATACTCAGCCAGTATTTTAGCCAGGTTGGCTAGCTTGCTCATCGGGGTAACCCAGACTAATATTTCCAAGGGGTGTTAGCCAGTGGTGGCCCTGATTCCATGAAGCCATGGTTGTTGTCATTGCCCATCTACTGTTGTCCTCAGGTTTGAAAGCATCAAGAGATGTCTCAGGAGGTCCCCAAGTCCCAGAGTCCTCTATGCCCCCATTACCTAGCACGCCCAGCTCCTCATCTCTTGGTCTAAATTGTGCTGGAGAGACTATGGTCCAGCTCTCCCAGACCCTCAGAGCATAAACTGAGACTCAGAGAAGGAAGGACCCATGGTAGTTGGGGGCAGCATCTGACTCAGAGACAGTCTGATATTTTCCTTACATGGGGACAAATTAGCAAAGCTGTGTGGGCTGTACCTTAGCCCTCCATACAGCACTGTCTGCCCACAGGTCCGGGGAAATGTACTCAGTGCCTGGAAGTAAGCAGGCAGCTTTGTTCTTTTCTCTATAAAGAGCAGGGATGGCAGACTTGGCCCTCTGATGCCTCACACTGAAGTGAGCCAGGGGAGGCAGCTGAGGGAAAAAACAAAATACCACAAAGTTGTTTTTATGGGATGACTCTAACCATGACAGAAAAATAGATGATTAGCAGGTCACATAAAGAGCTTTGACTCAAGCCTCCAAATCCCAATGTGGGATCAAGCGAGGCTGCCCTGAACAGAAAGTGCAGACCTCACAGTCAAGGTGAGAGCCAACGAGACAGATGACCGGGGTCATGCAGGCAAACCCAGTCAGAAGTCTGCTCTCACCCAAGCCATCAGTGCCAACAAACCCATACGTAATATTCACACACACGCACGCATGCACGCACACACACACACATCATAATTTACATATACATCTTCTACACAATCCACATCCAAACTATACACACACTATACATACACACTATACGCACACCACACACACACTCTATCCTCCACCATTCCCCTCAGCTGTCTGGTACCTTCCTCCAGAGAGAAAAAGGGAAGCATCCTCCGATACAAGCTTTCTAGAATGTGGCAAGGGGGGGAGCCACAAGCTTCGAGATACCTTTTCCTTCTGTGACACATGTGACCAAGTTTGTTAAATGCCTTCCTATGCCCTTAGCAGATAGCCGAGGGTGGGGTGTATAGGAAAGAGCAGTGGATGGGCATCTAGAAGGTTCTGGTTCCCTCAGTCTGTGCTGGGCTAGGAGCCTCTTATTTCTCCTCTCCTAGCCTCTGTTTGCCAATCTGAACGCAATCTCAACCTCCACTAACAGGACGCTTGAGTGGTGAAGAGGCGGGATGCAGGTGCGTCTTTAGTGCCCTCGCGGGGCTGACAGAAGGATGCGGGGATGGGATGAGCTACTGCTCCAAGAGAGCTCAGCATCCGGCTGAGAGCAAATCCTCTCAGGTCAGAGTCGGCAGGACCCCCTTTCAGCACAGCACCACTTAGACCGGACGCAACGTTCAAAAATGATGAATTCTTATTAGCACCAAGTGGAGCATTTTTAAAAATACCTTCTGAGCATCACCTTTCAAAGAGACACTGGCATTTTAGAGAAAGATGCCCCAATGGTGGGCTGGGAGAGAATGACCTGCTCCTCCCGACCTCACCACCAACTGGTGTTTCCCAGCCTGCCTTGCAGTTAGGCAACCATGGAACTGAGTGCTAGCCAAGGGGGTATGAGCAAAATGAAGGGCGTGTATTCCAGATAGGACTGGGAAGGCCTCCCAGGTCACCCCCTATCGTTTCCTCCCCATTTGTCACCCCCTAGAGAGACTGAGCCCCGAGGTGGAGGGTCACAGGAATGTGGAACTACCAGGACTCCTCTTCACATGTAAGGACCAGACACAACATGAAGAGGGTGTGATTATTGACAAATCTGGCTTGACACCCTAGGCTTTTTTTTTTCCCCTTGTAGGAGCAGAGATCGAAACCACAGCCCTATCCACTCTAGGCAAACACTCTACCACTGAGCTACACCCCAGCCTGGAGAACTAGATTGGATGGCGCTCTGAAGTCTACATTCCTGAGCAGTAAAGGATGGGGGGATGAACGGAGGCCCACGTGAAGAGAAGCGGGGTCAGAGGCGATCTGAAAAGCAATTGGAGATGGAGGCAGAGCGAGCTGGCTGCTCTCCAACCCTTGCAGAGGCAGTAATCTCTTAGCTTGTCTAAGGATAAGCAGCACTCAGCGGGGGGTTCAGCAGCAGTGTTCTCATCGAGAGAGGCTCTGTCTCTTCTATCTGCATGCTCCTGGATGGGAGAGTCTGGGCTGTGTTCCATCAGTAAGAATGAGCAATGCTTCTGCATGAGCACGCCATGCACGTGTGCAGGCACACACACACACACACACACGCACACACACACACACACACACACACACACACACACACACACACACACACCTTCCCACCTCGATTCAGGCCTGTTATCTTCTCAAACATTTCCCAGAGCCAAGTTTCCAAAAGCACCCTGGAATTCCTTGAAAAATTCTAGAGACTGAACCTGGGAGAGCAGCAGGGAAATCACAAAGAAAAAGGCTTCCAGCGAGTGCTTTCCCTGTAGGAGCCATTAAGATGTATTAAAACTAATGCCTCCTCCCCTGCCCACTCCTCGCTCACCTCCGCCCAGGCCTCCCCATCCCCACGTACACCACATTAGGACCAAATTGAATTAGAATAATTAACTTTTGGTCACACTTTTAATTTGATGCAGGAAATAAGAGAGCTAATGGAGATTAAACAAGGCTCTCGTTCCAGAGACCATTCCAGAAAGTGCAAAGGGAGACCCTGGCTCTGGGGAGGAAATTAAACAGCCAAGAAAAGCAGGCTGAGACGGATGTGTGTAGTGTGGGAAACACGCATGTATCTGCCTGTGAGAACATGCCCACTGTCTCACCGGCAAACATGTACACTGGGCTGCCAAGGTAGCTTCGTTGTCAGAGTGCTTGCCTAACAAACACGAAACCCTGGGTTCGATCACCAGCACTGTCTACGAAAGACATGGTAAAGTGTGCCTGTTGTCTTAACACTCAGGAGGTACAAGCAGAAGAATCAGAAGTTCAAGATCATCCTCGGCTACAGAGCAAGTTTGAGGCCAACCTCGGCTATATGAGACCCTGTCTTAAGAAAATGCACACAGTAAAACAAGAATCCATGTACACATGTATGCATGTACACATGTCTGAAGGCTAGCACACAGGTGTCTTTGGATGGGTATGAGTGTGTGCATACACTGTTTTAAGCCCCAGGCAAGTAAACTACCACCTGATGCTGTGGCATCCCAGCATCTCTGACTTGAAAGAAATCTTCATAAATATCTTCAAACCCAGTTACTTTCCACCTATGGTTTAATCTCTTCTACATCTCCCAGGGAAACACACAGCATCATCCCTCCCCAGCCCTCACTGATGGGCACTCCCCACCACTGAATGCAGCAGCCTGGGCAGCAGGAGTTCAGGAAGTGTTCTGTCCTTTACCCAACACCTCAATCTGCCTCCCCAAGTATCTCCAAGGGCAGTGGCCATCACTGAGCTTCCTCTCTGATCCAGCTGCGGGATCTCATAGGACACCTGACATTGGTCCACAGCCCCTACCACACAACAGTACACAAGAAGCATTCAGAAGCCAGGGTGAGAGAATGCACATAACTGAGATCCTTCAGGGGTCAAGGCCAAGTTCACACGAACTAGAACATCTGGTGGGATTTATGAAAATACAGATCTCTGGGCACATGCCCAAGAGCTCTGGCTCTGAAGATCTGTAGAAGACATTTATCTTCTAGGTCCGTCATGCACAGCCAGGTGGCTCTGGTGCAGGAGCTGTGAGCCATCATTTGAGGTCACCGGCATAGCTGGTAGACAGCCCATTCCAAGCCTGCTTCCCTGAGAGAGCCCAGCCCCCTACAATCATGCTGCTGCAAGCAGGGTCTAAGATGGAAGCAGCCCTCCCTGAATCTGACATTTCCATCTGTCCCCATGCTTATCTCTGGCCAGGGTCAGGAAGAAAGGTCAGGACCAGCAGCCCCACATCTATTAAGCAAAGGGTCTCTGCTCAAAGGAGCTGAGATCACAGAGACCATGGTTGCACTGGAGAGAATTCTCCAGGATGCAGGAAATGGATTTGGGGTCAAGGCCACACTGAGGATGCCAAGGTGGAGAAATGAACCAGGCAAGGAGAGGCCAGCAGGGGCTTCCCCATGAAGGAACCAGACAGCCCCAGGCCTCATCACCCATTGACTCCAGAACTGCCTCTCTAGGCATCACACACACACACACACACACACACACACACACACACACACACACACACACACACTTGCCACAGTTCGGTATGGCCCCCAGCCTCTCATCAAACTCAGAATTCAGGCTCGTTACACAAAGAGCCACAGAAGAGAAGCCAGGACCCAAAATAACACAGCTCTTCAGGAAAGCATGGGGTCTTTTTGCTACACCGTACTTCTAACTTGCTGCCGAACATGAGCACCTCACGAAAGGGTTTCATGTGCCCAGACACTGCAGAGAGGCAGGGACAGAGCCTAGCGTGCCATCAGATATCTTAACAAAGCCAGGGCAAAACCACGGTGCCCGAGAACAGGCCCAGAAAAAACTGTCTTTTGCCAACATTGATTTTCCTCATTAGCTACCACTGTCACCCTGCCCTCATCCCCAAGGCACCTCATCATGTTCTGAGACTGTATGAGAGCAGGTAGACACCTTCAGATTCAGAGCTCTGTGGACCCTGAACACAGGAGGAAAAAAAAGGAATAAAAGAGTCCAATGCAGTGGCACACGCCTATGATCCTAACACTGGGGAGTCCGTGGCAGGAAGATCAAGAGTTCAAGGCCAGCCTGAGCTACACAGAAAAAAAAAAGAAAAGAAAAGAAAGAAATCAAAGGAGAGGGAAGAAGAAAAAAATTTTATTTGACCTGAGGTCTGATTTCTCTTTAGTCATGGACAAAATCAAGTTCTACTTGTTTTGAATGTGTGTGTCTCCAGAGAGGAGAGGAAGTCTCCCTGCTGCTTCTCTGGCACTCACATGCCACCTCCACTAGTCCACACAGGATACTCAGAACAGCCCCTGGTCTTTCTAGATGTGTCTGTAGCTACTGGGAAGGGTGTGAGTGCTGAGGACAAAGAGGACCGCAACTCATTTTGGGGGACAGGCGAGTGACGTGCTCAGAGAGTGTCCAACCTGGAAATGGAGCTGTCTACTCCATGTTCCAGCCTGTTCTATGTTCCTGAGGATAAGGACCCTATTTTCCCAGAGTCTATTCCCTGGCCTTGCCCCCTCCTTTCTTAGGAAAGTTGGGGTAGGAAACTGAGAAGATGATGAGGAGAATCAGGGAGACATCACTGTCTTCAGGGAGGAGACAGAGGGCGAGCACTCCCCACTGCTCTCTATGAAGGGGTGCAGTGGTCCTGGGAGTCAATCTTCCCTGGGTGGTCAAGCTTGGTCTGCGCCTGGCCTTGCTCTACCTGCTGCCACAGGTGTCTCTCTTGACTCCCTTCCTATTTTAGCCCTGCACTGAAGGGGAGTCCCAAGAGCCAGAGGAGGCCAGTGGGGCTAGCCTTGGGAAGAGGATCGGCCAGCAGTGTTGCTTAGGTCCCACAAAGCCCAGGGTAGGAAGACTCTTGACAAAGCCCAGGATAGGAAGACTCTTGACTGGGTCTCACATGAACCAAAGGAGATGACTAGGTGGGGACTTCATAGATGTCCCAAAGCCAGTGGGGAGCTGGAGAACTCCAGCCTGTGGGGCTGGAAGACATTGAAGAGTTCCAGAGGAGGGAGAGATCAGAGCAGATCTGATATGTAAAGGCCAGTACCATTCAGATTGTGTCCCTCAGTGGAGGCCAGGACAGCAATCGCTAGTAATTAGGGACAATCCTCCCATGATCCCTTGGTGACAGTGGGAAGTAAGAAGAAACAGGATTCCACAAACATGGAAAACCCTGAAGTCTTTGGCGTCCAGCCCAGTGGGGAGTCCAAACTATGGCCTACAAACTGTACCACCAGTACCCTGATCATGCCTTCCTCTCGTCACAGTCCTTGTCATCATTAGTACCACGCATTTTATTTATTTTGCTGGTTTATTTTTGTCTCCTCCAAAATGTAAATTCCTTCAGGCAGAGTTTTATCGGTTTTGTACGTTGCTATAGTCCTCGATGCCTAGAACAGTTGCCTGGCACATAGTGAACATTTGAAAAATGAATAAGAGAGAGGGAATGTTTAAAAAATAAATAGCATTTGAAAAATGAATAGGAGAGGGAGGGAGAGAAGAAGGCTGCTGCTGCTTCCCCAGGTCCCTGGCTGTGGGCCAAGGCACGAGGTTGCATTTCAAGGTAGGGCATTTGTGAAAAATCAGGGCTGGGCCTGCAGGTTGCAGGCTTGACGGCGAGTTCTGTGTGCTCAGGGCTACAGGGAGCATCCAATGTACAAAAAGGAAGGGAAGAGACAAGACCCCTCACCCCCCACACCCCAAAGAGGCACCCCCCTGCAAAACCTGTTGGGATTCTCGCATGCTCTGTGCCTCCTCATGGCCCAGAAAAGGCAGGCAGACTGAGAGGCACAGAAACCAGGTAGTTGTCCTACTATGTGTGTTCTTGGTTACTGGGGCCATTGCCAAAGGGCCAGAGGGCCAAGTTGCTGGTGAGACTGGCCCAGGTGCACACCCCACTGGGTTTTTTCCTGCCCAGTGTCTTGGGACCTCACCTTGCATCGCAGGCTATCCACTTCCCAACTTCTTAGTGTGGGTGACAATAAGCAGTGTCCACTCTCCTTTGTGGGACCTTTGCAAAGTTCAAGCTTATGCAAAAATGCAAATGGATGATTCTTTCTCTCCCCTAGCTCATGGTTCCAAGATTCTTGCTTTCCCTTCCACGTTGTGCAAATGGAAAGCTGTCTCCCTGAGCCCCTGAGTTGCTGTGCATGATAACTCTGACCCCATTCCCGGCTGTTTCTCACTCAGCCTCCCTGAGTGTGTCTAAGTATGTGTGTGTGTGTGTGTGTGTGTGTGTGTGTGTGTGTGTGTGTGTGTCCTCCACTTCTCTATCTCTTCCTCTTCTCTTGTCTCTGTTTCCCCTTCTTCTCTGAGTCCCAGGCTTGCTTCTGCTCACCTCTCTTCTCCCTGCTTTTTCTCCCTCTCTGCATCCTTGCCTCACTCCCCCCACCTTTCTCCCCCTCCCTCCCTCTCTCCTAATTGCTTCTTGTCTGCAGATCCTGTGAGGATTTATGTAATGCCGGGCAGCAGAGGCAGTAGCCAATCTGGATGCTGCAGGCAGACTAAGAACCTAGCAGCCTTCAGGAAAATGGGCTACAGTCCACCCCAGCCCCAAGAGGTAGCCGGGGCCTTCTCCCCCAGCTCCACCTCCTTACATCCTCATTCTCTCTGTGTTAAGGGACCCCCCCACCCCTGCCCCCTTATGGTAGTGGAGAGGTCTGAGGCCCCTGGATAAAGCTTGGGGTTTAGCTTGTGGCCAAATAACATGATGAAGAGATGGCACTGGACCTATGGTTCAATATCCTGTCATGAACCCCATTGGGAAGAGACCTTGGACAGAGCATGGACCTTGGTGAGACTGTTTCTCCACTTGGAAAATGAGGCAATGTCTGCTGCCTTCCCCTGGCATTTGCCCCACTCAGCCAAGGAGGTCAGAAGCCAGAGAGAGGGTGGGCCTGGATGGGGTGAGAGCAAGGCTCCTACAGGAAGGTGGGGAAGAAAGAGCTACCTGTCCCAGACTGTTCTTGCAAGTCTTCCCAGGGAAACCAGGGTCCCCTCTTGGGTTCACAGGCTCATCAATAGAAGAATTTAAAAGATGAACTCAGAAGAAAACTCAAGGACGATTTAGTCTGAAAGAAAAGCAGCAAGCCAGGCAAACTGCAGATCTTGGTGCCTACCAGGAAGAAGGGAGACAAACAAGATGAAACGCAGAAGCCATGCGTTTTGAGTTTGGCTCCAACAAAGCCACGTGTTCAGCAATGGAAGTCCAGCAAGCAGCTGAACGGTGGGAAGGGAAGGGTTTATAGAAAAAGCAAGGAAGCTCGGAGTGTCAGGGAAAGCATGCTTGGGCTTCTGGCCAGTATCTCAAAGAAAAGGAGACAGAAAGAAGAAAACAGACAAGCTATGCTTTTTGAGTTAGAACTTGGAAAAGTGGGCAGGTTTATCAGTGCTGCATGGATGCTCCATAAGCTGCTGCGTGGGGGCAGGGTTTCTGGGTGGTGTAAGTACATTATCTCATGAAGGGGATAATTATTCCTCCCATCTCCTTAGCGAGTCTTCAGGCGAATCAGCCTTCCCGAAGGGTGGTCTCCTGGGTGGGTGAGTGACAAGCCCAGCTGGGTTAACTCTTAAGGGAGGAGCGACAGTATATGAAGAGCTCATCTTTGGAGCAGATGAGAATGTCACGCCTCCACCTACAGCCAGAGGGGGAGTCCATGCTTTGGTCCCAGGGGCCTAAGGAGGAGCAGCTGCATTTTCCTTTCTAGTGTTACCAGGGAAACAGAAGGTGGGGACCCTCATGAGGGAGGAGTCCATCCTCAATGGCCTCCAAAACCACTGATCTCCATCTAGCTACTTAACTCAGGGCTCTGAGTCAAATTCAGACCCAGGGAGGTTAAACGTGCCTGTCTGCCAGCCCTACCACACCCTTGCTTGCTCTGCAATCCCAGAGCTTTCAAAGGGGGACAGAAGAACATCTCAGGGTCAGAAAGGAGTTGTACCAATTTTCTGATGTATATCTCCCTCCTGCAGCCAACCTCACCCAAAACCATGGGTTGGGCTGCATCTGCAAAAGAGAATCTGGGAAGTTCAGTAAGAGGGGAGTACATTTTCTCTCTTCAGATACTTGGTGGATTAATATCTAAGAAGTAACAAGACATTTATCTCTGTCCACCACCTAAAGACAAAGGTCTCAGATTTCAGAAAGACAGGCTTGGGGCAGACCTGAGAAAGGACTTCTCACCTAGCAGAGAACAGATGCAGGTTTTAGTTCACCCTTGGAAGTTACTTCAGGAAAGGAGGGCCTCCCCGTAAAGGTCCTTTTGATGGATGTCAACCTGTGTGGATACAGGAGATTGGACTAAATGATCTGTTGGAGACTCTTACAACTCTCAGGGGTAGTAAGCATAGGCAAACACACCTCTACACATGTTCAGAAATCACACATGTGATTCTTAGGGCCCCAAACACTGGCTTTTCCTTCTGGTTCTGTAGCTTGCCTGCGGCGAGGCTGGCCAGAGTCTATGCTCAAGGCTTTGTCTGCATGGCAGGGACTGTGAGGGTGTATAGAGGTGAGGGAGATGGACTGATGATAGGCAGGAAGCCAGGGCAGACGCTGTTATCTCCCCATCTCCCTGAACAGCAGTCTCTCAGCCTTCCGCCGTTCAGGAAGGCAAGCCAGGAAATTAACTAGGAGCTGAGACACCTCCAGACACCTGCTTGCAAACTCAGGCCTGGGGCAAGTGGGGACTAGCATAGGAGGAGTACCTAGACGGTAGGAGATCCCTGGAGAGGACACCACAGGGGTCCGTACAAGAGTGAGGTCTGTCCAGCCTTTTGTAAGGGGCATATTTCACAGATAACCAACCTGGACTGCCCCAAACGCAATCACTAGGGACACACCAGTTCAAACCCACACCACACCATGTTAACATACACATTCTGCACATTGATCTCAGTTTCCTTGAGGTCTCAGTTTCCTTGATGAAATGGGCACCAAGCAAGGGAGACTAGTGACTTTGACAACACGGCCTGAGGAGCCAGTGGGTTAGCAGTGTGCAGAGTCCATGAGCTGTGGTGTTCCATGCAGCTCTTCAAGAACACAGGTTCTTCTGTATGGACATCAAAGGGACCTGGACACTCTAGATGAGTTTCTGGGACTCATCACTAGTGGCATAGCTAGATGATGAGCTGTGGTGGTGTTCTACCAAGCATGGTGACATGTTTAGCCAAATCCCTGACCTCTGCCCACCATATACCAGTGGTACTCCCTCAAGTCATGACACTGGATATCTGTAGACATTGGCAAGTGTCCCCAAAGGGACAAAACTGTGGTGGAGACCTGTCATTCTAGTGTCTCTGCAGTTGGCCAGCAGAGGGAGAAAGAGGAAGTTGGAGGCATCTGCTTTGCAGACACCATTTTTCCTGGACTTGATCCAGGTCCTGTGGCCTCCCTGCAGGGGATGCTGGGAAGTGTAGTCCACTTTGTGGCCAAAAGCGGCAGCTGGCCCGGTCTGAGTAGTACACAGCCATGCCTCTACAGCACCATTTTTCTGGGCTATTGGGGTGATAAAAAGAGGAGGGTCCTGGGTTCCCAGCAGGTACAAAGGAAGGTGGTCTCAGAAGGTTTGGGCCCCATGCTCCCCACACTCAGAATGCTATGTCATTGTATCCCCACACAAGGACAAGGAAGCTAGAAGGCAGGGAAGAACGTGCTCTCCCTGAGGTCACAGAGCCCACATTTCCCACCTTGAGGTTGTACTCTACAGGATGTTTGTGTCCTGTCCCAAGTCCCTCATTCATGCTGTCACACCATACATCACAGACTCAGGACCCACCAGATGCTGAAATGTGACTGCCTAGTGCCACTCAGCAAGAAAGTACAGGACTGGCTGGAGCCCTGATTGAAGAGGCTGAAGATGTGGGGTTATCTGGAAGGAGGCCACTTCTGTCCCCTATTAAATCAACTTTTAAACTAAAAAGTAACTGCTAGTCTCAAATATTTTACATTCATATGGATTTTTGTATGTTGATACAAACTTAAAGTTATTTTTGTTACAATATATTGAAAGGTATTGTACCTATGCAACTCCTTTAAAATTGTAATGTAAAGTTCTAGTCCTTGAAAGCTACTATTACAAACTGTTTAGGATAATTAAGATAACAATCAAACTTGTAGTAAGGGTTTAGATGTAGACAGAAATAAGCTTCATTTAGCCTCATGTATTTTAGATAGATAGGTGGTCTGTCTTCAAACACTTCAGAGATCTACATAATATGGCATTTAAGGTGTTTTAATAACATAAAACTTTTCATGACAGTGAGATATGTCTGCTCCTGCCAGCACCAATCTACTTCAAAGAAGATGATGGGTATCTAAGAACCTCCATATGGAGTTTGCTTTGAATGTGGCAAAGTTAGCCACTGGGTAAGAAACTGCCCTTGCCTCAACTGCTGACAGTATGCCGTACAAACTGGGCAAGCAGGACATAAAAGGCAACTGCCAAACTTTACCAAGACAAAGTAGGACAGTCCTTCAAAATTCCTGCTCCACAGAAAAGTTTGTCAGATACTCTCCAGTTCTGTAGGCCAAAGATGGATGCCCCAATGTTACAGAAGAACCTTGGGTGACTGTCCCGGTAGCCAACTGTCTCTGTCATTTCTATAGTTTCAGCAGTTATTTGCTGGGAACTTCCTGTTTACTCAGGTGATAGTTTAACCTTCTCGGGTGTCTGATGGGGGTTAAAGATTAGATATTGTAGTTTTATCATTTTGTTACAAATTCAAAACCAAAAAAACAACTCACAAAAGACATGTAAAGTTTACAAAAGTTGCCAGGTGGTGGTGCATACCTTTAATCCCAGCATTCAGGAGGCAGAGGCAGGCAGATCTCTGTGAGTTTGAGGCCAGCCTGGCCTACAGAGTGAGTTCCAGGACAGCCAGGGCTACACAGAGAAATGCTGTCTCAAAACACCCCCTCCCCCAAAAAAAAGTTTATAAGAGAGACATAAAAGCTTAAGTTGTTTATCTAAAAAATGTTTTAAGGTCTAAAAGGATATTTTTAGGCTAGTAATACAAGTTATGATAGAAAGTGGTTTAGGATAAAACTTTGGACTCACAAACATAGGATAGATAATAGAGTACTTTCTCCGAATTTGCCAAGTAATAATGGACTAGACATTGTGAGTGTAATTCTTACCTGATAATTGTTCTCATTGTACATAATTTTACTGTGTTAGAGTTTAAATCTTTCCCTTTTTTTTTAGACAAAAAGGGGGAAATATTGTGGGGTAATCTTTTTGTACACTGTGAAGATGTGTCACTACCAAGGTACCTTCTGATTGGTCTAATAAAGAGCTGAATAGCCAATAGCTAGGCAGGAGAGGATAGGTGGGACTTCTGGGCAGAGATCAGAACTCTGGTAAGAAGAGAGGAGGGATTCACCAGCGAGATGCAGAGCAAGTCACACATACAGTATATAACGAGCCACGTGGCAAACACAGGTTAATATAAATGGGTTAATTTAAGTTTTAAGAGCTAGTTGGGAACAAGTCTAAGCTAGGGCTAAGCTTTTGTACTTAATCAGAAGTCTCCATGTCATTATTTGGGAACTGGCAGTACAAAGAAAGACCTGCTAGATCCTTTTGTGGTTCTGTAACACTGACATAAAACCTGTCAACTTGTGATGTCCCCAGGTCTAGGCTAAGGGACCTCAGGAAACCAGACTGGTTCTCTAGGTGGCCAGACTAGGGGAAGACAAGTACAGATCTGGGACCTGGTAAGATGGTTCAGCATGTAAAGGTACTTGCAACCCAGCCCTACTACCTGAATTCAACGCCTGGGACCCACGTGGTGAAAGGAAGGGATCCAACTTCTGCACATTGTTCTTTGAACTCCACACATGCACCTTAGTGCATGCGAATGCACCTGCACACAAGCACATGAAACACACAAACACACACACACACACACACACACACACACACACACACACACACGTAAATAAATGTAATAAAACAAAGCAATAGACTGTCCTGCCTCCTCCTGGATGCCCGGAGTGGGAACAGTTACCACAGAGGTGGTCATGTGACTGCATGGAGTGCTATGTTATGGCTTCTCCTCTGGTCCCCAGGCTCCACCTTCTCCCCACTGCAATGCTATCACTCCTTCTTTCTGAGACCCTCCATAGCTCCCTGCTACTATCACAACAAAATCCATACCTCCCATTCAAGATTTCCCCCAGTTTGCCCTGGGCCATGCTCTTTGCTCTGAATGCGGCAACAGCACCCACTAATGTTCACGGTGTCCCTGAACACATCACCATTTCAAGCTTTCTATGACTTTGTCCAAGACATTTCATCTACCCAAATTGTGTTAAGAGGCACCATAGTAAACTCGTATCTCTCCTTCAAAACCCTAACCCTATTCATATAGCATCTTCCTGGAGCCTTTCTTTACAACGGCACAAACTAAAATAATATTTTATTTATTTATTTGTACTTTACTAATTATAAGACTTAACATTTAAGTATTAGGTGTTGTTTTTCATAACATCTAATTTATTAACAGCTATACTAATACTATAAAATTGTCTCATTCTTCTAAACTTGCCTCATTTACTCAAGTATCCAAACCTACCCGCTGGGCCTTTAAGCTGTCCCTCCCCTTCAACCTGGGCAGGTTTGCCACTGCCTCGACCACTAGAGGGCAGCAGAGGTGATGCTTCCATAGCTAGGAGATGGAAGGCAAAGATGCTTCCTCCTCATCACCAACCCCCCCCCCCCCCGCCGACCCTCCCCCCCCCCCGCTCCGACCCTGCAGCCCCCATCCCACCCTCACATCCGTGCTCATTGTCTGGACACTTTCTCTTCAGACTCACCCACCACCATGCTGGGTAAGCCACTCAAAAAGGAGTCCCAGCCTGGGAGCCACAGGAGCCATGGAAGCCACTCACACTGCTTTGAGTATTGAAGTCCTCCACGGTGGAGCAGGGACAAGCACCCCCTAGTACCCTTCCCCAATTCCCAGCTCCTGGTGACAGATCCAACCAGAACCTGGGCAAAGGGCGATGCTGGCACTCAGCATTGATTTATTTATTCATCCCAGCAACCCTAGTGGGCATACATTGTCTGTTGTTTGTATTTATTCCTATAAGGAAACCAGGCCACAAAGGGTCAGGAGACTTGGCCAAGTGCTCACAGCCCACCATGGTGGAGGCAAGAACCTACCTCAGGCAGAGAAGATCTGAAACCCTCCCTTTCATATTCCGTCCCCACATGGCGTGTTCAGCATAGTATATGATCTAGGACTGTAAACTCCAATGCCATCAAGCCACAAGAGGACACATGGGCCTAGGGATCCCTGGGGGAGGCTAAGCCCTTCTACATGCAGTGGGGGGAGGCACTTTCCTGTTTAGCGCATGTCCTGAGGCCCAGCATCATGAGGTCCCCGGAGCTACACACACCTCCAGCCTGGCCTGTCATTTCGCCTTCTGACTTGTATGAGGATGAAATTCAGGGGTTATTGACTGCAGCAATTTCATGGAGATGTTCTCACTCTTCGTGTCCATTCTTTAAAGGTGAAATAAAAAATCCAAAGGCGGCGGGGGTGGGGGCGGGGTGGGGGAGGTCGGTCTTGTTTACCTGGTATCATAAAAGCCATTGGCAGACATTCTCCTGGAAGGGGATAAACAGCATAAAGCTCCAGTGACGCGTTCTAGACATGTTTCCAGTGCTGACTTGAGGGTCTGAGGATTGCTCCTGGCTACAAGGGGCTTTGGGATCCTGGGGTGAGGAGGCAGCAGCTGGTCCGGCACAAGTGATGCTTAGTAAATGCTTTTTGAGTTCAAGAGTGAATTGGGAATGCACACAGGCCAGGCTGCCCCATCACCCATAGCAGGAGAGGCAGTGGCTAGAGCAGTATGTCACCCAGGACTGGACCAGCACCTCTGAGACCCACTCTGGTCATGCCAGTCTCAGTCCACGTCTTTGGGACTCCTGTTCCTCTACTAGGAGGAACTGTAATCTAAGTGCAGACCTTCCCCTCCCTGTCAAACGTCCACTCCTCACACTCTTCATTCTCAGCATTGACACCTCAGGGGCCCCATCCTCCTCTACCAGACCAGCACCCCTCTGGGCTCTGTGCATGGAGCATGTTGGGTGCCTAGAATTGTGACTCAGGGCCTCAGGATGGGGTCCCCAACAGGAAATGTTCAATGACTCTTCCTCCGGTGAGCAAGTTAAGTGAGTGAGTAAATGAATGTTTGCCTAAGTCTTGATATTCCCCAAGGCATTCTCCAAGCAGTATTCCAAGAGCTCTCCCACCCTGCCCCATGGTGCCTAACTTTGACCTCACTTTATAGGTGAGAAACTGAGACTCAACAAACAAGAGCGGGTAGCCGAAAATAAAATGGCTGGGAATGCCTCTTCCTGATCCAAATTCCTATATTGGAATCCTAATGACCTCTGCAATGGTTAGTATTTTAGCTTTCCAGAATCTAAAAATCACCTGAAAGATGAGCCTCTAGGCACACTGTTAGAATTCTGCCCTAACACCAGCTGCGTGACCGCACATGCGCAGTCCAGGAGTTAAGCAAAAGGTCTTGCACCTTACATCATCAGTGTGCGCTGGTGACTATGTGCACAGAGGCATGGTCACACAATCAGCGCATGTGTGGTGTAGCTCCATACTGGGAGCGCTTAAAAGCCGGACGCAGACCCTACCCCTGTTCTGCTCTGCTCTGCTCTCCCCTCACCCCATCGTCTTTCCCTCTGCTCTCTGCACGTGCTCCTTCCCAGGCCTGGTTCTCTTGTACCCCACTCCCCTCTTCCTCCTAATAAAGCTGTCTGTAACTAGGGAGTCATGGCCATGGCTGGTGACCTTTCCACGAGGTAACCAGAGCCGCCACCAGTGCTGTTTATCATTCTTTCACACCCCCCTGAGGGATTATCTAGATTCACATTAGCCTCCGAGAATATTCGTAGGGAACCCTCTTGATTACCACGTTAACCGGTGATGCAGAAAGGCACATCTTCACTGCGGGTGAGGCCATCCCCTAGGCTGGGGATCCTGCACTATGTAAAGTGGGGAGGTGAACACTAACTAGCAGGTGCATTCATTGTTTTTCTTCTGACTGCAGGCATCAGTGAGGCAGCCGCTTCAAGGCCGGCCCTGCAGCCCTGATTCCCCACCACAATGGACTGCACCTTGAACTGTGAGCCGAAACAAGTCCTCCCCTCCTTAAGCCGCTTTTGTCCGAGTATTTTACCACAGCCACAGGAAAGGAAACTAAGACAAGGTGAGAGAACAAGGAAGTGGGGCCTCTCAGAAAGTGACTCCATCACAAAGAGTGTAGAGCCTGTGGGCAGTGAGTCAGTGCCCTGGCAAAGGGGGACAAGGGGACGCATTTGCCCTTCCACTTGCTGTCAATGAGCCAGAGACCAGGCCCTCCCCCAGACACCTCCCCAGTCTCCACAACTCGGTGAGAACTGAGCACCTGCTACTTTTGAGACACCCCCCGATCCCGTGTAGTTTAGCAGCCTGAACAAAGACGAGCCCAGCCCCGCTAGCAGGCCTAATCTCCATCCTCGGTGCTTCCCATTGCACCAGACCAAAGCTCAGAGCAGCACGGTAGGTGAACCCACTCCCACATGTTCAGGCACTCACGTGTGTGTAGACATGCACACAGGACACAGGTGAATATGCCTGTGTAGGTATGCACAAATGTGTACATGCACATGGGTGCAGGTTGCACACGGACACAGGCGATTGTCGGCCATGCCCATGTAGGCAGCATGCACATGAACGGGAATTCCTGAACAGAACGGTTAAGAGGGAGAGAGTCCCCAGCCTCCATCAGTGCCATCTTCCAGCAACTGGCTTTGCCTTTGATTTTCAGCTTTTAATTTTCACAGAATCAGTTATGACATCAAAGCAATCTTCCTACAGGTGCACAGGACCCAGGCTGTCTCCAGCAGCCCTGATTCCACATTCCCCTTCCCACTGGGCCCTGTGCCAGCGGCATTTCGCTTCTCATTAAGCTCCACATGGGGAGCATGAGGAAGCAGGGGGGGGGGGGGGGGGCGGGGGGTGGAGGGGGGAGCCACGCCTCACCTCCATGGCCACCTAGTTCACTTGTGTGAATGCTGCTTACAGAGGTGGGTTCCCACTGCAGATGAAGCAGAGAAAACTTCCTTCCCCACCTAGATGGCCAGGGCCCCTGTGGAGATCCCTGCAAAGCCTGTGTCAACTCTACAGTGCTGCGCACAATTGAGAAAGTCACTCTCCACTCTCCTTCCCGTTGCCTCGCTAGAATGACAGGGTTCTCACCTAAAAGAAGATTGAGTGCTAAGAAGCAGGTGGCTGACTGGCTTGGGGGTTAGAGGAGGGTGGACCATGAGTGGACACTGGGAAGCAAGCCCAGAAACAAGGCTTGAGAGCCTGGGCTGCACCTAAGGCCGGGCCTTATTCGGGCTAAAAATAGCTGCGCGTGACAAAAGCCTGTATGTGAAGCAGAAGACCCTCCAGCAGAGGGGGAGAAGAGACACAGGCCTGAGGCTTCCAAACCCAGAATGCTAACGAATGCTTTGAGCAAAGCCCTCTGTGGCTCCCGCCTCTCTACTCAAGTCCCTGAAGCTTCTCCCGCCTCCTATCAGACCTGCCGCCGCGGGGTTTGGAGGTGGAGGCTTCCCGGCGAGAAAGAACAGAGCCAGAGCAGTCCCAGCCCCGCTTTCCTTTACACTGTCCTCCATATCCAGGGCACACCAGGCCCCCCCACACACATGGAGTGCCCGGGCACCCAGAGCATCCAGGCCAAAGTCCGAGACAAAAGGAAAAGCCTGGGGATGGGGCTCAGATTAAACATATGCCAGGCACAGTGGCACACTTCAAATGCTGAGGATTAGCCTCAGAGAAACAGGAGGTGCATCCATGAAAAAAAAAAAAAAAAAAAAAAAAAAAAAAACAGCTGGGCTGAAGAGATGGGTCAGTGGTTAGAGCACTGGTTGTTCTTCGGGAGGTTCAATTCCCAGCACCCATGTGGCTGCTCCCAACTGTCTGTAACTCCAGTTCCAGGGATTCTGACACCTTCACATAGACATACATGCAGGCAAAACACCAATGAACATAAAATAAAAATAAACTTTAAAAAAAAGCATTCTCTTAGTGTATGAACAAGCAAACAAAATGCTAAGAAGAATTTTTTTTTTAACTCTTGGAATTAAACAAAAAAAAGAAAAGATTCTATTAGATGGCTGGAGGAGTCCACTAAGGAAATTACTAGAACATATATCAAAAAGAATGGGAATGAAAGACAGGAGGAAAGTGATTGGAAATTCAGGAAATGGTCCAGGAGACCTGCCATGTAGCCAACAGGAGCTCTAGGGAGGGAGGAAGCAGAAGTGGCAATTAGGACATTGTCTCTACCAGAGGATCTGCGGTTCCGATGGGTGGCGCCTGATACTGGAGGCTCTCTGTTGGGCAATCTCAGAACAGTGGGGATGAAGACGACAGGAAAGCCACCAGAAAAGACTCCACTGTCACACAAATGGCTGGGGAAGTGCTCGGCATTCAGCTTCCTTATGAGCAACCTCAGGTGTCTTGGCTCCTCCATAAGAACACAAGCGAGGAAAAGTGACAATGTGAAACAGGGGCAGCACAGCCCAGTGGGGAAGGAGCCACGTGGAAGGCAGGGGAGGGACGCCCAGATCACCGGTGGAGCCCCTAGGTGAGAAAGGAAAACGGAGAGGAAGAAACCAAAGCCAAAGGACCACATGATCCTCTAAACACACCTGGATCAGGCACCCAAGCCTCCTGCGGTAGGTACTACAGGCTCAGAAGAAGGACACCAAGTACCTTGTAACCCCCAACTGGCTAAGTCCCCTCTCCAGCCACCCCTAAACCAGAGCAGGTTGAATTTAGACTAAGCCTCAGCTGGTTGCTATGGAAATGATTGGCCCTTAAGCAGAGCAAATACCTTAGTACTCATTTCTTTCCAAAACCGGGCAGGGGAAGCTGTTGAGATGCTGCCCGTGTGGATCAAAAGCAGAAGGTGATTGTTAAGGTTCCTAGAAGGCGTGGACTTACACTCTCAGAGAGAGGCTGAGGTGTGAAGCTTCACTTCCAAAGAGGAGAAGCCTGGGATTTAAGAGCTTACTCCTTCTCTCTCCCTTCCTCCTCCCTTCCCCCCCTCCTCCCTCCCTCTCTCTCTTTCTTTTTCTCCCTCCCTCGCTCTTTCTCCCTCCCACCTCTCCCTCCTCCTCCCTCCTTCCCTCCCTCCCTCCCACCTGTGACAATATAAAAAGTGTCACACAGAGAGATGGAGTGCAAGCCTCTGGCTTCACTGAGAGAGGTCCTGAGATCACACAGAAGACTAAGCCAGCACTACAGCCCAAGGCTCTCAATACTCCCCTCCCTTCCAGAACCTTCTTCATGTCACCTACCTGTCATTCTACAGAAATAGAACCAAGCACCTATTTGATGCCAGGCACTGGGAATTCTTACATAAAATCCATCTTGGGGCTGGAAAGATGCTTCAGCAGTTAGAAGTCAGTTCTGCTCTTGCAGAAGGCTGGAGATCAGTTCCTAGCACCCACACTGTCTGGTACTAAGTCCTTATAACTCCAGCTCCAGGTGATCTGCTGCCCTCTTCTGGCCTCCCAGGTACCTGCACTCATGGGCACAAATCCCACCACAGACACAAAATTTTAAAATAAAAATAAAACCTTAAGAAAAAACACCTGGTGATTAAAAGAAGAAGAAGAAGAAGAAGAAGAAGAAGAAGAAGAAGAAGAAGAAGAAGAAGAAGAAGAAGAAGAAGAAGAAGAAGAAGAAGAAGAAGAAGAAGAAGAAGAAGAAGAAAAGAAAAAGAAAAAGAAAAAGGCCTGCACAGAGGCACATGTGGAATTATGGGATACCCATCTAAGCAATTCCTTTCCCTTGAAGTGCAGTGAGAGGACCAGGTCAGATCTGCTTGTGGGTGTCCTCTGAAGACTTCTAAAGGTTGGGGGGAACAGTTCTACATGGAAACCCGACAATGCAGAGACCAGTCCTTACAGGCTAGAACCTAAGGTCAGTTCTGAGATCCAAAGACCAGATACCGAGTGAGGCTGGAGAGGCAAGCAGATGGTCCACAACTGGAGCTAGCATTCCCTCCTGTAGAGGCCCACCTGGGAAAAATTCCAACCCAGTAAAACCAGAAAGGCACAGAGAGCCAGAGCCTGGGCAGGTCTGCCTGCAGGGAAGTGCCCTGTCGAAGGAAGGAGGGAGAAAGGAGGGGTACTGGGATTGTCTCAAATGTCTTGGGAGAATGGTTAGAACCCCTGGGGCTGATAGGTTTGTAAACCCCCTTCTCTAATACTCAGGGGTTACTCTTTAATTCCCCAACCTCTTCATCCCACCCCCACCCCACCCCCACCTCGACCACCCAGTCCCAGCCCCCTAGGTAATTATAAAGAAGTTAAACTGAATTACACACGCAGGGTTTAGTTTGTGTTTTTCTGCTGCTGCTGCTGCCAATTATGGTGCAATTAGACTGCCTTCATTAGCAAATGAGATTAGAATTAACATTGTTAATTACTCGTTCTGTTAAATGGGGAAGCAGTGGGGGGGGGGCACTAGGTGGAGGAGGAAGAAACCGTACATCGCAGGTTCACATCCCATGTCCAGGAGGGGTTCCTGGGCCCATGGGAACTGGAGTAGGGGAGGGATTTATCAAATGTCCAGCAATAGGCAGGTGACAGGGACTAGGGGCTCTGCTCCTTGCTAGCAGTCAGCTGTCCACTGTACACGCAGTCTGTGCAGTCCCTTAACCCATGCACACTATGAGACATGAGTCTTAGAATTCCCCACTTGACAAAGGGACCCTCCCAGTGTCACACAGCGAGAGGCAGAGTGAAGTACCTCTCCTGAACACTCTGACCACTGCTTTTCCTTTTAAATCAACTCCTTTGATGATCTATCTTGCCTCATGAGGAACATTAGCCCCGTTTTTTCAGATGTGGGAGCTGAGAGACCCAGTATGTAATGAGTGGTTGGCAAACCACGGTCTGCTCACTGGATCTGGCCTACACCTGCTCTTAAAAATAAGCGTTATTAGAGCCCAGACATGCCGTTTAGGTATGTGTTATAAATAAGTACTACTGGCTTGTTATATTGTAGCTGTTCTCAACTATAAAATTTAATTCATAATACTTTTAGTTTTTAAAACTGCGTTGTACTTCTTTTGTGTGTAGAGGGGTGCACAGGGCCGTGATACACACGTGGAGGTTGGGGGATGACTTGTGAGAAATCTGTTCTCTCCTCAACCATTAGGTAGGATAGAACTCAGCTTACAGGCTTGCAAAGCACACGCCTTTACCTGCTGAGCCATTTTTGCTGGCACCAATTTGTAAATTATAAACTAAAGTAACGGCTGAGTAGCTACAGCAGCGACCACATGGCCTGTGAATACATCAGCAGTGAAGGAAACACCATCAGTATATTCTGTTTCAAAACATCAGGATTCAATCCGGGGGCAGACAGGATCCTGCTGGTATTGGAGGGTTGCCGGTATCTGAGTTCTGGCAGCAAGAAAGAACTGGCACTTGTGGGGCCTGCAGAGATGGTTCTGCAGTTAAGAGCACTGGCAGAGAACCCAGGTTCGGTTCCCAGCACCCACATGGTTGATCACAACCCACTGTAATTCTAGTGCCAGAGGACCTAATGTCTTTCTCTGGCCTCCATGGACATACCTGACTCCAGGTAGACATCTGTACACGTAGGCAAAACACCCATACACATAAAATAAATAAATCTTTTTTTTTTTTTTTTTTAAGTGAGGGCGGTGGAGTGATACTCAGAAGCCTCGGGGCTCCGTTCCAGGTGTCGCCTGGAGAGTCCCAGCCCTGAAGGTGAGGGTGCAGACTCAGCTCCCCGGCTCACCTTTGTTTGGTGCTCAGCTTGGTCTCATATACCAAGTTCCTCTGGCAGGCCCTCAGCCTCTGCTCCTCTCTTCCCTGACCCATGGGTCGGGGGTAGCCACAATGACTCCTGGGAATTCTCCTGCAGTCTCACCTCCCAGCTGTGAGGATTAGAGAATTCCTGAGGCAGGAGCTGTACACCAAGGACTGAAGGCTGAGCAGCCCTAAAGTGAGCCTGATCCAGAGGCCCACCTCTTCTGGAGTGCTGGACATCTCCCCCCCACATCAGTGCTGAAAGGGTCTGAAGTCTTTCCTGCTCTCTTGGGGACAGACACCGGAGGGAGGACACACGTTACCTAAGACACATCCCCTGTTTCAGATCTCCCTGGCAGGACTTCAGAGTGCTAAGAATTTCTGCAGTAGGAAAGGGGGACAGTGAGTGGCAGGTGGGAATCCTGCATCCTGGGAGGGGTCTTTCTCATCCACAAGGAGTGTCTTCTTGCCTTTTTGCCTGGGGAAACATCCCACTGGGCTTCTGCCTCCTCGGAAGTTAACTAAAATCTAAGAAAAGCTGCTGTCTGCAGACTAGAGTGAGGAAGTGAGCCAGGCGCTGCCTGGGGTGCGAGGGGACATCTATGTCCTCTGCACTGTGGCAGAGGTGCAGATAAGATGGCCTCCCCTAGACAGCTGGAGCAAATCCTAGCACCTAGGCCTCTCCTGCCTCCCTGTCCAGACCTACCTCCAATTCCCCCATGCCCATAGGACATGCTCTCTGTCCCTCCCTGACTCTCTCTTTCCTCTGTTGTCCCCTCCCCACTTGCAGGCCCCTTGGCCTTTCCATTGTCCCCTGTCCCCAGTGGCTGCTGGGTTTGTTTGGGAAATCCTCTGGGGTTTCTAAAGCTTTCTGATTTTCCGATTGCTGGTTGGTCTCGGGGTGATGGTAGGGTAGGGAGAGTACTCCTTCCCTTTCTCCCTTTACCTTATAGGACTGAGAGATACCATCAGATGACTACCCAGACTCCTGAGATCCCTACCTTTCCCAACCTGCTACCCAGGCCATAAGAAATTCCTTTCCCTGAGTCCCTGGAGGATGCCATGGAATCTGCCACAAACCTGAGCATCTTGGTACCTCAAAGAGAAAAGCTGAGGTACCTTCTAGTGGGGATAAGCACCCTGTAGATTGGAAAGAAAGATGATAGACTCCTAAGAGAGTAACCTCTCTACCACCCCTGTCCCAGTCATGCAAGTAAGGGCCTTTTTCCCAGGGAAAGGCTGATCCCCTTGAGCCTCAGGGGTAAGCTTAACCAGGATACAGGGAAGTGATGCATGGATGGATGGGTGGATGCATGGGTGGATGCATGGGTGGGTGGGTACATGTATGCATGGATGGATGGATGCATGGGTGGATGCATGGGTGGATAGATGGATACACGAATGGATAGATGGTTGGTGGATGGAGGCATGCATGGATGGATGGATACATGGACGGATGGATGGATTAATGGATGGATAGTAAGCTTGGCTCCTCCCCGAGGGAAGAGGCTGCACCAATCACTTTCTTCTTTCTTTTTGACATAAGGTCTGGTGTAGCCTAGGCTCCTGACCCTCCTGCCTCTACTTCCAGAGTACTTGGATTACAGGTGTGTGCCATCGTGACCAGCCACTTCTGACTTACAGCTTCCAGAGTTGCCCCAATGCCAGGCAGTCCATATGGTAGAGCACTGCCCTCTATGCGGCTGTGTCTACCCACAGGCGATGCTCAACAAGATCGCACCTGTTGACCTTCCTGCATAGAAAGGAGGTGGGAAGGGTCATTAGATCCTCACCTAAGAGTCCACCCTCCTGCACCACACCCCCAGCTGCAGGTAAGTCTCTGGAGATGGGAAAAGTGCAGACATGCAACAAAACAACAACAAAAATCAAACCCTAACAGTTGGTTCTCTGACATCTTGGTGTAAAGAAAGTTCTAGACCCAAACGATGAACTTAAATGACAACGAACATTCCAGGACATGAGTTGGGCACTGGGGCCAGACCACGCAGTGTCTGAAGATCACAACGAGGCCGCCTCCCATAGATCGCCTGTGGAAAGTGTCAGCTGTGGGCCAAGTCCCATCCACCTGACATTCCCACTAATAACAAATCCTAATTAGCATGGCTTTTAAGCATCCATTACATTAATTTAACACGAAAATCTAATGGAGCTTTATTGGAATTTTTTCGGCAAAATTAACCCTGCGGGTTTCTTACACATGTTTTCATTAGGGGCTGTGAGCTGCTCAGAGAATGGAGAATTAGAATCAGCCCCGGGGTTTAGGCTGGGCTCTCTAAGCCAGCCCTACCCAAGCACCCTGGGTACAGGTCTTTGTCTAGCAAAACTTTTGCCCCTAACCCAAACAGTGTTGTGGGGCCTTCCATTCCACCCCAAAGGCTTCAGTACTGGAATGCTGAGGAATCTCAAGACAGGGTCCCTAGAGGGAAAGGTATTAACGACCATCCCTGCATGGCTTTACCCACGCCAGGGTACCATCTTCCTTCCCTGCCTATCTTGCAGCCGGGAGTGACCACATATTTATAACTCAGCTCTAGCCTAAAGCAAGTGGGCAGAAGACTCAGGATGGCACACTTCCCTGAACAGAACACAAGCTAGAAGAATATCTCTGGCTGCTCATGCTATCCTCTCTCTCCTGCCTGGAACATCAGGGTCCATTCTGGAGCAGGAGCGACCATCTTCTGCCATGAGAACAAAAACCCAAGCTCAGGGTGGCTGGAGAACTTGGGACAGGAAGAATCTGGCCATCACTGAGCTGCAGTGTAGTGAGTTTCCTCCGCCTGTGCCTGGCTTCCTTGATGCATAGGAGAAAATCCTTATTTGTTTAAGCCTCTGGGAGCAGAGTGTGCTGTTACTCTTCCAGCCCCAAATAGTCCTTGCTGATATACTTCTGTTCTGGTCCTAGACTCCCTATAACCTTGTGCAGCATCCTGCTCCTCTCCAAATGTCCATTTCCTCACTATTAAAGTAGCCCAATGACAAATGGAATAAACCAGGTTCTTTCGTTTTTTTAATGTATTTATTTTATGTGCATTGGTGTTTTGCCTTGGGTGTTGGTTCCCCTGGAACTGGACTTACAGACAGTTGTGAGCTGCCATGTGGGTGCTGGGAATTGAACCTGGGTCCTCTGGAAGAACAGTCAGTGTTCTTAACCACTGAGTCATTTCTCCAGCCCCATAAGCCAGGTTCTTAAAGACTTCTAAACCACAAATCCAGACAGCATAGCCCACTCCAATGACATTGTATTTCATACCAATTGTCATCGCCAGCCCCGAGGTCAGGAATGCATGAGGAGTAAGACACCTGGGCCTGGCCTGCTGTGCTTCCTCACCCCACCCCAGAGAAGATACGGTTACTCCAAAAACACAGCCTGTGAAGCCCTAGCCCCGAGGACCTCTGAGCACTCACTGATCTGAGGTCACATTGGGCCTACAGAGACTGTCCCAAGCACAGCAGGCAAGGGAGACCGTTCTAGAACAGGTCTACTTGCTGCTCTTGTCCTCTGAGTCTCCTGGGAACCCTGAACCATGCGTACCTGAACCTGGGGCTCATTGTAGCAAATTCTGGATGGTGCCCCTACTTCTGGTCAGTAGGTCATCCCTCAGCAGAGACCCTTGGATGCTGACTCTGCCTCCACCCGTGATTCTGAACAAGATACTTTCTTAGCTGCTCTTCTTAAGGAGTGGCCACTGTCAGTCACGTCACGTGGTTCCAGGCATAGCATGGATACAACAAACTGAGTCACCCTCAAAAATCAAAGGCTGCATTCAAGTCCCTACGGTGCCTTCCAAAGACCCTGGAGAAAGCAAGCACCTAGACAAGGCCAATATCCCACACTGGAGGGAGGGGGCCACAGAAAGCAGGTAGAAGAGGGCACATCAGGACATTCCCACATTCAAAGAAAATGTAAAGTACATGTAACTAGCATCTCTCGAACATGATCCCTGTCTCCTGGAGGACATCTCCTAACTCTATAACCTGGCTTCAGGGGTGGCCAGGCCTTGGCTTCCAACAACCCTCCCAAATAACCCTCCTTTTCATGGGAGGGAAGCCAGACTGGGTGGTGCAAGCCTGGCATCCCAGCTACTCTTGAGGTGGAGGCAGGTGAGTCCGGAGTTCAGAGCTAGTTTGGGAAGCTTGGTGAGACCTTCTCTCAATAAAAAGTAACAGGACAGCTGGGTTTGTGGGTCAGTGGTACAGCCCTTGTCTCATGTGCCCTAGGCCCTGGGTTCAACCATAGGACAGAAAGGAAGAAAGGAAGGAAGGGAGGGTGGGAGGGAGGGAGATCTGATCCAATTCTCTTTTGGGTTTTTTTTGGTTTGGTTTGGTTTGGTTTCTGAGACAGGGTTTCACTGTGTAGTCCTGACTGTCCTGGAACTTGCTCTGTAGACCAGGCTGTCCTTAAACTCAGAGATTCACCTGCCTCTGCCTCCTGAGCGCTGGGATTAAAGGCTAGAGCCACCACCGCCTGGCCCAATTCTCTGTTTTTATGAGTAGAGAAGTTAAGACCCAGAGAAGTGAGGCAACTTTCTCAAGATTACACAGCAAGTTGCTGGCTCCCTAAGAGCACTCCAGTCTCCTGTCCTTGACTATTAGACAGTGACAGGGAGTGGGGATCCTTTAGTCTTAGGAGCAGGGCTGAAAGAGTCCAAAGGAGTCTGACAAGATGCTGTCACCGAGCCAGATCAGACAAAGTCTTTTATTGGGCCAGGCAGTCAAGACAGGAAATCAGGATGTCGGGGATCCTGCTCCCCAATTAGTGTCAATGTTCATCTGCAGCCCAGCCTACTGCAGGTGGTAAGTCTGGTTGCTGGGGGGGAGGAGTTTGCTCCTGCCAGCTCCTTGAGGGACTTGGCAAGGCCAATACAGCAAAGCTGGTGGTGGGGACAAAACCCCACTTGCCCCTCCCCCACTTGTGTAGCTTACATGCAACACCTAGAGTTTAGCATCATCCAGACCCAGCTTCCAAAGCTGTGTGAGCCTGGCTGCCAGCCACACCTGTGCTCCACCACATCAAAACACAGAACCCCAGGCAAAGCCACAAGCCCAGCACCAAGAAGCCACCAACATGAGTGGCTTCCTGCCCCCTTCCCTGCCATCCGATGCCACCAACACAGACAGAGTTAGAGCAGGGCTGTTCTAGCCTGCGGAGGAGAGAAATTCAATCCTTGCCTGCCTCAGAAGCCATCTCCCTGCAGGCAAGCACCTGCAGGATGTTCCCAGCATGGGCAGATCTCTCTTCTGTTTTTCAATTGGGATTAAGGTTTTCTCACACCAAGATCAAAATTAGTTTTCCTGATGTTAGCTCATGATGGAGGACAATTAAGGGAGAGGAAGGGCTGGCCGGGAAGGAAGGCTGAGGAATTACAAGGATGGATGGGCCAGGAGTGGGTTTTCCAATCTCCTCCATCTGGCAGGAAAGTGGATGGGACAAAGAGGGGTCCCAGTGAGGCTACACCCAGGCTGTCCCAGACTCCCCGAGGTCCCTGAGATGGGCAGGAAGCCTTGGCCAGAGGTCTAGGGCCCTCGCTCTGCTGTGAGCACAATTGATGTCAAGCCGGAAGTCCCACAGCTGCGGACCTCACTGACTTTTCCTGGTCCCATTCATTTCTGTGAATAGGGGTACGCCTGGGAGCCCTCCTTCCCCTTTATCTGCTTCAGGATCTCTAAGCTTCAAGAACCATGAGCTCCAGGATCCAATGGCACAACACTAGCTGTGGCCACCCCCAGACCCTCTATCCGTCCCGTCCGCCAGGCACAGGAGTCTTGCAGGGGTAGATCTGCTCTTACCTGTTGCTAATGCTCCCCATGCTATGTGTGTGTGTGTGTGTGTGTGTGTGTGTGTATGTCTGTGCATCTATGTGTGTGTTCACACATGTGCATACACACTGCCCATGGGGTCTGGCTAGAACATACTGCTTCTTCCTCTCTTCAGCCCCACATTGTCTTCCTGTCACCTACCCTGCCTGTCAGGAAGACATAAGTGGAGGCCACAGTGTGGAACTACCCTAGTCGCACACAGATGTGCTCCACAGGGAGCCCTGCATGGGGGCTGGGAGACCTAGTCTTACCCCCTCACCACCACAGTACTGTGGCTATGGGACCGTAGGCTCTCACTGGCCTGGTTTTTTTTTTTTTTTTTTTTGGAAAATTTAAGCATGGCAAGAGATGCCCCAAGGTCTCTCACATAGGGACTCTGAGACGGAGAACAGAGGGGACCGGTCACACTGGCCCCTGAGAATCAGAGCACAGGACTTGGTACTCTCATGGTGGTGAGCAGAGCGGGAGGCCCTGTTCTGCTGCCCAGCCAACCGGAGGTGATTTGGAGGTGGCATAGGAAAGAGATGCCCCACAGTGGCTGACCTACACAGAAGCTCATTGAAAATTTCAAGCTGAGAGTTAGTTTAAAGCAAAGAACGGAGCTTATTTGGCCAGTTATGCAAATTGCTTGCTGCAAAGCCCTCTGGGAACTGCAATTATTGAAGAAGGTGAAGCGATAGGATTAAAGATGGGAAAGGAGAAAGGCAGCATTCTGCAGTTGCTGGGAGCACATGCCCTGGAGCTGGGTTTTTATCCTCCCAGTCCAATAAAGCAGGCTAAGCCCTTCCCAGACCACAGAGAGCATGCTCAGCAGGCTGGAGGTGCACAGGCCATCTCACATCACAGTCCACGGGTGCACGTCCCACATCCCACATCACAGTCCACGGGTTCACGTTCCACATCCCACATCACAGTCCACGGGTGCACATCCCACATCCCACATCATAGTCCATGGGTGCACGTCCCACATCCCACATCACAGTCCACGGGTTCACGTTCCACATCCCACATCACAGTCCACGGGTGCACATCCCACATCCCACATCACAATCCACAGGTGCACAGTCCACATCCCACATCATAGTCCATGGGTGCACATCCCACATCTCACATCACAGTCCACGGGTGCACATCCCACATCCCACATCACAGTCCACGGGTTCATGTTCCACATCCCACATCATAGTCCATGGGTGCACATCCCACATCACAGTACACAGGTTCATGTTCCACATCCCACATCACAGTCCATGCATGCACATCCCGCATCCCAGTCCATAGGTGCACAGTCCACATCCCACATCATGGTCACACCACAGGGCCACTCCTTGATCTTCTTTGGGAAGAAGGCCAAGGTGCCTGGTTCCAAGACATCCTCCAGTGCCCATGTCCTCCTGCAACTCACTTCCCTGTGTGTTCTGCTCCAGCATTGGGTGATGCAGAAGACATGGCTGGGTCACTGAAGACTCTTCTATTCTGTCTTGTCCCCTCTCATGGTAGGGAAAGCCAGAGTCAGGCTGTAAAGACACGCAAACAGCCTCAGAGAGAGAGAGAGATCTTTAAAGTGAGGACCCAGGCTCCTCCAAATGCTGCCTTGCTACTCAGGGAGATGGGCCATCGTGAAGCTGGGCATCCTGATGCAGGGTTTCTAGCCCTAGGGAAGGCTTAGATGGCCACAGTTCTGGGCCAGCACACCAGCTGGGACTTCATGAGAAACTCTAAGCCAGAGACCACAGCTGGGCCATCCCCACATTTCTAACCCAAAGAAATCACTAGTGTCAGCAAACATTTAGTGTTATTTGAAGACATTGTTTTGGGCTTGTTAAGCATCAGTAAGCAGCTGATGCAGGTGGTACTTAGGATGCAGTTGTGTCTGTTACTCAGGTATAGGGAAGCTCTCAGGTGAGGAGACAACTGTCGTTGAAAAGACAGCTTGTCAGAGATCTCAGAGAAACAGAGCCACACAGGGCAACATCAGATTTCATTTGGGAGACAGGGAAGTCAGGTGGAGTCACAAACAAGGGCCTGTGGCCTCCAAAATAGGCATGTATACCACAAAGTAGGCAGGTTGAGGCAGACCTTGCTCGAATCATCTCAGTGAGCCGGAGGGTGAGGGGCTATCTCTGGGTGCTTAGTCCTGGCTCTGGGGCAGAAAGGAATAGTGGTCTGGAGCAGAAGACACCCATAAAGCAAATGAGTGTGATATGGATTTACGTATTGTGGGCATCTCCCAAGTATCAGCTATCCTTGGGAGGGGTAGATTCTCCGGGTTAGCCAGGCTTGTGGGGTATTGGAGCATCAGAAATACAGAAAGCAAAATGCGACCACTGTCCTGATTGTCAACATGACTAAATTTAAAGTCACCTAAGAGACACACCTCTGGGAGTGTCTTTGAATGCATTTCCAGAGACTATTAGCTGAGGAGGGAAGGCCCACCCAAGTGTGGGAATCTCATGAATTGGGCTCCTATCCTGAATAAAAAGGGGGAAAAAGGTGGGTAGGAGCCCATGAAATGCCAGTATTCACTGCTCCCTGCTCCCTGATCTGTGGAGATGTGAGCAAGCAGTCCCATGCTCCCGCTGCCACCAGGGTGGGCTGCCTACACTGCCATGTCTTCCTCACCATACTGTTCAACCCCTGAGCCAAAGTAAGTCGATCCTTGGGTTACTTCTTGTCAGGTATTTATTTGGCTGCAGTAAAAAGAGAAGTGACTAATATCAGGGAGGGGTATAGGCCAGAGCCACAGCGACCCTCCACCCATGACCTGGCTTCTTGTTTCTGAGAGCCCAAGATCTAGAGGAGCAGCTCAGAGGCCCCACCTGAGGGCTCTCAGGAAGCCTGGGGTCCCAGAGAGGCTCCAAAGAGACAGAGGACTTCCTGTACTTACAGTACTCTGTGTCTGCCAGTACTATCTGGCAACTTCCTGTGATACTGTGTGTGGCCTGAAGATCAAGTCTACAAGGCCCTCCATAGTCTGGGCACAGCTGCCTCTGTGGTCTTATTGTTCTCCTCCAAACCTAGACCTACCCCATGAGAACTACCCACGTCTTACAGGAGGCGCTCACTAGTCCCTGGGAAAGAGAAGTCCTCGGTGGACTGCACGCCTCCACATGTGCCATTCCCTTGGCCTGACAAACCCCATACTGGAAATCTCACTATAGAGACTATCCCTCTGTGGAGCCCCTGCCACCATACAGGCTAGGTTCCCCCTGCCCTTGGCACTCACACACCTAGCAATGGATGATTCTACCCGCCCATCTCTAGAATTCCCTGGGGGCAGGCCATGGTTTATTCTCCCTTGGATCTTTATCACATGCCACTAGGTCTGGTACACAACATATGTCCCTGTTAAATGACTGAATCAATCGGTTGATGAACAAATGTGGCATTGTGCAATTCATTCTCACCCCTAGGATCTCATTTGGTCACCTCAAATCATTATAGCCATCATCATCATCAACAACAACAACACCCTCTCATTATCATTACCACCATCACCATCATCATCACCATTATCACTACAACCAATGTCAATATCATTATCACCATCATCACTACAACCACCACCAACACCACCATCATCACCATTATTCCCATCACTATCACCACCATCACCATCATCACCATTATCATTACCATCATGACCACCACCTACCATCACCACCACCACCACCACCACCACCACCACTCCTTTTCTGCCCACCTCACAACCCATCTTTGGGATTCAGGGAGGCAAAAGTTGTAGGTAATTTTTATAAACTGCCAAGTGCATAAGGAGATACATACATAAGGAGAGTTTTTCTTAGCTCTGCTGGAATCTTGCATCACAGCTACCCTCTCCACTAGCCCAAGTTTCAGGGTCCTTCCAAGTCCCTGGCAAACAAAGGCAAAAAAAGAAAAACATGGCTCCCTTCACATTTGTCCCTCCCTCCCTCTCCTTGCTCCTCCCCTCCCCCAACTTCCTCAACAGCATGTGGCCGCCCCTCTAGCCCTTTCTCCTCCCTTCTCTTTCTTCCTCTCTCTCTTTTCAATAAGCAAACTTGAGAAATGGTAAACGTTTTTCCCCCATTATTCAAATAGCATGGAAATTACCTACTTGGCATTCCTCTTTGACATGGAGCCTTTAATTAGCCACTGGCTCCCCATCCTGGGCGTTTCTCTGGCTCCACAGTTCCCCCTCTCCCTCCCTCTCTCCATTAGCATCCTAATCAGGGAAACACAGGCTTTGGGAAGAGGGAGAAGGGCGGTGGCCTAGGGTGGGGAACCTCTCATGGGCTGGGAGAGAGAGCTTGGTTCTGGGGTCTGCTCCTCCAACCAACTCTCCTGTGACCTTGGATTTAATTGGAGTCACTCATAACAAGAAGTATTACTGGCTCCTGCTGGGGCTCTGACCCCATCCAGATCCCTTATCTCAACTATAAACACACACACACACACACACACACACACACACACACACACACACGCGCGCGCGCGCGCGCGCGCGCGCGCGCACCACCTCTAACAGGCCCACCTCAGCTGGGTTTCCACCTTCCTTCCACTCTCCCAGTTCTCACAGGATACCCACCTGACTCCAGACCATCACATGGGTCCTCCAGCTCTGGGGGAATGCAGGAAGAGTCCTCTCCTGATGGGACTCTCAGCCTGGGAGGGCTCAGGTCCCTGGCTTCTCAAACCAATAATGCAGAGCACCAGCCTCAATCAGGCCCTTCGTGTACATCAGCTCTCATTCTCCCAGCCCCATGAAGGAGGTGTCCCTGTTCATGCTCCTCCGATGAGGAAACAGAGTCACCCAAGAGCACGTGATGCACAATGGACAAAGTCAGGAACAACACTCTCCCCCACATCCCATACCGCAAACCGTATTCTCTTTCACTAAACACTTTACTTCCAGGACAAGGGACACCGAACCCCACTTTGTGTCAGGACTGAAGTGCCAGCCCTCCTCCTGTCCCTTTGTAGCTCAGTTCTTCCCTTGTCACTCATCTCATCCCCTTCAGAATAGACCATATAGCACAGTGGCTGTTATCAGAGAGGTTGAGTCCCAATCACCAGGCAAGGAGAAGCTGTATAAGTCAGTAATGTTTCCAGTGAGGGCCCAGGTTCGCATATGCCCGACAGACACTTCCGCCTAGCCAGTTCCAGGTCAGGATAGCCATTTCCGGGTCAGGGCATCTGGCGTGACCAAGATCCGTGACATTCCATTGGCTACATAGGCGCGCAACGTGGCCATGTGATCTACGCGCTTGCGTGTAGTAGTGACGTTGATCTGTCCACACCCAGCCTTTAAAATCTGGCGCCATGTTCCCGGTTCCTTCTTCTCCTCCACACACGTGCTTCCCGCTGGCCTGTTCACTCTCTGTCCCTTTACCTTTAATAAAACTCTTATTAGCGGATTCTGTCGTGTTTCGTGACATTTCCTTGCAGGGTAAGAACACAGCGCAGCTGAATAACTAACACAGGGCTCTTCTGGTACCTTCCATGTCGAGGATTCAAGCTTCAGCCACTTTGCTGCTCCATGGCTTTTCTTCCTCATGGCCCAATGTGGCTGCTCCCATACTAGTCATTACAACTGCATCGCAGCTAGCAGGAAGGGAAAAAGTAGACGAAGATGAACTTATTCCAGTGTCTTAATGGACACCTCCTGGAGGCTGTGCACACTGTTTCTGCTTGCATAGCTCATCCAGAGTTTAGTCTTGTAGACACAGCGAGCCGCAACGGAAGCCAACAAATGCCATCTTTATTTTGGGTAGCCATGAGCAGAGTTCTTACAGAGGAGAAAGAGTGGCGGCCCATTGATTCTTGCTGTCCCCAAGAGTCTTCCCAGCCTCACTTCACTCAGGAGGTTGTGTGAACCTTAAACAGAGTTTCCCCTTTTTGTTAAGTGACCCAGAAATTGGCCATCATTGCTGGCAGACCGATGCCCTGAGCATCTTCTCACTCTGAATGTAGTTCTTCCATGTGGAGCACTTCCTCTGCTGCTCACTGCTGGGATTCTCTCTGCCCCGCCCCCTTTTCATCATCAGCTGCCATGCTCTTCCTTCTCTTCACTTCTAAAGGTGGTGGTAAACCTGGGATTAAAAAAAAAAAAAAACTCCATAGAAGCACCGCTGTAGCCATTACTTCTCTTGTTGTTGGGACCAAAAACCGGACAAGAAGCACCTTGAGGGAGGGCGGGTGTATCCTGGATCACCGTTGGGGAGTGCCGTCCATCACACCCGGGAAAGCATGGTGGTGAGAGCAGCTCTAGCTGGGGAAGCTGGGACTCCTCGCTGTCTCACATCTCAGCCAATCAGAAGGCAGAGAACAGACAGGAACCTTCCAAAACAGTGTTGCCAGTTAGGGACCAGACGTTCAAATCTCTGAATCTGTGGGGAACACGTCACATTTGAAACAGCACAATCACTTTCCAGGAAGTCCCCCTGTCCTAAACCAGAACCAAGTAGACAAGCATGGTTTTGATTAGACTGCTCACTGGACAGCCCTTCCTGAGCTGGCACTGGGCACTGTGCTAGGCACAGGGGACATGCACATGCGAAGCTGGACCCACCCTTGGCAGCTCACACTCTAGCCCCGCCAGACAGGTGGGCATCCAAGTGACTTAACAACAGGTGTCTCCGTGTTTTAGAAGATGTAGCATTACGTGAATCTGACAGGGTGACATAAAGATATTAATAAAGTCTCACTTTACATGCAAAATGTGAAATAGTATGTATCATTTGCATTTTTTTAAAGCATGAAGGATGTTCAAGCTGTCGGGCCCGGTGAATTGTAAACTGTGTTTGCATGCTTACTGTACAGCGGGGTGGCTTCAGCTCATCAACAGAAACACCAACCCACCTGTGTCAGGATTTGTCTTCAATTATGCAAGTTTCTACATCATACAGGGCCTGCTGGAGCACTGCCTTGCACGCCACGCCACAGGTCCGGGAGTCCGAGTTCTGCCCTCTGGTATCAGAGAGCTAGAATTTGGCTCCTAGCTCCATCACTCTGTAATCTTGGGCAAAGAGGTGGAGCCACTCTGTGCCTCAGTTTCTACATCTGTGCAGTCAAGGTGACCGTGCCAGAGGACCTAGTGAAATGACTCAGAGGGTAGGAGTGCTTGCTGCATAGCAGGAGGGCCCGAGTTCAGATCCTCAGCATTCATGTCAAAAGCCAAACTTGGCAACAGGAGTGTACAACCCCAGCCCTGGAGAGGTAGAGACAGGAGGATCCTGGGGCTGCCTGGCCAACCAGTCTAGCTGAATTAGAGAGTTCCAGGTTTCGTGAGAGATCCTGTCTCAAAAAATAGAGAGAGATAAAGGAAGACACCTGAAGTTGACCTCTGACCTACACACACACACACACACACACAAACACACACATACATACATATACCTAAATTAACCTGGAGCCCCACCCTGGGGGAGCCCCTCCCCACAGAGAATCCGTGGAGTCTTTCCTAGAGGCAGAGGTGCTGCCGTCCACCTGCTCCTTGGAGCAGAGCACCAATGAGCCAGAGAGGCACTGCCTGGCAGCGGACCAGGCAGGTGGTTGGTGGGCACACACAACACAGAAGGAGAAACAGGTCGGCAGCTCCGGACAGAGCAGGGCAAGGGGTAGCCAGGCACCCTCCCACATGTGCAATGGTCTCTGGCCGGGGAGAGTTGGCCTCTCTCCCTTCTTTGCCTTGTGTCAGCCTTGCAGGTCTGTGAGGCCTGTGGATTCCTTCTCAGAATCCTGTCTTTAAAAGACCAAAGCACAGCTGGGTGGTGGTGGCGCACACCTTTAATCCCAGCACTCGGGAGGCAGAGGCAGGCGGATCTCCGTGAGTTCGAGGCCAGCCTGGGCTACAGAGTGAGCTCCAGGAAAGGCGCAAAGCTTACACAGAGAAACCTTGTCTCGAAAAACCAAAAAAAAAAAAGACCAAAGCACAACATATAGAGTTCCAAGGGAAGCCACTTCCTCAGGCATCATCCAGTGGGTTTTTAAAAGAAAGCGCACCTTTTAGTCACATACATGCCTTTTCTTCATGTATCAAGGGCGGGATGTAGTGGCAGGAAGCAGTGGGGAATTAAACTTGTTTCTCGAGATAGTTAAACCTCCGGAATAAGGCACAGAAACACCCATGATTTCTATTACTGATAAGCTCGGCTTCTGCCAATCCCATTGTAGCTTGTTGCCCACATCCACAATGAAATCCTCAATTTCACTGAAAGCTTAGTGAAAATGGAGTTGCAACTCTTTCCTGGCAGAGTTCACAGGCTCCCTGAATTCTTTTCAGACTCCCCCTGGATCTCCAGGGTGCCAGAGAGAAGTCCTTGCCATGAGCAAACCCCCAGTTTTGTTCTCAGAGCCCAGCGGTTAAGAACATCAGAGCCCTATCAGGCTTGGTGGCCCGGGTCTATCATCCTAGCTCCTCAGGAGGCTGAGGGGGAGGATTGCACACTCAAGGGCAGCCTGGGCGACACAGGAAAAGTTCAAGGACAGCCAGTGACACCTATCTCAAAGTAAACAGAAGGCTGGGGGTGTAGCCAGTGTTGGTGTTTGTCTAGTGTGTAGAAGGCTCTAGATTTCATCCCCAGCACTTTAATTCATTAATTAATAAGATGTAGCTCAGTGACAGAATGTTTTTGTTTCACATGTATGAGGCCCTAGGTCCAATACCCAGTATTAAAAAGAAACATGTACCAAAGCCAGATTTACTCTACTGTTTCACCTGGGGCCAGATCCTGCGCCCACCGTGCCTCAGTTTCCTCAAAACCAGGGGCATAGGATGAGCGCAGGCAAAGCTGCCAGAGCAGCACCTGGCACACAGTCTGTGCTCCTTCCCTAGACAAGCTGCCTCCATGGTGGGTCTCAGCCCCTAGAGACAATGGGGTGAGGAAGCCCGAGCCTCGGCATTATTTACTAACTGCCTTCCTGTTAATAAGCACACAGGCACAATTAGCAGAGCTATTTCAATTCTGAGGTTCGCCTGACTGTAAAAGCTTCCCATTTCTCCTTCCCCGATTTCTCTGCTAATTACAAATGTCGTCGTTGTCCATCGCAGCTGTCATGCACACCCATGCTGGCTGCATCTAAAGTGGTCGTTAAGACAGCATAATGGTGCACCCTGACTAATTGGCCATCACACCCAGGATGAATGGAGTCAGGTGAAGGAGGCTGGCCAGGTCCTGGTCTTAGGACCCCGAAGTACATGGCTCCAGCAAGCTCCCTGTACCATTCACTTTGCCCTCCCTAGCTGCCCATAGGAACAGGCCATGGAAGGATGTGTGGACAGGTGTGCTGAACTGGGAGGCTCTGGGAGTCCTGGCTGGGTCAGCTCTGTTCTACATTGCTGTGTGACTTTCACTTACTCACTAAAGCCTCTCTGGGTTGCTTGTTAATCATCTATCAAGTGGTATGAGGAGGAAGAGATTGCTCTAAGATGTTTACTAGAGTTCCCCAGCCCCCATCTACTGCACCTCAATTATTCTGGGGCAGGCAGCCATCTCTCAGTACCCTGGGGTTTCCCAGGCCACCTGACAATGAGAAAGAATCAGAGACGGGCAGAAACTGCCATGCTCACCAAATATTTCAGGTGGAATATTTCCCCGTACTTCCCAACCTCTCCGCTGTTGGATGAGGCCTCACATCCAGCTCTGAGCAGCGAGCTGTCAAGAAATGACATGTGTTGCTCCTAGCCTCTGGCTGCACTAGAAATGAGCACCCTGCTACCTCAGTCTACCTTCCCATGTGTGGAAGGCCTGTGGTGGGAAGGTAGACTGAGCTGACCTGGAAGCAGCCCACGTCCCACTCGGCCACTTCGCAGAAGTAACAACCAGACTTCTGCCTGCCATGATGAGCTGGCCCAAGCCAGGCGGTGGTGGTGCACGCCTTTAATCCCAGCACTCAGGAGGCAAAAGCAGGTGGATCTCTGTGAGTTCAAGGCCAGCCTGGTCTACAGAGTGAGTTCCATGACAGCTAGGGCTACACTGAGAAACCCTGTCTCAAAAAAGCAAAATAACAACAACAACAAAAGAGTTGGCCCTTGCAATCACAGGAAAATCTGGCCTACTGCATCTAAAGGTAAGTATCTTCTTTACCATTTAATTCAAATCATGGGGCTTCTAACCATGGTTTTCCTTATCACTCAATTCAAATTCAAATCATAGAGAATTCAAATCACGGGGTTTTTAATCTAGGCGCAACAGTGAGTAAAGAGGAAGGCCCCAGTGAGAATCTCCAGCATGGACCACAGAGGGGCCAGCATCAGTCACAGAGAGTGAGCTTTCTATAGCAACTGGCCGGGAAGTCAGATGAGCCATCTCCTCCAGCTGCTTCCCTGCTTCACAGCTCTGCAGCCAAGCCAGTTGGCTGCAAATGCATCACAGTCCTCAAGGTGCAACCAGGGATCCAGGGAGACCTCAGGCTTCCTCTGGTTCCCCAGACAGGCTTTTCACATCATGGTTTACCCAAAAGACAATGCATCTGTGACAGAAGAATCACGTGGATTTCAGGCCTGGGAAGAAATACCCGGGTGGGGGCTTTGCTCTGGGACCTCTCTATCAAGGGAAGTTAATGAAGGACAGAGTGCCGCTGGGTTCTCTTCTGTCGCTGCAGCATATCCCCCCACCCCCCTTCCCTGGAGTATGAGTGAGAACTAGATCCTTTCTCACCTCCACGGGGTGTGAGAATCCCACAGAACTCTTGATGCAGCTTGAAATCACACACTGCTTGGGGAAGGAAATAATTCGGAAGCCTCCGAATCCAACACTAAAGACAACCTGAGAGACCACAGGAGGCTCCAGAGAGAAAAATAGGACTCTGGGATGAGTGGTGGATTCTGCAACATCAACCATGGAGTCTCCAGGACAGGTTGCGACATCTTAAATGTGATCACAGAGTCTCCGGATTCTAGGGTCCCCAAAGCCAAGGCTCCAGAGCAGTCCTGGACATGAATGGGTGAGCCAGGCCACGCATCTGGCAGCCACCAAGGCTGAACCCACAAGGGTACCATTGGCTGCTGCTTCTCAAGGCATTGCAGAGGAACAAGCTTCCTGTCTCTCCACTTTCTAGGTCCTGTGCTCACACACCCCCAAATCACAATTGTAAACAGCTGTCCTCGTGCAAGAAAGAAAGAAATAGTTAAATAAATAAACGGAGCGACTTTGTATTTGAAGGACGAACTCCAAGTCTCCTCTCTGGGGCCCTCTCCCAAGCCTCTGTATATTACCTCCACGTGACCACATTGTCAGCACTGCCACCGGAGCTCTGCTTGGCTGTGATAAACGCAGGAGGCTGCACACTGTCTACCACCTCAGGCCCTGCAGTCAGGGATGGGGTTGAGGGGAGGACATCCCTGGAGTCACTCTGGGATTTATGCTTGAAACTATTTTCCTTTGTCAGGGGAGAAAACAAGCAGGTGCTCATAAAGGTGAACTTTGTAAATCAGAGCATGTGCGTTGGCACGCCATGCCCTTTGAGGCCACCTGACAGGGTTGAGTTTCTGCACCGGCACCTGGGATGCTCTGAGACAGGTACCCACCCACCACCTCCCATAGACCCTCCCTGCCTCTCACCCTGTTCTGCCTTCCCAGACATTCCTCCTCCTTGCTTCCAATAAACAATGGCCTTTTCTCAGCCCCCTATGAGCTCGCGTTATTCCAGATTTGTTTCTCTTCATCCTGTGTGAGAAACACCTCTCCCGGCCCAATCCCAGCCTAAAACCGAAGGGGAATAATGCCAACTACATCCCAAGCCAGGGGTCCATCCAGGGGAGACCCCTGTGCCATCTGGAAGGCTATGTGGAATGGTCACATGGCCTTGCCACTTTCTGGAGAGCAGACCCACCACTTTTAGGTGATCCTCAAACAGATCTGATCAAAGCCAACCAGGACGGGGCCTCCAGAAACACTGAGTACTGAGGAGAGTGGGGTACTGCTTTGCCCTGCACCTGCCATATGCAATTTCAGCTGACCGGAGTTGAGCTGTGAACAAGAAGCTTCCTTGACACACAAGCTCAGCAGAGCTGAATGTCTTGGGTTTTGCTGATGCCTTAGAATGCAGCTAAGTCTTCCCAGCACGCAGGGAGGCCACTGCCCTCACCAGCTGTGGAGGGAGGGTGCAAATGTGCAGTTTCAGGGCAAGGACTCAGCGTGCAGATGGGAAAAGAGAATGTCGTCTCCCAGTCTCTGCAGCAGGCAGGTCACATGAGGCTAAGTCCCCCCTGGAACCCTTTGCTTTCCCAGTCTGGGCAGCAGATAGAGAGCAGGGATGCTTCTGTGTGATAGGAACTAGAGTAAGACCCAGCGAGGGAACCTTTCTGGGTTCTGCGGGGCATAGGAACCACTAGGACCTTCCTCAACCCTCAGTCCCAGGAAGGGGCCTACTGGGTCAGTTGGTTGTCCATGACAACAACAAATACCTAAGAGAGTCCACTAATAAAAACTTCAGCACAGGGTCTCAGAGGCTCTGGCCCACGATCAGCTGACTCACTTCTTTTGGGTCTTTGGCCACTCATCACGGTGACAGAGTACAATCAGTGACAGCACAATCCCTCCCCTCATGGCTGAGGAGCAAAAGAGAGAGGAAAAGATCAGGATCTCAGGAGGCCCTTTAAGGGCCCCACCCCCAATGACCTAACTACCTCCCGTTAAAACCCACCTCTTAAAGACTCTACCACCTCTGGCAGCACTACCTTGTGGACCCTAGCCCTTACCACACAGGAATGTAGGAGACGTTCAAGCCCTAAATGCAGCAGCGCCAGTGGTGGCTCAGTGGAGCAAGGGCTCTAGCATGCCTGGGAAAGCTGCCACAGCTTCAGAAATCCATCACCTGGAACTTTGCTGCCAGAGGTGCTGAAGCCGTCAGTCCAGTCACAGCATACTCCCTGATGCCTTAGAACCCAAACGTCCCACCACGAGATACAGGGGTGAAGCTGAGCACCTGCTTCCCAGTCCCAAGGTTTAGACTTAGCCACAGGATCCACACCAGGAACAATGTATGACATCTGGGTTCCAAATGGGAATGGGGGAAACCAGTTCCGGCTCCCAGCTCACCCCAGCTGTGTTCTTAGAGCCTGGCAAGCCACCACCCCTTGGATCATCACTGTTCATACAGAACGTGAGGAAGGACGGCCTCCTGAACACTGGTGACACTGTGTGTCTCAGCTGGCGGTCTACATTCTAGAAAGGTCCAGTGAGGCTTCACCTCAGAGCCTGCCTCCCCAGTAGGGTGTGGATCTGGCCTTACTGGAATGCTAGCACTCACCAAGATCCCTCTGAAAACATGTTTTGGTGTTAGTAAGAAAGCACTAGTCTGGTTGGGTGGGATTCTAAGCAAGGACACAGCAGTCTAGTAAAGTGTGGGCAATGAGGAGCCCAGGCAGCTGGAGTCTAGATCCCAGCACACACCCAAGGATGGGGTATGAGGCAGGAAGTCTTGCTGAGTAGAGTGTCCACAGGAGCCTCTCTGCTGGAAAGGAAAAGAAGTATCCATGACGAAATAAATGTGAGTGAAAACTAGACAGCAGAGGATTGGGTGGATGCTGGGCACACAGATAGCATTTCATCTCTACAACCTGGGAATGCTATGGTGACATTTGTTTTATAGATGGAGAAACTGAGTCTCAGAGAAGTCAAATGACATACCCAAGATAATATAGCTAGGGCATGGCAGGGCCAAGACTCAAACTCCAATTCATATGGTCTTTCTATGAATTCTCTCCAGTGATAGAGGCCTCAGGCACCTAGCCCAGAGAGCCCAGGGAACTGTTTAGCCCAGTGCCCCCTGTGTAGTTAGCAGGTTATTCTCCTTTCCTTTCCCACCCAGCCTCTTCCTGCCTTGCACCCAAGATGTTCTCAGAGCCCCGCCAGCAACCACTTGTTCCCCCAACTTTGAGACAGAAAGTGGAGCTACCTCGAGCTTCCTCTAGGGCATGCAGCAACCACCAGGCTGGGCTTTATAGCCTCCGCTCTCCTGTCCCTGCCAAGGACAGGATTTGAGCAGATCAGAGGATAGGAAGCAGGGGAGCAAGAGTACCAGGTGCAGAGGTCCCTAGCCTCTGAGGACCACAGAGATGAGCTCTTGAAGTGAACTCCACAGCTGCCAGGTTCTTTCAACAGACCTTTTTTTCTTTTCTTTTCTTTCTTTTTTTTTTTTAATTTTCTTTTTAAATGTCACCATGTAGTCCCGACTGGCCTGGAATTCACTATGTAGACCAGACTGGCCACAGACTCACAGAGATCCGTCACCCTGGAACTGGAGTTAACAGATAGATGGTTGTAAGGTGGAGTGCAGATAATTGAAACTGAATCCACATCCTCTGCAAGAGCAGTCAGGGCTCTTAACCACTGATCCGTCTCTCCAGCCCCTGGGAAGGACATACTTTTTTAAAAAAATGTGCGAATGCCTGTGCCTTTTCTGCATGACTTGGTCCTGGAATTCTGACTAGGGCACAGGGAAAGGAAGGAAGGATAGAAACACTAACACTCGTACAGAAAAGTTGGGATCTGGTGGGCGGTGGGCTCTGATGGAGATGGGGTAACAGTATCAATCCAGGAGGCAGGTTTGTTGTATGCAGCTGAACAGGAGGCAGGCTTAGCTCATCTTAGCAGGAGGTCTCTCTAAGTCAGTGTGGTTCTCCACTTTCCTAATGCTGTAACCCTTTAATACCGTTTCTCATGTGGTGACCCCTAACCGCAAAATTGTTTTTGTTGCTACTTCCTAACTGTAATTTTGCTACTGTTATGAATCATAATGTAAAGCTCTGTTTCCCTATGGTCTTAGGTGACTCCCATGAAAGGGTCTTTCTACCCCCAAAGGGGATCACAATCCACAGGTTGAGAACCACTGCTCTAGAGAAGGGTCAGATTGTAATCATCCTGGACGAGGACACTGAAGTTTTCGGTTTTTGCACACATTGTCAACCTCTGCACACAGACCAGAGAAAGGCTTTGCCCATTCCCCTGGGTCTGAGTCATTGAGGTCATTGACATGGCCATGCCATGTCAACGATACATTTCACCCAGGACTTCCTCCACTCCCCACATGCCTGCAGGTGTGTCTGTGCACCACGTGTATACACAGTGCCCACAGAGGTCTGAGAGTGTATCAGATGCCCTAGAACTAGAATTACAGGCAGTTGTGAGCCACTATGGGTTCTGGGTACCAAACCTGGGTCCTCTACAAGGGCAGAAAGTGCTTTTAACCCCTGAGCAATCTCTCCAGGCCAAAATATTCCTAAACACGGTGTTTGCTCCTCCAGCCGTTGGTGGAAGAGCTAAGATTCCTCTTTGTAGAGGAGACTCCAGGAAAGGATGAAGCCATGCCCTTGAGGACGGGCCACACTGCCCATTTTCCACACAACCATGAGCCATGATTCTTTTCTGGGCCTCAGTTTCCTTGTTGGGATTTTATTTTTCAATCCCTTAGGCCACAAACCTTGTAGACAACTCAGTACCAGGCCCTGTCCTGGGCCCAAGAGTTGGGAGCACAGTAGGTCCTTGCTGCTTTCAAGAATCCTCCATCTAGCAGAGCACACAAGAGTAATTAGGATGCAGCAATTGTTTCCTCTGGATTAGATATTAAAATTGTCTCCATTTCACAAGTGAATAAATTGAGACTCAGAAGTCTGCTCAAGATCACTGTGGTGGTTTTGTTGAGAACAGTCCCATAGGTTCATATATTTGAATGCTTCTGCTCAGTTTGTGAAGTTGTTTGGGAAGAATTCAGAGGTGTGGCTTTGTTGGAGGAGGTGTGTCACTGGGGGCAGGCTTGAAGATTTCAAAAGCCCACACTTTCCCCAGTTAGCAAGCATGCTCTGTCTCTATCTCTGTGTCTGTCTCTCTCGTTCTCTCTCTCTCCTCTGCCTCATGGTTGTATCTCAACATGTAAGCTCTCAGCTACTGCTCCAATGCCATGCCTGCCTGCTGCCATGCTCCCTGCCATGATGGTCGTGAACTAACCCTCTAAAACTATAAACAAGCCCCCAAATAAACTCTTTCTTTCATAAATTGCCTTGACCATAGTGTTTCTTCACAGCAGTAGGAAAGCAACTAAGACAGTCATATGGCCAGTCAATAGCAAAACCAATACTCCATCCTTACATTTATCCATATGGCCACTAATTACAGCTGATGTGACAAGGTCCATAACTGAGGAAAGGTCACATAGTGTGGGCATTCAGGAAGGGAAGGCTTCCTGGAGGAGGTGACTTCTGACCTGAAGCTAGAAACAGTGAGGCAATATGGACATGCAAACATTTAGGGAGGGAGAGACAGGAACATTTATGAACTAAAATCCCAACAGCACTTGACGCTGACTCCCTACCAATACTCCTACCCACTGCCCCTGAAAACAGCAGCACCCAGGACTGCCTCTGAACTGCAGCTAGCTGAGGGTTCCAGGATGAGAGGCCAAGTGGGAGGGAGGACAGAAACAAGTCCAGCCAAGCTCTGACTAAACTTTGAGACGTGGGATGAGGAGAATCCAGGGCCAGATGCCAACAAACAGACCAGGGAGAATGGGATGAGGTCACAGCATGGGGGGCAGGGGGCAGGGGGGCAGAGGAGCATCCCGCTCTGCACTCTAGGCACCCCAATCCTGACCCACATTGCAGAGCACAGCAGAGCTGTAAACCACTATGTAGGGAGGATATTTATTGATGTGGGAAAATGTCCCCATATATTTCAGGTGAAACGGCAGGTTGCAATATAATACGTGTGGTGCGATGCCATTCTTGTAGGAGAAAAATATCTTCATGTAAGTCTGAAAAGATATACACTCAAGATTTCAACCATGGCTATCTCCAGGTGGTAGATTTCGTGTTTTTATATTCTTTACACTTACCTGTATTTTCTAATTCTTCCACAAAAACAGACATTATCTATGCTGGTGCACAGGCTTTTAAAAAAAATAAGGTAAATACATCTAGAATTTGAGCAGATAGGGTGGACGGCAAAAGAAAGGGCTACAATCTGATCGCAGGAGGTGGAGGAGAAGGGAGGGGGCATAGGAAGATGGGAGTAGGAAGTGGGGGGACTTCTTTAGGGTAGGGGTGGAAAGAAGGGAGGGGAGGATTCAGCCAGGGTGAGGCTGGGGAGGTGGAAGGACTCTGTGCGAATGGGGGAAGACTTAGACGCTAATTTGTAAGTTCCGTCCCTCCATCTTCTGCTCCCCCATCTCTTCACAGATGAGGGGTGCTGTCCAGAAGCCCCCAGCTGCCTGAGAAGATGCAGAAAAGGGGTGTAGAGGAGGGAATGAGGTATCATGGAGTCCCAGGGGAGTGGGGAAGCTAACTTTGGGGTGTATGAGAAGCAGACAAAAGTAGACCTGGGCAGCACCCCGAGGAGCACTGTTAGGTAAGCCTCCAGGGTGAGGCAGGAAGCCGATGGCCTGGCATGCCCTGAGATGCCTGTAGCCCAGTGGTTAATTCAGATCCCTGTGACTGGCAGCTGAAGAATTGGCTCGAGGACTAGTGGCCGAGGCCGAGCCAGGTGCAGCAGGAAGCACCCAGCTCTTCCCAGCCTTCTCTGAAGCCACACAGGTAAGGCCAGCCAAAGCCACAGTGGTGACTGCCTGAGTCACATAGGTGTCTAATATTCTTGTTATACCCATCATTCTCCTCTGTCAGGAGCAAAATGCTTGAGACAGCCAGGGATCTCCTTAAGTAGGTGACAGGTGCCTTAAAGAGTGAGGAGCCTCCTGTCCCCGGAGTTATTCAGACAGGAACTGGACCCCCTCAAAGGGTATGTCAGAAAGAGTTGGACTCTGAGGTCCTCTCATTCCAGAGTTCCTCAGACTCCATGACAGCAGGACCCGGGCAGAAATTGTTGAAGACCAACATGTCCCTGTGTCTGCCCCACTCCTCACAGACCTATGCCTAGGGGAAGTGGGTCCATCTACAGCTCCCAGCAAAGAGCTGGGTCTAAAAGAGGAGTCTAGCCTAGGTCTGTCTGCAGGGTGGAAATGAGATGAACAAGGCTCCCTGGGAGGAAGTGCTGGTCTCTGGGAGAGAAAGCAAGGGTCTCTGGGAGGAAGTGCTGGTCTCTGGGAGAGAAAGCAAGGGTCTCTGGGAGGAAGTGCTGGTCTCTGGGAGAGAAAGCAAAGGTCTCTGGGAGGAAGTGCTGGTCTCTGGGAGAGAAAGCAAGGGTCTCTGGGAGGAAGCGCTGGTCTCTGGGAGAGAAAGCAAAGGTCTCTGGGAGGAAGTGCTAGTCTCTGGGAGAGAAAGCAAGGGTCTCTGGGAGGAAGTGAGGGTCTCTGGGAGAGAAAGCAAGGGTCTCTGGGAGGAAGTGAGGGTCTCTGGGAAGAAGTGCTGGTCTCTGGGAGGAAGTAAGGGTCTCTGGGAGGATGCAATGGTCTTGGGAGGAAGTGAGCGTTTCTGGGGGAAAGCAAGGATCTGAGGAGAGAGTGAAAGGGCTTGGGTGGGAGTTCACGTCTCTGGAGAGAGATACAGGTCTCTAGGCAGAAGTAAGGCTCTCTGGGCCTTTGGGATTTGCCACTGGGCTGGGGACCTGGAGGAGAAAATGCCAGCAAGAAGAAAAGCAGATGTGATTCTACCCAGGTATTCAGGGAGTCCACAAGGTCCCAGGGAACCTGGCATAATGAAACATTTAGCCCATCACATGAGTCTGTTGATGAAGGTGAGGAGGTGAGGGTCCCTTGTGAGTGTTGAGGACCAGAGGCAGCTTCAACATCCTTAGTGCTCACACATGGAGCTGACAGAGAAGAGGAGAGCTGGAAGGTCCTGGGCCGGTGAGGTGGGTTAACGTTGGACGCTAACCTGGATGTCACCACCCTCCTCTTCACAAACGTCAACACCACAGTTGGCTGTTAACTCAGGGATTTACAGGGGAGCTGACCCAAGCTTGTTCTTAGGGAGGTTTAGGTCTCTAAAACAGGAGAAGTGGGCACTAAGAGGCAGGTGGGGGTGCATGGCTCTGGGCAGCTGCAACCAACATGTAGGTGCAGACCCCTATGACGTGGCAGGGTCCCTCCTCAACCTCTCAGGTCCTTTCTCCACCTTCGTTCTATCCACCTGAAACCCAGCCTAGGTCCTGACTGCCTTTGGCTCCTGTTGGGTCTTAGCAACCCTGAAGCCATGCAGTGAGGTGAGAGAGGGCACAGGCACGCATGTCCTAGGCTCCCTCCCTGCAGGACTACCTTAGACAGGTCACAAGCCTCTCTAAGCAGCCTGCACGACACAACCCCAGCCACTTTGGCTTCTGGTCACACTTTCTTCCCTGTCCCTCACCACCTAAATAGTGTCAGCTCCATCACAACACACCTGTCACTAACCCTGTCCCACCTGGTAGGATTCCCCCCCACCAACCCTGCCCACACCTTGACAAATTGTTCCTTTACCAAAAACCATGCTGGAATTATAATAATGCGTTCATGCCATCTGGCTCCTGCCAGGGTGCTGACTGATGCACAGGATCCCTAATCAGACAAAAGAATTAAGCAATTTGTCCTCTCCGTGTGCCACAATTAAGACGGTTAGTTCCGCAGAATGTGAATCACTTTATCAGGCTGGATAGATGGTTCAGGAGGTAAAGGCACTAGCTAACAGAGCCTGATGACCAGAGTTCAAAGCCTAGGATCCATGTAAAAAAGCTGGGTGTGGTGGTGCACGTCTGTAAATCCCAACACTCTTATGATAAGATGGGAGGTGGAGACAGGGCAATGGCCCAGAAGCTCACAGGCCAGCTACCGTCAAATACACAGCACAGCAGCCGAAACAACAGAGGCCATGCTTCAGTAAGGTGGGAGGTGAGAACCAGCTAGTGAAAGCTGTCCTCTGACCTCCACACATGCCCCAATACTTCTCTCTCTCTCTCTCTCTCTCTCTCTCTCTCTCTCTCTCTCTCTCTCTCTCTCTCTCTCTCAATAAAGTTAATTAATTAATGGAATCACTGTTGTCAGCCTTATTCCATTTCAGTCCTAAGCTATATTATTGGCCATTGTGTGGCTCATGGCTCACAACTTCCAAAACCATTCCTCCCCACGCCTACTTGTTCTAAGGGGAAACTGAGTCCTAGAACTTTACCCAGAGTCACAACCAAACAGAAAGCCAGCAGCCCCAGATGCCACTCAGGTGCTTTCCCTGAGCTGAGCACCAAGCTGGGCCTTTTAGTCCTTCCCTGTCCCCCTCCGTGGAGGGGGCGGACCTTGGGAAAATGATGAGGTTTTTATAGATTCTGTGGTAAGTACTTAATAACTCTCCAGGCATAGATCTGTGCTTCACATGGACTGGGAATAATTCACAGTAAAATATGACTTATCATTTATCACATTGACGGGTAATAAATGCTTTCCAGTGAAATCTGGGCCCCAAAATGGGGGTGGTGAGAGCAGCTACCAGATGAGGCTCCAAACTGAATGTTGGAGATCAGGTCAGTGATAGGGGGATTTAGGATGTGCAAATTCATCCCACAGAGGGAACAGAATCCAGACACCATAAAAAGTTTGGGGTTTTTTTTTTTTCAGTACTAGGGATTGAATCTGAGGCCTCCCACATGCTAGGCAAGTGCTCTGCCACTGACATGTCTCCAGGGCTGTCTTGACACAGGGTCTCACTAAGTTGCCTAGCCTGTCCTTGAACTTGCAACCTTCCTGCTTGATCTCCCGAGTAGTTGGGATTATGAGCCTTTGCCACAGGGCCAGGCAACTCAGAAGCTTTCCACATCATGGTAAAACTCCCTGCACTGTACCTCAGCTCTCCCATCAGCTTTACCACATTTCTAGATATCTCATCCCTCCCTCCTAGAGCCAGGATATCTCAGAAGGCAGTGGGACCTGTGTCTAGAAGTCCAGGCAAGTGTCCTCTGCCTGCCTTGTCCTGATGAACCACTGTCCTGTGGTTTGCTTTCATAGTTTCCACAGTCTATCAGTTCCACAGTTCTAGTCATCACAGCTTCCCAAACTCAGCATCTGCCATGGGTCAGGAGCATTTGCTCATGTGGTTCAGGACATCCATGCTAGGCCTGGCCCTTAGATGACAGCAGGGACACACAGGAATTGAGTGACCAGCCCAGGGTTTCATTGGGGTAACACAGTGCCTCAAGCCTTCTCCCTGAATCCATCTGCCCTCTGTCATTTTATCTTAGAGACTGTCTCAGTGAGGCCCCTGCCACATGCAGATACTGAGACAAGGGTTGAGTGCACCAAGGATAGTCGATTTAGGAAGGAGAGAGGAGTGTGGGCCCAGGGAAGCAAGGAAGCTAGTGAAGAATAATAAGCAGGTTATGCCTAGGCACCTGAGGAGCTCAGCAGAGAGGGAGCCAGCGTGCCTCCACAGTCACCAGTCAATCATTTATTAGTAGAGGGTGTTCATTTACTACATGTGATGGTCTGGATGAGAAATGTCCCATAGTCTCAGCATTTGAACACTCCATCTTCAATTGGTGGTCCTGTTTGGGGATTTTAGGAGGTGTAGCCTTGCTGGAAGAAGTGAGTCACTGGAGCTGGGCTTAGAGAATGCAATGTAATTTCTAGTGTGCTCTCTCCCACCCAACCCCTCTCTCCCTGTTTTATGCTTCTGGTTCAAGACGTGAGCTCTCAGCTTGCTGCTCTGCCTTTGCCCTGCCCTGCCCTCATGGATTCTACCTCTGGGACCATAAGCCAAAATAAACTCTTTCTTCTAAAGTTGCCTTGATCATGGTCTTTTATCACAGCAATAGAAAAATAACTAATGCACTGTGGTGGGACTGCAGAACAGGTTCCAGTAGCCTAAGGGAGTCCACAGAAAGCCTCTCAGGTGGCAAGCTGAAAGTTTGCAGTCACGGGGCCCACAAGAATGGAAATGATAAATGCCACGAGGACCTGGGGAGAATCCCAAAGCATTTATTGTGGCCCTCCTACTACTCGTCTGGTCTCCCTCTTGGCCTGGCCTCCTCCAGTACATCTTCCTGGAGGTACGGCATACCTCCAACTGTACAGAAAAGAACAGGGTGGGACCTGAGGTCTGGAGAGCAGTCTAAACTGTGCAAAGGTAAAGCCAGACAGTGGTGGTACACACCTTTAATCCCAGCGCTCAGGAGGCAGAGGCAGGAGGATCGTTGTGAGTTCAAGGCTAGCCTGGTCTACAGACCAAGATCCAGGACAGGCAAAGCCACACAGAGAAACTCTGTCTCAAGAAAAAACAAAAAAAAAAAAAAAACAAAACAAACACCACACTAAACTGTGCGAAGGCACAGGTTCCAGGCCTAGGTAGGGCCTCAGTCCTCACATCAGACACAGGAAAGTGACTGGGCACGTTAGATGTTCCAAGAACTCTCTGCACTCGAAACAAACACATCTGCTCAGCAGAAGCTTCATGGGCTGGGATCAGGAGCCAAAATCCAGTCCGGACCCAGACACTGACTCTGTGCTATAAGGACCTCGGGGTTCTTGGCTATGTGCACTTGGGATGAGAGCCTTGTCCCAGATGAAGAGGACACACCAATGCAAAGAAGGCATTTGTCCCTGCAGCCTGACTCTCTGTATTTCACCCGGAGAGCGTGGCCACTTGGTCCTGGTCCCTTCCACTCATGCCCCTTTTTTGGAAGAAAATATTCGGCAACAATTCTAAGAACTCCATATATGAGAATAACCCTCGAGTCATCCTCCATAGCAGAGAAGGCCTCCAAGAAGCCTTTCCTGAGGCTGCTCTCCATCCTTTCCATGAGGAAATAACAATGCCCTCACTCTGTAGACTTATTTTGTATAGCCCAGGCCACTCCATCTCCGACACAAGTCTGCCTCCCTTGCTTCACTGAGATCTCCTGAGGACTGTCAGAATCACATCTCATCGCTTGTACACGTGCACATGTGCACATAGAATACCCAGACATGGACGTTTGAAAGCCCCAGGCCTGTCTCCAACCTGGCTCACTGTAAGCCTTGTCAAACATAAGGTTAAAAGACTGAACTGAAAAATCAATTAGTGAGCGGGGCCAAGACCCAACAGCGAAACTTCAGACCAGCAGCCACAAAGGAGATGAACTCAGTTCAGCAAAGCTCGAAGCTCAGGGATAGAGCTGCTTCATTCTTTGCCCTCTCTCTTCCTGGCCCACGAAGTCTAGGCCTGCTTCCTGCTGTCTGATGCCAACACCCTGCAAAGAGGTGTGAAGGAGTTCCCCCTCCAGCAGAGCCCACAGAGAAAAAAAAGAGGGCAGAGGTCATTCCCTGCATGGGAAGCTGAGCATCCTGCTGTACTGAAAAACTCTAGGACCAAAGCTGCTAGCCCCTGGCTGTTCTCTACACCCCTTCTTGTGCCCCACCCCATCCTCCCACCACCCACCCCATCCCTGATCAAAAGATAGACCAGACAACCCATCACCACTGTGGGATCTAACTGCACCAGTCATAAAGTCCCCCAGGGCAGGGTGTGTGAGAAGCCATTTCCTGGCTCCACAAAAGCTACTGGGCAAATCTGTGGAAGGACAAGGACCTGAACCACAGACTCCTCCCGACACCAACCCGTGGACCACCCTGCTCCTGCCTCATCCATACAAGACAGAGCATTGCTACCCAAAGGTCAACAGAGATTTCCTCCAGCAGCCAGAGAGGCAGCCCTGCTCCCTGCTCCCACTCCAGATCCGAAACAAGAGCAATAAACAATTTGTGGCGTTCTTCGCCTGTTGGAGTGGATTTCTTGCTTACTGAGGATATATGGGCTTCTGAATAATTAAGCACGACATTTGGCTTCTGTGGCCCAAGACTCCAAAAAGGGATGGTGTAGCAGAGGCCAAAATTTTCCATCAGCAGCCAGCCAAGATTCCTGGAAGCAGGCACATCCCAGCTAAGGACCAGGCAGCCCTGGGCTTTGCCTGCAGCAAGGAGTCTAGCTGGACAGCTCTAACACCTCCACCCCCAAGCAAGGGAGATGAGGGCCTAAGAGGGGCTTCACCCAGGGTTAACCCAAAGCCTGGAATACCTGGGAAATGGCCAAGAGTTGAAATCTTGGGGTGAACTTGAGTTCTCTATTCCCCAGCTGTGCTACCCTGGACAAGTCACTCTCTCCCACACAGTGCCACTTTCTTCTCCAGTCACAGGAGAATAACGAGAGCTAACATTACACGGGTCACTCTAACCTGTGGGCAGAGGAAAAGGAAGGTGGGACAGGAGTCTGGTGTGGATTTCAGAAGAGGCAGGCTTGGGCTATAGACGGTCCTGTCTCGGAGGTCTAGAGTTTTGTCCTTTCTCTTCCTCACTGCCCCCCCCCACTTCCTTCCCCCAAAAGGACCAAAGGATTCATTCAAGAAGCTACAGAAAACAATTAAACTCAGGCTAAGTGCCAACTTCAGAGGAACCACAGGGCTCGGAGAGAGGCAGCTGCTGGTGCAGCCTCCTGGGAGAAGCATGGAGTTCAAGGTTGCTGGAAACAGGAAGCAGGTCGCATCTCAGGGCTGTGAGTACCTACCCCAGCACCACAGGCCACTTGCTGTAAAACATTCAATGCTAAACTCCTTACAGCATTCTACCACCTCTGGTACTATTGTCCTCCTTTTACAGAATGAGGAAACAAAGGCCCAAAAGGCTAATAACGTCGTCGCTGAGGTCACAGAGATAGTAAGTAGAGGAGCCTGAACTCAAAGGAACATTGCCCACACTCCTAACCCTGTCTGAGCCATTACAGCCATTCAGGAGGTCTCTCCGAGTCTCCCTGCAGTGCAATGACAGCAGAGAGGCCTGTGCAAGCATCCAGATTTATAGTTTATAGAAGATGGTTAAAACATACAGACAGCCCTCTTCTGGCCCCTGCCCCTAGATACGGAAAAAAGAAAACGATGTGAAATCACTTTTCTGGTTTAGCCTCTCTAGACCATAAATACAGCTGTACAAATCTGCCCAAGGCTGAACTGGGGGGTGGGGGTGGACCCTGGACTGGTAGATGCCCCTCAGGAGCCCAGCATCTCACTGCCCTTGTGCAACACAGACACCATTCTGCCATCCTGCCCTTTGCTCTGAGAATCAGGCTTTCCTCATGCATCTTTATTCCAGATCACTAGAAGCCCTTGGAAAATGATGGTTAGGTAGGAATTTCAGGGTCCAAGACAGGACACCTCCCCCCCCCCCCCCCCCCAGGACTCAAGTCCTCAATTCAACTTCTAGCAGCCTCCCTTTCAGGTCACTTCCTCCTGAGCTGAGCCTTGCAGAGCCTTAAGAACCAGTTGGGATGAACCCTAGTGAGGTCCCATTCAGTCCTCCTATAGCACACAGAAGCTGGGAGAAGAATGTCTTCCTGCACTCACAGGATACGTGAGGAGCAGAGCTGAGCTGAGAGCAGACTGTCCTGCACCTGGCTGGTTCTTCTTCCCCAGTCACCCCTCCAGCTCCAAGCTGAACGAGGCAACCATTCCAGAGTGCCCACTGAGCCACGTGAACCCTGAGCTGCAGCCAAGGTGCTCTGGCTGCCAACTACCTATGCATCCTCTATAGGAAGCTAACCGGCCCAGCCCTGAATCCAAGCCCCAGGCAGGCCTGCCCTCACAGCCCAGCTCTGCATGTTGCAAGGAATTCATCTCTGCAGGGCAGCCTTGGACACAGCCATGTAAAGCAGCCTTCATTCACTACACAGTATCCGTGGGTTATGACCCCAGGCCCAGTTTTACCATAATCCATACAGGCCATGAGTTCTCTCCAGACAGAAGCTCAAGGTCAAGGAGAGTCTGTTAGCAAGATTGAAGTCATGATCTTTGACGTCTATAGACTACATACTATGAAGTTAGGACTCACTTGTCCCATTCTGTTTATACACACACACTTGAGATTTTTTGAGACAAGTCTCACTTTTGTATCTTTGGCTGGCCTCTGTTTTTTTTTTGTTTGTTTGTTTGTTTTGCTTTGTTTTGTTTTTTCCTCTGTACTCTTTGGGTGGCTCGCCACCCAGCTCCCAAATAATCACACAGAGGCTTATTCTTTCTTATGAATGCCTGGCCTTAGCTTGGCTTGTTTCTTGTCAGTTTTTCTTAACTGAAATTATCCCATCTACCTTTTGCCTCTGTGCTTTTACCTTTCTCTAATCTATATACCTTTCTTTACTTCTTACTCCATGGCTTGCTGGGTAGCTGGGTAGCTGGCCCCTGGTGTCCTCTATCCTTCTTCTTTTCTTGCTCCTCTATCCCTCCCAGATTTCTCCTTCTATTATTCTCTCTGCCTGCCAGCCCTGCCTATCCTTTCTCCTGCCTGGCTATTGGCCGTTCAGCTCTTTATTAGACCATTCAGATTTTTTTGACAGACAAAGTAACACAGCTTCACAGAGTTAAACAAATGCAATATAAGCCGGGTGGTGGTGGCGCACACCTTTAATCCCAGCACTCGGGAGGCAGAGGCAGGCGGATCTCCGTGAGTTCGAGGCCAGCCTGGGCTACAGAGTGAGCTCCAGGAAAGGCGCAAAGCTTACACAGAGAAACCTTGTCTCGAAAACCCCCCCCCAAAAAAAAAAACAAAAAAAACCAAATGCAATATAAAAGAATGCAACACATCTTTGCATCATTAAACAAATGTTCCACAGCATAAACAAATGTAACACATCTTCGACTAATATTCCACAACAGGCCTCGAACTTGTATAGATCTACTACTGCCTCTGCCTCCCAAGTGCTGGTATACACCATCATGCTTGATCAAATATATTTAATATATACCGTGTAACACAGTTAAGTGAATAGCATAGGATATACAAGGGAATGGAGACCCTGAAATTTTCTAGCATATTTAAACAAAATACCTTTTGCAATTTCTCCTGTTTCCTTTGACCCAGTGAACAACTACACAATACACTGGAGTCACGGTCTTTAGTAACCTAATCACAAAGGGACATTTCTTCTTGTCACTTGGGATTCTGTCACCTGGGTCCAGCCCCAACTCTGAGTGGCAGGACACAAGGGCATGGCTATCAGAGACAGGGGCCAGCTATCGGCCTGCCTGTCACAGGCAGGGCTACCTATGTGTCCCTGGTCATACTCCTTTGCCTCTCTGAGTATCAGTTTCCTCCTCTGGGATCCTGGGGACTGATATTCTGTGCTCAGCAACAGGCATGTAGAAAGAGCTAAAGAAATGATGGAGAAACCTTCAGTTCTAGCACTTGGGGAGCAGGGACAGGCAGATCTCTATGAGTTTGAGGCTAGCCTGGTCTACAAATGAGTTTCAGGCTAGCCAGGGCTGCATGGTGAGAACTTGTCTCAAAAAAAAAAAAAAAAAAAAAAGGAAGAAAAAGAAATGGTGGAGTGAGTCACCCTAAGAGTCTGAGAAGGCAGGACAAGGTCAGGCCTACATGCAGCCAGTACACACAAGGAGAACACAGGTCATGGGTGGAGCGTCTTCTGAGTCTGGGAAAATGGTTTGACTAGTTGGAGGCTAGAGGCAAGAAAATGCAGGGAATCTGCAGGAGTCAACTTGGGAACCCCAGAGGACTTCACAGAGCTCAGCTAACCCTGTGGCTACAAGAGGAAGGTCAGAAAGGGTTCCCATAGAGACAGGGCTTCCTGTCTCAGGGAGCTGATGCCCTCAGGAGGATGGGAGGTGAAGGGAGCCAGTGCTGGGTCCTGTCATGCTGCTCACCCTCACGATATTTCTTGTGGCTCTCTGCAATCTTGGGAACTTCAGGCACCACCCCCCAGTGCTTAGCAAATGGTACCTGAAAGGAATAAAGACCTTCCTTCATAGAGATTTCTACATGAGTTTTACACTAACAACCTGAATCAAACTGCAGCTAGAGATGCTGTGATGTGATGTGGGCCACGGAGAAGGAAAAGCACCAAGTCCTCAGGTACTGACCAGTGACTGAGGAATACAGATAGACATAGGGCACCCTGAGCCTCTGGAATTGTGTACAGGGGTGTGGTGTGTGTGTGTGTGTGTGTGTGTGTGTGTGTGTGTGTGTGTGTATGCACGTGCACACACACAATTCCATGGAGACTCCACTCTGAACAGATGAGAAAGTGATCTAGCCAACCCTCCCATTTTACAGATGAAGAACCCAAGGGTCTTGGGGAGGCATAAAACCACTCCTAAGGGAGCCAGAGTGAGAGGCCAGGCTAGCCCATTCCCCTTTGCCTGCCCAAGCTTAGGCTGTGTGTCCTCTTAACAAAGTAATGTGATCTCTAAATGGTCCTTAATTATCTCACAGAAGAACCACTTTAATGGATTGCATGAAACTTAAAGGATTTTTAATAAAAAAAAAAAAATCTGGTGCACTTTGGGGCTCCAGCCCCCTCCACAGGTTCCCCTTTGCGAATTCCCCTGAACACAGAGACAGAACATTCGTCACTATATCATTAGCAACTGCAGTGCCCATGTTATTTATGAGCTTGCTATTTATTGAAAATTGTAGTTTTGAGGGGGAAGGGGATGAGGTTTATCGCAGAGAAGAAGCCACAGCAGGAAAATTAGTGACATGTCAAAGTACCCAATTCCAGACAAAGTGATCCCAGACAAAGTGAATGGGTGCACTGTCCCCCAGATGTCAAAGCATATGCAGACGCCAAATCTGAGGGTGGCGGCTGGTGGCAGCTCCTGGAGGCTCTTCTAGCCTCAGGAAGTGACAACCGACTTGAAGTATTGTCCTCCAGATCTGACCTCTCCTCGAGCCTCCCTCTTTAATTTTATTTATTTTAGAGATTTTTGTTTTTGTTGTGGGCTCTCTCTCTCTCTCTCTCTCTCTCTCTCTCTCTCTCTCTCTCTCTTTCTGTGTGTGTGTGTGTGTGTGTGTGTGTGTGTGTGTGTGTGTGTGTGTGTGTTCACGTGGACAAGCACATGACAGTCAGTTTGTGACAGTTCAGAGGGCAGCCTCAAGAGCAAGTCATTGCCTTTCCACCTTTTGTGAGACAGGACCTCCTCTTCTTTGCTGTCCACCACCGTGTACCCCAGGCCACCTGGTCCTTGACCTTCCAGGGATTCTCTTGTTTCCACCTCCCCTGTCACTCTAGGGGTGCTGGGATTAGAGATACATGCTACTGCCTTCTGCTCCGTGGGGGTCTGGAGATCAAATTAAGCCTCCCATGCTTGTAGAGCGAGTGGTCTACCCCCTGAGCCATGTCCCCAATCACGGTTCCCAGCCCTGTCTCCTTTTATTGTTTTGTAAATTGCACTCATTTATTTATTATGGGAGGGAACCCATGTGCGCACCTGCGTGGGTGCACATACCCGGACTCACAGGCAGAGATTGGCGGGCAGCCTGCAGAAGTCAGTCTCCTCCTACCACCCTGCGGGTTCTTCAGATTGAACTCAGGTAGCTAGGTCTAGCAGCAAGCACCTTTACCTACTCAGCTCTCTTGCCAGCCCTTTTGTGGTTTGTTTGGATTTCTCTTGAGACAGTGTCTTGTATAGTCCAGGTTGGCCGGAAAATTAAACTACGCAGCTGAGAATGACCCAGAACTCCTGATCCCCCTGCCTCTACCTCCCAGTGCTGAGATTACAGGGGAACAGAACCATCTCTGGCTTTTGTGCAGAGGCAAGGATCACACCAGGGGATTTGTGGATGGTAGGCAAGGACTCAGCCACCTGAGCTACATCCCCAGCCTCCACGCCCCTGGTTTGATTTGAAGTAATATATGCATTGGGTTAAAACAGTACCCTGCTAACAGCCTCTTACTCCCCATCCAGTTCCCTCGGGCAGCCACATCTAACTTTTTAAAATGTCTTGTTCTGTATTTACCTCCATTTTTCCCAATAATATTCTTCTACCCATATTTCTTGATTCATCAATTTGAGGCACAGCCTATTGACTTACTGCTATAGTAAACAAGGATTTATCTCACCCACACCCTCATCCCTCCAGGCACCTCCCCAGCTCGGGCCCTTCGGTTCGTCAATCTCCAGCAGGTGTGGGACCACAGAGTTGCACCCTGTAAAAAGAGGATGTGAATGAATACACACCACGCCCTTCACCCCACCGCCCTTCACCTCAATCCTGCTTTCTGTCATGTTGCAAGGAATTTCAAATGTTTATATCTATTCTGCAACCAGAAAAGAGCTCTCCGAATGAGATGAATACCGAAAAATCATCAAAAAGCATTTCCTGGATGTGGGTAAAGACGGTTGACTGAAGGGCCAAGTGTATGCTTTGGCTGGCTTGCTGGTGGGGGTTGGAGGGATTGTGTTTGTGTTTTGAGTTGTATTTGGGTTTTTGTTCTTGTTGTTGTTGTTTTGTTTCTTTGTTTTTATTTTCAGATTTTAGACAGGGTCTTGATGTGTAGCCCAGTCTGGCTAGCAACTCAAGGCAATTCTCCTGCCTCAGTTTCCTGAGTGAGAGGTGTGAGCCACCAGGTCCAGCTGAGTTGTCCTTCATTGTCCTTCTTTATTCTTTTGTCCTAATAGTCTTTATTACACTCACAGTTCTTCTCATTCTTGTTGTTTTGTGTATGTGTGTGTGTGTGTGCATGCCGCTGAGACCAGACGTCAACTTCGAGTGTTGTACCACAGGTACCTTCTGCTTTGTCTTTTGAAACAAGCTCAAGTTCAGTAGGAAGTGGGACTCCTTGATGAAGCTTGGCTGGCTGGCCAGCAAGTCACAGAATCCTCCTTTCTACACACCCAACCCCAGAATTGAGATTACTAGCATACCCGACCCCCAAACACTGAGATTGCTAACATGCCCCACCCTAACCCTAGCACTAAGATTACAAACATGTTCCACCTCTCCCCCAGCATTGAGATTACTAGCATGCTCCACCCCAACCCCAGCACTGAGATTACAAGCATACCCGACCCCCAATCCCAGCACTGAGATTACAAGCATACCCGACCCCCAATCCCAGCACTGAGATTACAAGCATACCCCAACCCCAACCCCAGCACTGAGATTGCAAGCATGCCCCACCCCCCAACCCCAGCACTGAGATTACAAGCCTGCCCCACCTCACCCCCAGCACTGAGATTACAAGCATGCCTCACCATGCCCAGCTTTTCTATGCCTTTCTCTGTAAACATGGGGGTCCCACTGAGGTCTCCACACTTGCATGACAAGAGCTCTACTGACAGTATCTCCCCAGCCCCGTCACAGGTCTTCTCAGAAGCCCATATACACTGCATTCCGTACAAGCCCCTCTTCATGGGGTGGGAGGGCAGGGATGCCCCTCACCATGCGCCTGCACTCACTCACCCTGCCCTTCCAAACTCCGACTGTCAGCTCCCCCAGCTTCCCTCCGTCTGTCTGGTTCACCCCTGAGCTTATTGTCACACATCTTCGAGTTGCTTCCTTAGGATTTATGGGAGATAAATTTCCTGAGCCATTGCAACGTGAATCATGGGTTGGCTGGATACAGAAAGCCCACGCTGGAAATTATTTCCTTCTGAATGTGAGGATATCTGATGCTGCTGACAGACCGGCGTCAGCCTGTGTCCTGCCGCTTTGACAGTGACCTGATTTCCCTCATGGGAATCTCTAGAAGGTTCTTTTCCCTGTCTCTCTTGTGACTCACAGAGAGGAAATTGGTGTGGGCTCTTTTCATGTATCGTGTTTAACTCTCAAGATGGCTTTGTGTTGGGGCTTACATGTGATTCTGTGAATGATAGCTTGTGAGCTACACAATTTATCAATTTATACTTTGGGCAGTCTGAGTCCCTTCATGCCTCTCCCAAAAAACAGCATCCCAGCATCAGCCACCATTCCAACACCTACCACCTTTTTTTTTTGAGTGCCATGTAAACAGGCTTTTACATTAAGTGCCCTTCTATGCCTGACCACTTTTATGAACATTGTTTTTCTAACTTTCACCCGTTTTGTTCCATGTAGGAATCATTGCTTCTTTTTTAATGCTGTATAATATTTCAGTATTGTTGACTTGAACAATTAATTTATATAAATGTTGACAGATGTTCAAAACTGCTCCTGGTTTGGAGCTATTACACATGATGTTTCTGTAACATTCTTGTTCATGTCTTTCGGCAGAAATAAGTATCCACTTTTTTGTGTGTCTATATCTGGAGGTCAAATTTGGGATACATAGAGCAGGCATTAGTCTAGCTTTTGTAGATGGTGCCTATGATGATTAAACTCAATTGTCAACTTTATGAGGTCTAGAGTCACCTGGGAGCTGGGCCTATGGACATGCCGGTGGGAGATTATTTTATTTAGGTTCCTTGAGTTGGGAAAAACTGCCCATTGTGAGCCGGGATCCTGGGCTGCAGGAAAAGGAGAAAGGGAGCTGAGCACAAACACCTATCACTCTCTACTTTGTGACTGCAGCTACAAAGCGACCAGCTGCCTCCAGGCCCTGCCACTGCTGTGGTGTCCCGCTGTGATGGACTGTACTCTGGAACTGTAAGCCAAACAAATCCTTTCTCCCTTAAACTGCTTTTGTCAGAGTGTTTTATCACAGCAACAGAAACTGTAGCTAAGACAGGACCAAGCAGCTTTCAAAGGTGGTTGAAGCGAAAATACCTGCAACCACCTGCAGTGCAGTGCGGTTGTGCCTCCTAGTCAACACTTTCAGACCTTACATTCTCACCATTATGGGAGGAGTGTGGTAGTGAGTGTTTCATGGGCTTGTGCTTATTATTTTCCTGGTTGCTGATAACACTGATCACCTTTTAATATGTTTACTGGCCATTTTTACCCATTTTTTGTGAGCTTATTTCATAAAGTGCCTATTTTATTTATTCTTGGACAGTTTTTAAATGTACATAATGTATCTTGATCCTAACTCACTACTCCTTCAAGATACCCATCTCTTAGTATATCCCCTAGCCTATCTTCATGTCCTCCCTTTTGTTTTTCTGTAATCCACCAGTTCAATCAGTGCTGCCTATTGGAACACCAAATGATCTTGTTGATTCGTTCTTATGCAGATAACCATAACTGCAGTGAGTTTATGAGTAAAATGGCCATGTCAGATCCAGAAGGCGGCATTTTCCAGCCCTCCTCCTCATCCTCCAGCTCTTACATTCCTTCAGTCCTCTCTTCTGTGATGTCCCTTGAGTCCTAGGGATGAGGTGTTGAAAAAAATGTCGTGTTTAGGTCTGAAAACTCAGTAGTAACTTATTCCCAACTCTTTGACGGTTATGAGTCTCTACATTAACTCTGACCCACAGCAGAGAGAAGCTTTTCTGGCCAAGGATGAGAGCAGTGTTGATCTAATGGTAGAGACATCAATACTTAGAAGGCAGTTTGAGAATATGTCTATTTAGCAAAATAACAATAATAAGATCCCTCTCCAGGGCCCATGTCCTCCCAAGCCTTAAGCTTTTCCAGGGCCCATGTCCTCCCAAGCCTTAAGCTTTTGGTCAGGTTTGCAGTACCAGGCATGAATTCTCTCCTGGGGGGAACGAGCCTCACATCCAACTAGAAAGCAATTAGTTGCCCCAACAACCTTCATGCCACTGTTGCCCCAGTGGGCATATCTCGGGTCCTTTTGAGCATTCTTAAAAGCCAAATCATCTCATGTTATGAATTTGCAAGAATTTGTATGCATTGGATGCAGAAACATTGTTGAGCCATGAAAATACTTCTCCGGGTCTTTGCCTTGCCTTTCATCTCTTTAAGATAGTCTCTTATTGAAAATCAGTTCTTAATTTTAACAGTCTTATCTGGTGATAATTTCTTTTGTGGTTACTATTTTGTATTCTAAGAAGTATTTGTCTGTCCCCAAGACAGTCCCTTAAGGGTTCTTCCTAAAAGCTCTGCTTGCTTGCTCATATTTAGGCCTAGCATCCAGCCTAAATTAACTTTTCCATGTAGCTTATAGGGATTAAGGTTCATTTCTTTTTCATATGTTTTTCCATTTGGCCGAGTAGTAATAGGTCCTTTCAGCTCAAGTCCTCAGCCTTGAGGAATTGTCTTGCATGGGTTCTTGGTACAGTTCTCATTTCTCCCATTTTCTCTATTTCTGAATTTTATTATTCCATTGTTAATATCCGGTTCTCTCTCTCTCTCTCATTCACTCACTCTCTTGCCCTCGCGCTCTCCTTTCAAAGGGTTTCAGAAAGTTTTACACCACATGACTTAGTCTTGGATAGCTTATTTAATAAGGAACATGGAGGAGCTAGATACTGGGTAGGATGACAGATTAAATTGGAGCCAGTGAAGTCATGGCATAGCGTGGCTTCTCAACTCTGTGCCAAGGAGAGAACTGTAGCAGAGTGAAGCCTGATTTCTTCAGGCTGTGGGACCTGGCCACTTAGAGTGACCAGCATTATAAAGGAACAAGCCCATGATGGTGACTGAGGGACTGTGTCCAGTGATCTATGAGAGTGTTATCCAGAGAACTCAGACCCAAGTGTGAGTGCCACAGCAGTGCCTCATGACAGTGATGCTTGAGTGGCAGGACCAAGGCCGCCCCTGGATGGCAAGGGCTGCTCTTCTGAGAAGCTGGAGGAGCTCACAGAAGGGACCTCCATGGATTACATAGGGAGGAGCTTATGGAGCTTGGGTGGCCCTTCCAAGTTATCTGGACCCCAGGAAGGAGTGGAACTCTTATTACATACACCCTCACACTGGTTGGTCATTGGGTGCAGACTATCCACAGGATAAGGACTGGAAAGGGGCTCTCTTTGGTCAATGTCAGAGAGGAAAGCAACCAGAGACATCAGCAGCCCATAATCTCAGCAGCTGGGAGAATAAACGACTCAGGCCAAAGCAGGGAGAGGATGATGTCTGGGCCCAGTATCTCCAATAGCTCCCATTATAGTCAATTTTCCTTTCCTTCTGTCTCCATCACTTTTCCCTCCCTACACCCTTGCACACATGTGTATGGCCTGTATGATGACACAGGACTCTGAAGTCCTCCGCTGAGTATCATCTTACTTTGAGGAAATCAAGGAATACACAGAACACCAATCCTGAGTCTTCTGATTCCCTTCCACCGTGCTTACATCAACCACTTGGAACTGAAACATGATGTGGAGAGGAGAAAGAAAGAGAAAGACAGGAGGGAGATCCAAGGGCTGTTTCCTGGACCAGAGTTGGGAACAGGATTTAAAACTTAATTTTATGCATATGAGTGTTTTGCTTTGTGTATGTCTGTTACTCTGTAAGTATGTGGTAGCTGTGGTGACCAGATGATGGCGTTGGATCCCCTGGAACCAGGGTTGCAGGTCAGTTGTGATCTCATGCTGTTAATTAAAACCTTAACCACTGAACCATCTCTCTATCCCCCAAATTTAAAAAAAAAAAAAAGAAAATAATAATGTAATAAAACCAGCACCTTTTTGCCAAAGCCTCCCACCTCAACCCCCACCCAGTTCAGCCCTGTGTATTCCTCATGCCTCCTGGGAACAAACTAATGTAAAAGATCCTTCCAAGGAGCTAATCTGCACTACAAAGGGAAACTGGGGGGAAGAGACTTGGGCTCCAGGGAAAGACTCAAATTGAAAATGCTCAGGGGGCCCCATTAATAAAGACAACAACCCACTCCTTTCTGAGCAGTCCGGAACAAAGAGGAGAAATTGCTGAGTTTTTACCTGAGTGGGGTGGGGGGTTTGGGAAAGGAAAAACAGGGACAGGTTGACAAGTTGAAATGCTCCTCTCAGTGTCTAAACACACACAACCCTCTTACGGGTTCCCAACCCAACTTGCCCCTCAGCTCTTCCCAGGTAAGTCTCCCACTAGTGGGGGTCTCCACACTCTCCCTAGATCTGTCCACATAGGAACAGGTAAGAGCAAGGACACTGCAATCACCAGCTTCACATGGGGTGGCTATTCTAGCAACTGTGTCTTAGTGCATATAATCTGTACTGGTCCCGTAATGGGAATAGTAAGATAATGAACGCTGGCTGAGCTCATTACCCGCTAGGCACCGGACTTTATCTTCTCGTCCCTTGCTACAAAACTGAGTGATGGAATCTATTAGGAAGCCCATTTTCCTTTCACAGCAGCTTTGTTGTGATACAGTCCACACAGTATATAACTGTCCCACCAAACGGGATGATTTAATGGTTTTTTTTATTATTAGTATAATCTCAGAGTTGGACAGGCTTTCACTACAGGTTTGGAACACTTTCATCAGTCCCCAAAGAACCCTCATCTTCATCACTGACACCCTGAGCCCTTCACAACCTTCCCACCACTGAGTCAGTCCTACAAAATTTCCTACCCATTTTCTGCCTCTGTGGGAGGCAGACATTCATGTAAGTGGAACTGTACCTGGGATCTTCCGTGAGGGGCTTCATTTATTTAGCATTAAGTTGTCAGGATTCAAGCTTATTATAATATGTTTCTATACCCCATTCCTTTTCATAGCCAAATAATATTTCATTGTGTGGATATACCATAATTTGTTTATCTACTGAACAGTGGATAGGCATTGGAGTCATTTCCATCTTTTGGCTACCATAAGCAATGCCTTTTGTAAGTTTTAGATCAATGCACATTTTTGTTGTTTGGAGGCACATACAAAGGAATGGAATGACTGATTCACATAGTTACGTCATGTGTTTAATGGTTTGAAAGATGTGTTTTTATTTTACATGAATCAGTGTGCATGCATTCCTGTGCACCTCTTCTGGAGGCCAGAAGATGGTGACAGAACTAGTGTTATAGGCAGTTGTGAGCCACCATGTGGGTGCTGGGAATCAAACCCAGGTCCTCTGGAAGTGCAGCCAGTGCTCTTAACTACTGAGCCACCTCTCCAGGCCCTGTTTATTGTTTGTTTTGTTTGTTGGTTTGTCGAGACAAGGTCTAGCTATATAGCCCAGGCTGGCCTCCAACTCTCAATCCCCCTGTCTCAGCCTCCACAGTGTTGGGATTAGAGACCTGTACCACCACTTCCAGCTTAACTTTTTGAGGACAACGCAGACTATTATCTAAAGTGATTGCATCCTTTTATATTTCTGCCGGTGTGGGCGGCTGGGATTTCTGCACAGCCTCCAAACACGTCAGTCCATTTCAGAACACTTGTGCTGCTGGGTCCACAGCGCTTTCACAGTGGGTTTGGTTTGCATTTCCCCTGTGGCTAATGAGACTGAGCGCCATTTCGGGGGCTTGCTGGCCATTTGGCCCTCTCTGGAAGTGTCTGCTTAGATCCTTTGCCCACTTTGAAGTCAAGTCGAGTTATAAACATTCTTATATACTCTAAACACAAATTATTATCACATGTGTAATCTAAATTTTTTTCTCCTGTTCAATGGGTTGTCTATTCACTTTCTGAATGGTATCCTTTGGTTTGGTGTGGTGTTTTTGTTTGCTTGGTTGGTTTGTAGATGGGGGGCTAGATGAGTGGTTTGGTTTGGTTTAGTTTGTTTCTGAGATAGGGTCTTATTTTGTAGTCCAGGCTGGCCAAAAACTTGCAATCTTCCTTCTCAGCCTCCCAAGATGCTAGGATTACATGCATGCACCACTCACTATGATCATCTTGAACAATATCCTTTGAAGCACAAAAACCTGATTTTGATGAAGTCCAATTCACTTATTTTTCTTTGGTTGTGTATAATAACCCCACTACATATGTGGGGAAAGAGAATTTGTAGAAACATAGCAATTGACTGTATCATGGTTAACCGACAGAGGCAAGATTCAACCCCAGCTCTGCAGGCTCCAGAGTTTCCTGTGGGAATTTAGGGAGGCCAGGGTGAGCAGGGACTGTTCCTTGTGTTTGTATCTGAACTTCTCCTTGCCATCAACCCAAGCCCTTGGACATGTCTAGTGCTGCCTCTGCCCATGGGGGTCAGGGATGGCCAGAGCATCAGGCCCCCGAAGTAAAATGATGCTACCCTGTCCCAGAGCCAGCACCTGAACCACTGCTAAGCAGATCTGGCCAAAAGGGCTAAAAGCCAGAGAAGGGAAGCCCTGTTCCCTGCAGAGTTCTATATGGGGTAGCCTGGAAAGGCTGGAGGATGAATGAACCTCCCAGCCCACAGCCATCAATTCACCAGGGGCCAGGAGCTCACCCAATCACTTTGAGAGATGCTTACAAAGTCCTTCACGCTCTGGTTTAGACATTCTCATATATCACCTCATGTTTCTCAATAAATATTCATACCTTCAGCAAACATGTATCAGGTACCCATCTGAGGCAAAGCCCTGGGCTGAGAAAGTATGGAAGATAAAATGTTCTGTTTAGATCACACAGAGAAAAGACAGAAACTTATGCATCACACAGAGACCAGGAAATGAAGGTACCAGGATACTTCAGGGCTCAGTCAAGGTGTCAGTTTACCAGAGCCAGGATCACTGGGGCCCACATGTAGGCTCTGCCTACTCCTTGGTGCATATCCCCATCAACAGAGGTCAAAGTCAAGGTTAGTACTACCTTGTTTCCCCATTTCAGAGTGGGACTCATTGTCAGAAGAATGTTAGCCAAAGCCAGAACACTAGCAAGAGCAAGGTCTCGGGATACCTATGCCTCCTGCGCCTTCCACCTGGGGGGCTGCCGTGTGCTGAATCAGCACTGGAGCTTCCTAGGAGTAGGAGGAAAGCTAAACCTATCTTTTAATTATTATTATTTTACAACTAATTTTCCGGGCAAATCTTTTATTTGTGCAAAAGCCCATCAAGCCCTAAGCACAGTCTTGTCTTTGAATTTTATCTCTCCTTTTAATTAAAAAAAAAAAAAAACCACTCACATAAGGAAACTCAAATTGGGTCACCATCAAAGACTTCTTTCTCTTCTCAAAGAGCGGTTCTGTGTATATTAACCCTCGTGCTGCCGTGGACCGGTGAGCTGACTGAGTCACTGGGCCTCTCTAGGCTGTTTTTCCTCTCTACAGTAAATGCTCTGGTGGGGTCTTTCGTAAACGCCTTCCGGCTCTGACACACCAGACCCTCGTTTCCAAACCAGAGCCCCAAACACACTGGCCTGTCTCTACGCCCAGGATGGGATGGGAGACAAGTTGTACAACGACCTCAAACACAAACCGAGGACACACTGAACCTGCCCCCGAGGGTGACAGGCCCATTTGCTGAGTGCCTGTTGAGTCACAAAGCCCATCATTCGTCTTCCGTCACCAACATAAGGAGCAGTCACAGCAATTCTTTTTAAGTCAAACTGTACCTTTTTCCTGCTTAGAACCCTCCAAGGCTTTCTTTTTTACTTAAAGTAAAAACAACAAGAACCCAGCAAGCACCTGAAGGTCCCACACGATCTGCCATCGTCGCTTTCCTCTCTTGTCCCCTCAGCCCGGGTCTCTCCACCTCAGCCACACTGGGCTTCTCCCTGTTCTGTGGACAATGGTGATGCCTGCACCTCAGGCTCCACCTCCATCCTGCCTGGATTCTCATCCCCCACACCAGTGGTTCTCCCAAGGCCCGTCAGACAAAAGATGCTTTTTTGTCTGGAGATGCTTGGTTGTCATATCTGACAAGAGAGTACCTGGATGGGTAGACCGGAGATAGCTACCCTAAAATGCCCAGATGGCTTCCAACAACAACGAAGTGTCCATTCCAGAATACCAATAAAGGAATAAAGTCACCATCTTCAACCCACGGTTGTGGAAACAGGGGCTCAGCTGAGCATCGTACTGCACTCAAGGTGGCTACTCTGGATGCTGTACTGCACTGTACAATTTTCTCTTCACCCCTTTGGAGCTGAGGTCCTTGATCCCAGCTGTCAGCCCTGCAGACACTAAGTAATGACAACTGAGTCCCTGTGTCATTGCCCTTTGCTCAAAACTGCCCCACTCAGGCATCCCCTCTTCCTTAGAAAGCCTCTTTCCCCCACCTCGATCTCTCCCTCTCTCTCTCCTTCCCTCCTTACTGCCATCCCTCCCTTCCTCATGTGTATTTTCCTAGGTGCACACACTGTGAGCCTCCAACACATGCCCTTTCTCTCTCTCTCTGTTCTTCCATGAGTCTTCTGCCTTGACTCTGACCCGTCAAGGGTGAACTGGGTCTGGGAGTGTCTGGTTGATAATGTAGACTCCCTGTCTTTGAGACATCATAGACTTCCAGAACAGACAGTTCCTCAACCACCTCCCAGATAAAAGAGTGCCAATGGCAGCGTAGATGAGACATCAGAGGAAGCCATGGGCAGCCCCGGGGACACACACTCCATAGGAATGTCACCTCCTGAAGGTCAACAACCACACTCTGTGATGGATTGAATAGGAATGTTCTCCACGGGCTTGTGTTGGGGGCTTGGTTCCCAACTTGGGGCACTATTTTGAGAGGTCCTGAAAAGTTAAGTAGGTGGAACCTAGCTGCAGGAAATAGGTCACTGGGGACAGGTCTTTGGGGATGCTTTGCTCTGGCTGACTTCCTGTTTCCCCTTTCTCTGCTCCCTGGCTGCCAGTGTGAGCTGCTGTGCTCCGTCACCGTAATGACATCTTTGAAATCATGGTCAAATGATGCCTTTTTCCCACAAGCTGTTTATGTAGCACCTTGACCACAGTGATGCAAAAGTAACTAACGCAAGCCCTCATCCCAGGCTCAGGTCACAGACCCCACTGCTTCCAGAGCATCCTCGCCAGCATGGCCTACAGCAGCCATGCCACAAGGGTCCCTTGGGGTACACTTGGAAAAAGGACCTTGGAGTGGGCTCTTTTCATGGGGGGGATTGATACAGGCTTCCCAAATCCTGGATGGGGTCTCTTCAGCTGGTTCAGCCTGATCCTCAGCACATTGAAATCCAATGTCCCCCAAGCCTCACCCTTCCATCTTTCTCGAGGCTTATCCCTGATCAATGGCCACCTATGTCTTTCCTACAGCCTCTCATGGGCCCCTGGCCCCATGCCCAGAATTGAAGAAAGTCTCTGGACATATCCAGCCCTCCCCCATGTGATTCCAGTTTTTGGACACACCTCTCAGATACTCCGCAAATGCCACAAAAGGAAAAGGGGGAGATAAAGGAGGAAAGAGGGGGAAAAGAAACGGGAAATAGAAAAGCAGGGGAGACAAAGGAAGGGAGAGGAGGGAAGGAGAGAGTGTAACGTAAGGTACTTTATATTGACTGTTTCAATCCCCCTGGCTTCCAAAGCATAATTCAAGGATTGCTGCAATGCTCTGACCTTCTGAGGCATGTCCTTTGACTCTATCTTACAGCTAGAAACTCTGAGACCCAGCAAAAAAGGGGGCATTTGATGGGATGGTGCATACCTACAATCCCAGCTCTTAGCAGGAGGAGGCAGGAACATGCTAAGTTCAAAACTAACCTAAGCAACACAGTGAGACCCCATGAAAACAGGAAGAGAAAAAGAAAAGGAGGAAGCGGGGAGAGGGAAACTTTCTTAAGTACATTGAGAGGCAGCACATGAGATTCTGGTCTCAGGCATCTTTGATCTGGCCATGCTGAACCCCTGGGTGTGAAATACTAACGGGTAGATTCCTTTCACAAGGCAACCATAGCACGGGGACCAGATGCTCATGGGCAGACCAGAGCCACGTGAGCAGGAGCAGAGCCATTCCAGGCCTCTTTACAGATGCTGCTAGCTACAGATACAGGCTTCTGGGCTCCAGGGAGGCCCCAGTTCTGGTGAAGATACAACCCTGCTGCCTTCAGTCCCAGCATTAGCTTCCAAGCTGAAGTGCTGAGGCCTACTGTCAACTCTGCCCCTGCTTCCTGTGTAGTGAAGTCCCTTACTTTCCTACTCCGGGCTGTCCCTACCTGTATGATATGAAGGCTGGAGGTGACAGCTCCTGGGGGCCCTGTGTAGAAGGAAGAGCTCCAGGTTCCAGGGCACCTGAGGTTAAAAGCACCAGCAGGCAGGACCCCACAGTAAGACTGGCACTCTCTACCCTGGTCCCCACATGGACCTGAACACAAGCCTTCACTAGCCAATGAATGAACTGGTACAGCTGGAGCCCACCCGACTCACCCCAGAGCCTGCTAACATCCTAGCATCCCTTGCCTCCCTCAGGTCTCTGTACCTCAAACCTTTGTCCTTGCATTAGACCCTGAGTTTCTCACTGTTGGAGAAGGAAGAACACTTGGTAAGTACCTCTCTTCTGTCATACACAACTGTGGGCTTTAACAGACATTTCTTGTTAGGTTCCTACTGACTTATTCCTACCTGAGAAAGCTAGAGCTCAGAGAAGTTAAGTAACGTGTACAATGTCACACAGCTCTTTCATGTCAAGGCCAGAATTATAGCATGGGAGCAGTACAAGTTATCCTTTCATTGCCTGACAAGCCACTTACAGTAAGAGCCCTCTGCTTTCCCAGCCAGAGAAGAGCACATGAGTTGTGGAAGAAGGCAGCATGTTTTCCCAGGGAAGCCAGGGTTTGCAGCTTATGTGCAAGGCGACAAGATACAATAATGGAAGAGACACTTTTTTTTTTCCGTGTGTGTGTGTGTTTGTGTCCTATGTTTCTGTGTGTTGTATTGTGTCTGTGTGTGTTTATGTCCATGGTTATATCTGTGCAGATACATGGGTGCATGCATATGTACATGTGTAGAGGCCCAACGTTGACATTAGATATCTTCCTTGAAGCCTCTTCCCCCCAGTTTATTGAGGCATGGTCTCTCACTGAATTTGAAGCTGGCTGAGTCCAGCTAGTCTAGCCAGCCTCCCCCAGGTCTCCCTCTCTGTATAGCCTAAATGATGAGAATATAGGCGGATGCTACACCTACCCAGCTTTTATGTGGGTTCTGGGATCTAAACACCAGTCCTCACACTTTACCCACAGAGCTGTCTCCCTAGCCCCCAACATGAGCTACTGGTGACACTGGTTTTCTGATCTAGAGAGGATGGGCCACACCTACCTCGATGTCACAAGAACTAAACCTGACGATACATGTGAAAGCATCCGGCATGGGTACGTGATCCTCCTGCCTCTTCCTCACAGCCTGGCTTCAGCTTCTCTGAGGCTCAGTCCTTGCCTCTCTCAGATCTTAAACCCTAAGGTTTAGACATGGATAGACTCACCCCAGCCAATGTCTCTCCCATAAAGAGATGCCCCAGGCGATGGGCTCTTCCTCTTCTCATGCAGCCCCATCCGGGCATCCCTCCAAGGCAGAGGACACTGCACAGCACTAGATTTGGCAGTCCCTGCCTTCCTCTCCCTCAGCCTGGTCACTCGCCATCCTCACACACTCCCTCCAGCTGACCATTGGCACGCAGACACCGCAAGCCAGATGTTGCAGTTTTGTTAAGGGCAGCTTAAATAAAGCCTTTACAACAAAAATTCTTGGCCATTTAAGGGACGTCTCTCTTCTGTCTTCAGCTTTCTGATACAAAAGAGATTTTTAAGGAGAAAGGGGGAGGGGAGCAAGCACCCTATAAAGCAGAAGCTTGCTGCTGTGGCCACCAGGCACTGGCTGTCCTGCCATGTTTAAAGAGAGAGAAGGGGGACTTTGGGCAGGAGCCAATTTACCCCAGCCCCTGATGCATGCATGCCTGCCGCTCCAGAAGGTGCCTTGGGGGAGCTGAGCACTTGACAAGCATCTGGCAAATACCGTTAGCAGAGTTTAAAGAGGCTTGCCTTGGACAGTATTGGTGACTCCAACCTTCCCTCTCCTGGTGTGTTTTTCCAGTAGACTTCCCCATGGATGTGCTAGAGAGAGGGACAGCACCCACACCCCACCTCTGGAGACCAGGGTGTCTGGAACAATGCCCTGCGGCTGGATGCCCCAAGAAAAGTGACATTGAAATGACCACCTGCATAGAAGGTTGCCACAGGCACCACAACACTGCCCTGGCATTCCCAGAGAGAGCGAAGCCTGATGCAGTGTGCTTAGGTTTGTGCCTGACCCACACCACAGGAGGAACTATCAACCCAAAGAGGACCGAGGCTCCTAATAACAGCCAAGCAGCTCCTACCAAACTTTCACTCCCACAGACCACAGACAACACAAACTTTAGATAAAGAACTTAAGGGCATTGGTAAGACAAACCAGAAAAAGAAAAACAAAGGAAGAAAATGAACTCTTAGAAGTGGGTGCGTTTCATGTTTATAAACCTCTGCTCCTTAAAGCAGATATCAGACAAAGTAGCCAGATTTACAGAAAAACCATGTAAGCAGCTGGAAGAATCAGAAACTGAGAGCGAGTGATGGAGAGAGTAACAGAGAGGAAGCCCTGATCTTCTTTGTACATCAGCTCTGCCCAGCCCGTGCCCGATCCTTCAGGATGCCAGCACAGGAGAGCTCCAGACTGAGACTATAAAAACTGGATGGACCCTTCCACTTACTGCCCCCCCCCCCGGGGAGGGAATGGCTTGATGATTGAGTTTAGCCAAATTAAAAACTGTGGCTGTAGGTCAGTAGGCAGAGAGCTTGCCTAGGATGTATGAAGCCCTGGGTTCCAGCCTTAGCACCTAGGAAGCAGAGGAAAGAGGATCAGGAGTTTAAGGTCATCCTCAGCTACATAGCAAGTTCAAGTTCAGCCTGGGATACATGAGAGCTTATCTTAAAAAAAAAAATAAAAATCAGCACATTTCAGAGGAATACAACAGAACCCAGAGTCCCTCCGGCATGCCATTTCCAATACAATCTAAAATTGCTAGACAAATGAAGAAATAGGAAACTGTGGCTTTACTCAACAGGCCATCAAGTTTACTCAACACCCCAATGGTGGGGTGACATTGTAGCTTCAAGGCACACAAAAATTAGTGTGACATCACTTCGAAGGGGAAAGCTTGCTCTGAGCACAGAGAGCCCTGCTCCTGTCCCAGCTCCGCCCCGCACGGGTGTGTGACCTGGGGAAGTTGAGTTCTTTTACTTTTCTCTTCTGTCCTGAGAGACTGATGCAGCTTGTGCTCTCATGACCCCTGTGATGCCGAATGAAGCCACAACCTGAAATGCTTAAAGCAGCACTGATGTCTAAATAACAATTCCCCAAGTCCCCATCCAACTCTCAGGAATCTTTAAGCTCCCCTGAGGCCAGCGTGATCTACAAAGCAGGTTCCAGGACAGCCAGGGCTACAGAGAGAAAATCCCTGTATAAAAAAAAAAAGGAAAAAAGAAAGAAAGAAAGAAAGAAAGAAAGAAAGAAAGAAAGAAAGAAAGAAAGAAAGAAAGAAAGAAAGAAAGAAAGAAAAAGAGAGAGAGAAAGAAAGAAAAAGAGAGAGAGAAAGAAAGAAAAAGAGAGAAGCAAATATTTTTCATCCAATAACCCCAGGTCTCAGCAACTCTCAAACAACATTCTCAGAGAAAGCCTGGACAGCTGTGTCAAGTCCTGAGGACGCTTATATCCAGCCACGAATGACTTTGGCAGGACTCTAGGAGAGATTAAAAGAGAAATATGGGCAGGGCAATGGTGGCGCACGCCTTTGATCCTGGCACTCGGTGGGCAGAGATAGGCAGATCTCTGAGTTGGAGGCCAGCCTGGCCTACAGAGCAAGTTCCAGGACAGACTCCAAAGTTATACAGAGAAACCCTGTCTCGAAGACAGAGAGAGAGAGAGAGAGAGAGAGAGAGAGAGAGAGAGAGAGAGAGACAGAGACAGAGACAGAGACAGAGAGAGAGAGAGACAGGCTCCACAGGCAACAAAAGCACATTGTCTTTTCCTCACATATAGGAAGGTGCCTGGCAGATCCACCTATAGCAAAGGACAGACCCACAAAGGAAAGGAAAATGTAAAAAAATATATTGAACCTCAGTTTTGCATACAATACACACCTTCTGGAATGAAGGCCAGAGACCCAGGGGAAACTGAGCACCAGTTTTCTAAGGATAAAAGCTATGATCTCCTGGATAGAGAGTGGGAAGAATTTGCCAAAGGCTCTTTATTTGAGTTTTCTTGGCCTCTGAGTATAGGGCTGGATCCTTCTGGAATAGGGTCTCATGACCTACTATCTGGTGACAGAATTCTCAATGGCCATCCTTCTGGATTGAAGGCAGGGGAAAGCAAGATACCCTCTTACTTCTCTCAACTCCCCAGTTTCCCCTTCAGTATGAAATACTCATGGACCAAGGTGCCGTGTGAGGTGGGAGTGCTATCTCCTGGACCCCAACACCTACCTAGAACTTACTTTGTTTAACAGCTGGCTGGCATAGCTCTGCCTCCTCCATGTCCTCACTCTACAGGCTCCACCCCTCGCCTGGGAAGTCAAGCTAAGATTTGCTGTGATCCCATCCCTTCTGGCATCGTGACTGTAATGTCCAGTACAGAGTAACAGGAGTCGATGCCCATGGAAAAGGAAATTTGAGGGGTAGGTTCAGGATTAATGCAGTGTCTCCTGGCTCCCTGCGGAAAATTCATAAAGGATGACTCCATTAACCAGGCATGGAAGCACATACCTATATCATCGGAACACTCAGGAGGTTGCCAGCCCCAGAAAGCTGCAGAAGAAAGGGAAACTTCACCACAGCGCCATAGAAGACTCCAAAGACATACTCATGGCTTTGCTTCATTCCTGCTGCTTTTTTGTTTGTGAGCTATAAGGAGGGCTGATGGAAGGGAATGAATGTTAGTCCCATTTCACAAATGAAGACATTAAGACCCTAGAAGGTGGCATGGCTTGTGCCACTGTCACTCGACTTTGTGCTCATCTCTGGTCAGAGGATGCACGCCAGGTAGGTGACAGGAGCCATCCTTTGCTGATCAACATAAGAGCAAAGCCAGTCAGATCCCCCACCCTGCTGGGCTCCTAAGCCTCTGAGGCCTTTCTCTTGGGTATGAGCTCCGTGCTCCCTTTAGGTTAGACTTCTGGGGAGGACCATCATCCACTGAGAAGTGAGCAAGGGAACCTTCTTGGGCAGTTGAGTCTCTCTCTCTCTCTCTCTCTCTCTCTCTCTCTCTCACACACACACACACACACACACACACACACACACACACACACACTCACACTCACACACACACACACATACACACACACACACACACACACACACACACACACACACACACACACATCCCTGAAGAAGGCTTATGTCCACCTCTCAGTACTGTTCTGGAAGTCCAACCAGGCCTCTGGACTTGGGCCTAGTGTCCTGCAAGGCTAGAGAGTGTCCCCTTACCTCTGTCCATACTTCCATCTTCTTGGTACCCAGCCAAAGCCCAGTCCACAGGAGCCAAATTCAGATCTCTGGGCTGGCCCCTCCTTCTCTGAGGTCTGAAGGAGTCTTGTCCTTCATTGGACCCACCTTCCCCAGGTATCCAGGATACAACTTCCCCAGAGCTCATGGTCCGGGTGCTAGGGAATGGGGGTCCCTATGCTCTATCAGTCCTGCTCCCTTAGCCTCCCCCCACAGGCACCCCAGTCATGCAGACCAGCCCTCCAGCCTTCCCCCAGCCCCAGCACCTCCTCATGCTGCTATTCTGAGCTGCTCATAAATCACCGAGTTTGACTCATTTTTCTTCATAAATCCTGAGCTTCCAGGCTCCTGTTTGATTTGTGTTCCTGAATTATCCATGAAATTTTCAATGGCTTAGTGAACCACCAAGCTCAGGTCCCTTCGGCTCATAAGAAAAGCTCTAGAGGCCAAGACAAGTGATAGAAGGACCACCAAAATGGTAGGGATAGGGGGTGGGGAACATGACAATCCTGAAGAGAGGACAAGTCTGCATGGACACTTCTGGAAGGCCACTGAGCGAGGCAGAAGGCGCCACTGTAAGCTGCTACCAAAGGAGGTAGAATCTGAAGGAGTCACTTAGCAAGCACACGGTCTGCTCCGAGGACATGAGTCTCCACGTTTCTTCAAATCCAAGGACACCATTCCACAGAGCAAGAGGACTGGGAGGATGTAAGGGGTCGTGGGTTAGAGCAATTGCCCAGTTGGTAGAGGGTAGAGCTTGCACAGCATGCACAAAGCCTTGGGTTTCACGCCCAGCACCCATAAACCAGGTATGAGGGTGCATACCCAGAATCCCAGCCCCTGAGATGTGGAGGCAGAAGAATCAGGATGTTCAAAGTCATCCTCCATAGTGAGTTTGAGGCCAGCCTGGTATCTGTAAGACTGAAAAAAACCAAACAAACAAACAAACAAAAACCTGAAGTGATATCTCAGTTCCAACTTTTTTTGAGTTTTTTTTTTTTAATTATACTAAAACATGTTTGAAGTAAAACACCTTGATACACAGGTCAGTGGCATCAAGTACATTAATGACCTTGTATCTAGCCGTTGTCATGGCCAATCTGTGGAGCTTCACCTGGCCCTGCAGGCTCCATCCCCCAATGCAGGAAGACAAGAGGAACATTTAGGACTCACAGCACATCTGCAGTACTTTGGAATTTGTCCAGCCTGGAGTTGCCCAGACCCCTGTGGGGACATACTAAGCCTGAACCCCAGGAGAGAAGATCCCCTCACAATGCTCCCTATCTCCATCCAATGAGGAGCCCCTCCTCCTTGAAACACCTGCTCATCGCCTTCCAGTGTGAACTTGAGAAATAGCCCCCAGCTGCATCTGAGCTAGTAAAAACAGTGGGGATGGATGGTGGCCCTGCAGGCTGTAACCCAGCATCCCCCGCCTAGCCCCCCACCATGTTGAAAGAAGAAGACTTCTCTGAACTGCTCCCTTACTCCCTCTACCACCTGCCACTGAGCCTCACAGCCCCTCACTGAGCAATGACACACACCCCCTTTTAAAATCAAAAGCATCAATCCACACATAGCCATCCAAAAATGTTCCTGCCCGTTGCCAACCACAGCCCTTCCCTCTCTAGCAAGTAGATCACTGTTAAGGCCCAGGTGCCTAAGTTGGCAGAGGAGAGATTCACTCCTGGGAGGGGCCAGTGGATAAAATACATCTCACTGGCAGACACACGCACACTATGCACAGGTGAATGTGTTTAATTGCTGTGAGGAGTCACTTCCTGACAATAATGCTCACCCCCACACGTGTGGTGTGTGTAGGGGGTGGGGATGGTTCCAGATGTCCCTCATTGGAATGGTGTCCCTGTATGAGTCCTCAGTCTCCCTACAAGTAAATCATGCCTGGGCAAAGCTGGGTCTCTGGAGAGGTTTGGAGAGCCTCGAGGACAGCTGAAAGTTTAAAAAGCTTTGAGCCTATAATCCTGGTGATTTAGGAGGCTAAAGCAATTGGATGGAAAGCACAGGGCTAGCCTGGACTATAAAGTGAGTTCAAGGTCAGTCTAGGCAACTTAGCAAGACACCGTCTCAAAATAATTAGTTAAAAAAAAAAAAAGCTGGGGATATAACTCAGTAGCAAAGCACTTACCCAGAATGTACAATGAAATGACCTACACTTACTCTCCAATACTGTGCATGTGAGCACACACACACACACACACACACACACACACACACACACACACACACACTCTATGTATATATATAAGCTCATGGGCAGCAGTTACCCACAGTGACCATAGGAGGAAGGTTAAGACACTTTGGAGATATAAGTTAGAGTCATCCAGTCACTTCTTTGGTGTCACACGGTCTGGGACAAGCGTGCCCCCGCCCCCCCAACACACACACACACACACACACACACACACACACACACACACACACGTCTATTCTGCTTTCTTCCCCTGGGAAGCCCCAAAGAAGCTGAGCGGGATGGCTTGGGTCAACATGAGTCCCTCCTGTAACGCACCACTGCGGGCCAGCCTGGCCAGAAAGATACAGGCCCCATTGGACACCATCTAGATTCCCAGTCCCCACCACACTGTTCACAGTGCTTGACCAAGCCTTGGTTTCCTCATCTATGTAATGAGCTCAGACACTTGCTTGGTAAGGCGCTGTGCAGACACTCGGCACAGCACTCACCGAGCAGGTACTCAAAAACTCCTCCACAACCAGACATGGGGGTCCATGCCTGCTATCCCAGCATAGGGAGATTGTCATGAGTTAAGTCCTATCTGGAGAAAAAAGCAAGTTCCAGGCCAGCCAGGAATGTATAGAAAGACTATTCACACACACGCGCGCGCACAGAGAGAGAGAGAGAGAGAGAGAGAGAGAGAGAGAGAGAGAGAGAGAGCAAATAAACAAATAAACAAAATAAAATCAGATTGGCCAGAGACAAGGTGAGGGGTTTTGTCTTTAAAACAAAAAAGGGCTAGAGCTAGGTGGCTGTCTTGGTTAAGGTCACTATTGCTATGATGAAACACCATGAACTTGGGGAGCAAAGGGTTTATTTCGGCTTACACTTCCTGGTAATAGTCCATCACTGAGGGAAGTCAGGCCAGGAACTCAAGCAGGGCAGGAACCTGGAGGCAGGCACTGAAGCTGAGGCCATGGAGGGGTGCTGCTTACTGGCTTGCTCCTCATGGTTTGCTCAGCTTGCTTTCTTATGGAACCCAGGACCACCAACCCAGGTATGGCCCCCCCACCACAGTAGGCTGGGTCCTCCCCTATCAATCACTAATTAAGAAAATGCCATGTTCTGGCTATTACAAACAATGCTGATATGAACATAGCTAAACAAGTGTTCTTTTGGTGTGGTTGAGCATTCCTTGGGTATATGCCCAAGAGTGGTATAGCTGGATCTTGGGGGAGATGGATTCCCAATTTTCTAAGAAAGCGCCATATTGATTTCCAAAGTGGTTGTACAAGCTTGCATTCCCACCAGCAGTGGAGGGGAGTTCCCCTAGCTCCACATCCTCTCCAGCATAAGGTGTCTTCAGTGTTTTTGATCTTAGCCATTCTGACAGGTGTAAGGTGGTATCTCAGAGTTGTTTTGATTTGCATTTCCCTGATGATTAGGGATGTTGAGCAATTCCTTAAATGTCTTTCAGCCATTTGAGTTTCCTCTGTTGAGAATTCTCTGTTTAGTTCTATAGCCCATTTCTTAATAGGACTGTTGGGCATTTTGATGTCTAATTTCTTGAGTTCCTTATATATTCTGGATATCAGTCCTCTGTCAGATGAGGGGTTGGTAAAGATCTTTTCCCATTCTGTAGGCTGTCGCTTTGCCTTGTTGACCGTATCCTTTGCTCTACAAAAGCTTCTCAGTTTCAAGAGGTCCCTTTGATTGATTGTTTCTCTCAGTGTCTGTGCTACTGGTGTTATATTTAGGAAGTGATCTCCTGTGCCAATGCATTCAAGACTACTTCCTACTTTCTCTTCTAGCAGGTTCAGAGTAGCTGGATTTATGTTGAGGTCCTTGATCCACTTGGACTTAAGTTTTGTGCACGGTGATAGATATGGATCTATTTGCAGCCTTCTACATGTTGATATCCAGTTATGCCAGCAACATTTGTTGAAGATGCTTTCTTTTTTCCATTGTGCACTTTTGGCTTCTTTGTCAAAAATTATATGTTCATAGGTGTGGGGATTACTGTCAGGGTCTTCAATTCGATTCCATTGGTCCACATGTCGGTTTTTATGCCAGTACCAAGCTGTTTTTATTACTGTAGCTCTATAGTAGAGCTTGAAGTCAGGGATCGTGATGCCTCCAGAGGTTGTGTTATTTGTACAGGATTCTTTTGGCTATCTTGGGTTTTTTGTTTTTCCATATGAAGTTGAGTATTATTCTTTCCAGGTCTGTGAAGAATTGTGTTGCTATTTTGATGGGGATTGCATTGAATCTGTAGATTGCTTTTGGTAAGATTGCCATTTTTACTATGTTAGTCCTGCCTATCCATGAGCATGGGAGATCTTTCAATTTTCTGACATCTTCAATTTCTTTTTTCAGGGACTTAAAGTTCTTGTCATATAGGTCCTTCACTTGCTTGGTTAGTGTTATCCCAAGGTATTTTATGTCATTTGTGGCTATAGTAAAGGGTGATGTATCTCTGATTTCCTTCTCTGCTTCTTTGTCCATTGTATATAGGAGGGCTACTGATTTTTTTGAGTTGATCTTGTATCCTGCTATGTTGCTGAAGGTGTTCATAAGCTGTATCAGTTCCTTGGTGGAAACAACCTAGATGCCCTTCAACTGAAGAATGGATAAACAAAATGTGGTACATATACACAATGGAATACTACTCAGCAGAGAAAAACAATGACATCATGAGGTTTGCAGACAAATGGATGGATCTAGAAAAAATCATCCTGAGTGAGGTAACCCAGACTCAGAAAGACAAACATGGTATGTACTCACTCATAGGAGGACACTAGATGTGGAACAAGGATGACTGGACTGCTACTCACATCACCAGGGAGGCTACCCGAAAAACAGGACCCCAAGAAAGACACAGGGATTGCCCAATGATGGAGAAATGGAAGAGATCTACATGAACAGCCTGGACATGAGTGGGGGTAATGAAGGGCGAGGATCGAGGGAAAGAGAGCTTGGGGGAGCGGGAGATCCCAGCTGGATCAACAACAGAGAGGGAGAACAAGGAATAGGAGACCATGGTAAATGCAGACCACATGAGAATAGGAAGAAGCAAAGTGCTAGAGAGGCCCACAGAAATCCACAAAGATACCCCCACAACAGACTGCTGGCAATGGTCGAGATACAGCCCAAACTGACCTACTCTGGTGATGGGATGGCCAAACACCCTAATTGTCGTGCTAGAAACCCCATCCAACTACTGAGGGATCTGGATGCAGAGATCCATGGCTAGGCCCCGGGTGGATCTCTGGGAGTCCAATTAGTGAGAAAGAGGAGGGTTTATATGAGCGAGAATTGTTGAGACCAAGGTTGGATAAAGCACAGGGACAAATAGCCAAACGAATGGAAACACATGAACTATGAACCAATGGCTGAGGGGCCCCCAACTGAATCAGGCCCTCTGAATGGGTGAGACAGTTGATTGGCTTGATCTGTTTGGGAGGCATCCAGGCAGTGGGACCGGGTCCTGTGCTCATTGCATGAGTTGGCTGTTTGAAACCTGGGGCCTATGCAGGATCGCTTGGCTTGGCCTGGGAGGAGGGGACTGGACCTACCTGGACTGATTCTACCAGGTTGATCTCAGTCCGCGGGGGTGCCCTCGAGGAGGTGGGAATGGGGGGTGGGCTGGGGGGAACGTGAGGGGGGCCGGAGGGGGGAGAATAAGGGAATCCGTGGCTGATATGTAGAATTGAATTGTATTGCAAAATAAAAATAAAAAATTTAAAAAAAAAGAAAGAAAGAAAGAAAATGCCCTACAGGCTTCCCGAGCTCATGGAGGCATTTTCTTAATGGGGGTTCCCTCCTCTCAGATGACTTTAGCTTGTGTCAAGTTGACATAAAACTAGCCAGCACAGTTGGAGTCTTCTTGCCTAGCAAGCGTGTAAGGCCTGGGTTCCATCCCAAGAAACACACACACACACACACACACACACACACACACACACACACTCACACACACACACACGTTCTCGCAGGTACACTCAGGGAAGAAAAGAAGCATACACCACTAGTCAAGCGTCACACTCAGCGGCCCCTCCTATGCTCCTAATCCCCTTCATCCCCATGAACAGCCCAACTCTTGACCTAACACTGCCTGCTGCACGAAGGAAGCTCGAGGCTACTGTGAAGGCCATTAAGACAGCATGGGCTCTGTAGACCAAGGGCCCCAACCCAGGGCCTCTGCTGATTAACCTGCTCTTAAGCAGCAGCCTCATTAGCTGAGGTTCCTGGTCCCTGCTGGTCCCTCTGTGGCTGCTGCTTTTTTTTTTTTTTTTTCTTTTTCTTTCTTTCTTTTTCTTTTTTTTTTTTTTTTTTTTTTGGTGAGCAAGCAACCACACAGCTGCACCCTAAGTTACGAACAGACTTTTGCTGTTGTAATCAAATAAAACTTACAACAAAGAGAATTAGCCCCACACGGGCGCTGCGTGCCGTGATTAGTCTGCTCCCGGGAGATAAGCTCTCTAGGAAGCAAAGGCTGGGAGACCGAGCATTTCTTTCCGCCCTTTGTTGATTCTTCCAAGTCTTTGAAACGGTGGTGGCTTTAGATTTAATCCATATCCCAGACACACATATGGAAGTTCCTTCTCAGTGAATTCCAAGGACAACCAGATTGCCTGGGCACCCCACCCCATCCCAACACACCCAGGGTGAGCTGTCTGGACCTTGCGTGTGAGCGTCTCCCTGTTCTTCTCCTCCAAGGATGTGGAGAGCATCGGTTGGTCCTTTGGTCTCAGGGAGGTACAGTTAAACAAATGTGGGCTCCTAGTCGGTGTGGCTTGCATTCAAATCCCGTGTCACTAGGTAAGTGACCAAGAATGAGTCACATTCTCAACCCCTCAGCTCCTCTCTTGGTACCTGAGGGGGACGTGAGGATAAATGAAAGCACTCAGGGACACGTGGCACTGTCTCCCATGTCAGTCACACTGCTAAATTCCCAGCTTCACCTCTTCCAAACCATGCCCCTTGGTTTCTCCCAGTTCTGGCTTCCTCTTCCATCCAATCAGCATGGAAATGGTGCCTCCTGCGTGGGGTTGCTGTAGGGGCAAACAAGGACACCCCACAGAAAGTGCTGAGAAGGACACCTGCTGTGTGGAGAGCACAAAACCCATTGTGTGATGGTTGGCACTGGATCTTCTCCCGACTCCAGGGGGCAGCCCAGCAGCCCTGGGCATGGTAGCCTTGGAACTCCCAGCCATGCTGCTTGGAGGGAAGCTAATACCTGCTTCCATTAGGGCAAGTCTGGGGCTGGGAGGGTAGAATTGGGACAGGGAAAGGTTGGGGGAAGAAGTGAAAGTGGCAGGAGCCAGAGCTGAGGTAGGACAGGCTTCAGACCTTCGGGCTGCAACTTAGTGGAACTGATAAACCAAAAATGTGGGTCTTCGCCCTTGGCAATTCTAGGAAGAAATGCCCAGCAGCCTTGACTTTGAAATGTACTCCACTCAACTGTGAATGAATAATTTACAGCCTTTGATCTTATATTGCTGAGGAGAAGGAGAGGGAGAAGACTATGAGGTCTGTGGGTACCAGAAGAGAACACAGCACTTAACCCTCTCTGCCTACCTAGGCTTTCAAGCCTCCTACAGAGACCAATCTTGGGGTGTGGGCATTGGAAAGCCTGTTGTTCCTGCCCCTATTCATCAAGGCCACAATAATATGTCAGTGCTGGCACGTGACTAAGACCAGAGGAGAAGACAAAAGGAAAGTTGTAAACACAGAGGGCAGACAGCTATCCAGCTGTTCTTATCACTGCCAAAGACTCAGTCAGGTTGCCCCCACTTAGACCCAGCTCTCCTGTCCACAAGTCACTCTCTCCTCATGCAGAAAACATCCACAAGCCCTTTCTTCACCAGCATGGGTGTGAATGGCACTAACAGCTTCCACCTAGGATAGTACAAGTCGCAAGCGCCTATCGGCCAACTGGGGACTTCACTTCTTCATAAAACTGGGGACTTCACTTCTTCATAAAACCTGCTTCCAGGGGTGTCTCTCATAGAGCACCTGGGTTTTTGCTCACTTGCTGCTCTGCAGGAGTCTCTTCTCTCCAGACCCCTGCAAATTGGCAATGACAAAAAACAAATTCACTAAATGAGCGCTTTTAAAATTGAAATGTATCGCCGGGCAGTAGTGGCGCACGCCTTTAATCCCAGCACTCGGGAGGCAGAGCCAGGCGGATCTCTGTGAGCTCGAGGCCAGCCTGGGCTACCAAGTGAGTTCCAGGAAAAGGCGCAAAGCTACACAGAGAAACCCTGTCTCGAAAAAAAGAAAAAAGAAAAAAAAATTGAAATGTATCATTGCTTTCTTTAATCAAGTATTCCTGCATGGGACTGACTATGCTAAAATTCAGCATCATCCTCTTGAGGAAGGTCAGATGCCAGAATGAAGGGTCCTACACAGAATTGCCTGGCCCCGAAGACTTAGAGGGCAGATACAACTCCTGTTCTACAAACATACAAATACACATACACAAACACACATACTCACACAAACGCTCACATGTACACACATGCACATACACATGTACACACACACACACACACACAAACCACACATGGACAAGCATGTACACACATGGTGTTGCTCTCCAGGGACACATAAGTCACCAATGCTATTGGGTTGGAAGGGTTTGATGACCAACCATACACGTATCCCAAAACAACTGTCTCCGTGGTCCCTAGGCATTCAGCATCAGCCAGAAGCAAGGCCAGGCCTCTTCAGGTCCTACGATGACATATCTCTTAGGGACACACCTTCTCTAGCATCTGTTTCCACCGCCCCTCTCTCCTATTCCAGCAGACACAACTGTAGATAAATGACTCCATTGTGGAGAATGAAGTGTTTGGATATCCTGCACCTCAAAATCTTACGATGCTAGAAATCAATGAATAAACAGGCCTTGGGGTGTGAAGAATCATCATGACATGCCAACCAGATGAGAGACTCAGCTTAAGCTTGGTCAGCCCGGAAGCTATCCTGTCCTCCCTCAACACATGGCTCAGTCCTGACTGGCAGTGCCTGCTGGAAAGAAGCCACTGGTGTGAAAAGACCACACCCCCAACATTGCCTGTCCTTCTGTGGGGTCTCGGTCATGGCCCTGCTCAGGCGAGGGAAGAGCATCAATGGGTCTAGCTCCCTGTCTACCCCTCCTCTGTCTGCCCCTTGCTTTTGTTTCTTTAGCTAACCTTCCCGCCACACACAGGCATTTTCAAAGCTGACTTCCACTGCCCTCCAGGAATAGCTCAGCCGAACTCTGCATCCCCCACCTGAGACCTGCCCCTCGGCCTCAGCGGCACCACACCTGTGTTCCTGGAAGTTAGAGGCACAACCCAGGCTCTCCCTCCCCCAGCCATTGTGAATGCTGTTTTGTCATCAGAGAAACCACTCCGCTGACCCTGCCGTAGATCTTATGTGCCTTGGTGCACAGTGTCTGTGCCACCTCCTCTGGAAAGTCATCCAGTCGCGCATACCAGGAGTCCATCATTCCTCACTCAGGAACATTCACTCCTCCCTGTGACAGAGCTGTGGTCCTTGGGAGTAACAGCAGGGTCTCAAGTAGCTTGGTACTATCTGCACGGGTGCTTAGTCAAGGTTGGACAGAGACCTTGCCTTTCCCTGGGGCAGGGACCTCAGGAAAGGTGGCAGACAAACCTCTGCAGATCTCTCCTGGCCCACAGGCAGTGTGCAGGTGGGAGCCAGGCACTGTCTGGGTCTCAGAGCATAACCTTACCCACAGAGTACACGGACAGCCAGCATCTAGCTGGGCGCTTCCAGGGGCGATGGGTGCTGTGCTAAGCACTTAACTCTCATTATTGTATTTACTCCTCACAATAGCCAGGTCGTGGGGACGCCATTAGCACCGTTTTCAGGTGAGGAAATGAAAGATCAGAGGGGTTAATTGAGCTGACCAAAGCAACACAGTGACTAAGTGAAACAGAAAAAAATGAGGTCTGGCTGCCTCTGGAGTGTGGCTGTAATCCTCCGGGAGCTATTGTTGGCCCTAGGGCATTCACACCCACCACAGGACCCCACACCCAGGGCATTCACACCCACCACAGGACCCCACACCCAGGGCATTCACACCCACCACAGGACCCCACACCCAGGGCATTCACACCCACCACAGGACCCCACACCCAGGGCATTTACACCCACCACAGGACCCCACACCCAAGGCATTCACACCCATCACAGGACCCCACACCCAGGGCATTCACACCCACCACAGAACCCCACACCTAGGGCATTCACACCCATCACAGGACCCTACACCCAGGGCATTTACACCCACCACAAGACCCCACATGGCATTTGGTGTGAGGATGAAAAGGATCAGAGGCTCAGCTGAGACCAAAAGTGTCCCTCATGCCCTACCACATCAGGACTCAGACCCCTCCTCAAAGCATTAAAGACAGGAAGGATATCCCAGGGAGTCAGTTTCCCAGCAAGGGAAGCTAGTCCTCACCTGAGAGGTGAATGGTTTATCTTCACAGGCACCCAAAGCCTCATACAAACCCTAATGTCATGACAGGGCACCTGGACCATGGAAGCCCCATGCCCCCACCAGGCAGCTTCATCTCCTCCTGGGTTCTCCACTACAGGCAACCTGGAGAAGGGGAGCCAGGAAGAGGAGGAGGGGAGGGGAAGAGAGGAGAGGGAAGAAAGAGTAAAGATGGAGGAGAAGGAGTGAGGAAGAAGAGGAGGCAAGGAAGGAGTCAAGGAGAAGGAGGAGAAGGAATAGGGTGGGGAACCATCTTCTCTGGTACAGTGCTCGAGGCTAGAGGCACCAGGCTGAGGTAAGTGGGTAGCCAGGACCACACATGTGCTGGAGAAAACTTAAAAGAGCCACTTTTAAGAAAAGGGACAGGACCCAGTGTAATGGCACATGCTTATAATGCCAACATTTGGAGGCAGAGGGTACCACAACCAGTCTGAGGTCAGCCTGAGTTATGTGAGACTCTATCTCAGAAAGCATACAGACAGGGGTCTGGAGAGGTTGCTCAGAATTTAAGAGTACTTGTTGCTCCTGCAGAGGACCCAGGTTCAATTCCCAGCACCTACATGGTGGCTCACAACCACCTGCAACTCTAGGTCCAGAGGATCTGTGGTAGTTTGAAAGAAAAATGGCCCCCAAAGGGAGTGGCACTATTAGGAGGTGTGGCCTTGTTGCAAGAAGTGTGTCACTGAGGGGTGGGCTCTGAGGTCTCCTTTGCTCAAGCTATGCCCGGTGACATAGTTCACTTCCTGTTGCCTAGGAATCAAGATGTAGCACTCTCAGCTACTTCTCCAGCACCACGTCTGCCTGCACGCTGCCATGTTTCTCACCATGATGTCAATGGACTAAACCTCTGAAACTGTAAGCCACTCCAACTAAACGTTTTCCTTTGTAAGAGTTGTCATGAGCATGGTGTCTCTTCACAGCAATAGACAGGATCCAACACCTTCTTCTGACTTCCTCGGACAGCAGGCATGCATGTGGTGCACATGCAGGCAAACCACTCACACACATAAAATGATTTTTGAAAAAGCGTGCATTTAGACACGCATACACGCATAACAAATGACAGGATCCTGGGCAACTCTCTATGTTGTCTGAGCCTCCATGTCTGGAGCTTCCATGTGCCCATCTGAGGAGAGGTGTGACTCCTGGGGAACTTCAGGCAGCTTACTTGGGGGACAGCTCTGTAAGGAGCCCAGGGTATGTAGATATAAGGAACTATGGCACTGGTTACAAGCTGACATCAGCAGCCTCACCCTCGATGTCCCTGACTTGGTAAATGAGCAAAGCCCAGCATAGAAAGGGTGAGTAAATTACCAGTGAGCTGATGGGACTACAGGACAGCTAGTAGCTCCAGGCTCTTCTCTGACCACTGAGGCCTGCAGCCTCTATCGAGCAGAATTCAAGTGGAAGAGGCAAAGGTAGGTAAGGATCCGTGAGCTCCTGATGCCTTCCTTACTGTAAGCAACTCCAGGGCATCACCCTCATTGGCAGGACGCTGAGGCCCACAGTCCTAGGTCCCCTGTTGGAGGTCTGAGTCCAAGTTGGCTAATTCTGCTTCCCTGTTGCTTGGACCCCAACCTCCCTATGCTCTACATCCTACTCTCCAGTGGCCACCCGCCTTTCTTCCCCGAATCCAATGCCCCTCTTGCCCTAGTAACTGAACATCCTGTAACTTGGATGCCCTGCCTTGTGTATCCTAGTGAGGTACTTCTCTCTCTCCCTGCTCAGGCAGCCATCTAACTGATGCCATCTGCTTCCCATGGCTGTACCTGAGAGAGGCCTAATGTGGCTGTAGGCAGGCACCAGAAGCTCCAAGATCTGGGGTAGAGCCTTCCCCTGGGGGACCAAGCTGGACCTCAGGGTCCTGAGATACTCAATCATATGCCCAACACCCAGGACACCCTGACCCTTAAAGGCCAAGATCTTCCCTTGGGTGTGACTTGGGAAGGGAGCAAGGGAACCTTGCCCTTCTCCCTCCCCCTGAGGGGCCCCCACCTAACCCTGGGAGCAAGTAGTCTCCACCAGAGACTCTGCAGAGGGTGCGTGGGGCAAGGCTGCCCCCCACAGGCAGTTGGAGGAGGAAGTCTCTGGACTCAGCTGAAATCTCTTCTCCAGCACCAGGAGAGGGTGTGGGCTGTGTAGAATCTCTTTGCTGGATTATCTCCATGATCCTCAACCTCACCCTGAGGCAGAGAGAAATCCATTTAAACGATGTCAAGAGAGAACTCAGAACTAGGTGGGGGCTGAGGGTTTCTAAGCCCTGCATTAGGATGTGGGATTTGGACAGAGTGAATCTCAGAGTCAGATCCCTCACCCAGCACGGTCAGGGGACACTGTCCATGACCACATACCCCTTCCCTGTCCTGACTGCTGACTCTGTGGTTGGTCCCTTCCATCTCCTTCATCTCATGGCCTCCTGTTGTCTGAAAGTACTTTCAGAGATCCAACCAAGATCTCTCCTGCTGCAACTTAAACTGGGACCCAAAGCCTGGCTGGAGTCCTGGCTGTCCAGGGCAGGAAGAGATGAGTGCAGGGCACCAGAAGAGGAGAAAACAGGACAGAACAAGTGTGGGAAAGGAGTCGGTGGGAGACAGAAACTGGAAGCTGCGGGCCAGGGGAGACACATCACAGTGCAGGGAGCATCTCTGCAAGACAATTGCCTGTGCTTCTGTTGGCCCAAAGCCTGGTTTCCTCCAAGACAAGCTAGCTGCTCTTTTGCATCATTGGAACCGATCTGTAGCAGGGAGCCTGGGCTCGGTCAGTGATAAAATCGTTAGCCCTTGCTTCAGAGCCAGCTCCAGTATGGAGATGGCTGTCTCCCAGCCAGGCCAGCCCTGGATCTTTTTGTTGGTTTCATATACTATTTATTTATTTATCTAACATTGTTACCATGGTGGGCATGCTCATGCCTCGTGTGGAGGATAGAAGACAACTTCTGGAAGTCTGGTCTCTCCTTCCACCTTGTTGAAGCAGGGTCTCTTGGTATTTCTATCATGTGGTTGGTGTATTCCAGGCTAACTGGTGCTCAAGCTTCAGGGAGATTCTGAATTCAGCTTGCCACTGCATTCAGCTTTTTTTTTTTAAAGTGGGTCTGGGGATGGAACTCAGATCATCAGACTCACACTGCAAATGCTCAGACCCACAGAGCCATCTTGCATGGCCATGTTTTATATTTTTGAGATGGAGTCTCATGTAACCGAGGCTGGCCTGGAACTTGCTATGAGATGCTCTAATGGACAGGGCAGGCAAGTCAGTTCCCTATCTGCATCCCAGACTCCTCCCCTAGTGGGGGGCTCTCTCCATATGGGGGTAAGCATTCCCTCTGTATTCTGACTCTGCAATTCCTGGTACCAGCCACAGTGCGGATCTAATTAGTTGAGTCCAGAAATCACCAAAAAGACAAAATACATGGGCTTTTTTCTGGCTCTGTCCTGGAGGAATCCCTGGAACCGTTCTGTCTTTAGCTAAGGTAAGGTCTTTCATAGCCCCCATATCTAGTATGGGTAGGACTATGGCCAGGCACAGGATCCCATCTTAGAAAAAACCACAGGACATTTGCTCAGCAGGGCCATTCACTGGTTAGCAGGTTAGAGCCATGAAGCCCAGAGAGGGCCAGAGGCTGGCCTAAGGTCAAAGAGTGAGTTATAGGTAACATGCTGAGACAAGACAATGCCCAGTCCCTGTACCCACCCTTCTTCTGAGGCCAGAGACAACTTCACCAAGCCAAGAACCCTTCCTCTACAGAATAGTACCTGGTGCCCAAGTATACAGGGAGACTTGAGTTCAAATCGCAGCTCTTATGCTTCCTACATAAACACCTCAGACACTCAAGCTCACATGTAACATGTAACATGAAAGTATAGAGTCGGGTACAGTTCCACATACCTATAACCCCAGTTCTTGGGTACTGAAGCAGAAGGAATGCTAGTCTGAGTCTAGCCTGGGCTGCATAGTAAGGGTCTGTCAGAAAGTGGGGAGGGGGCTCTAATTGCTTACTTCCCAGGGGAGACGACGGCCATGAGCAATGTTAAGGATGCAGGATGTACTTGGTCCATGAAAAGCACACAGTATTGGTAAGCCAGCTCTGTCTTCACATGCACGTGCACCGGCACACTCATGTGTGCTCACACGCAGGTACTCCACGCTCACAAACTCACCCACTCACACACAAACGGAAAATATTAGTGAAAGGGAAGAAAATTAAAACCTGCCAACAGCCTGAGGCTTTGTCCCACCCCTGCACACAGGTAGTCTTGATGACTAGATGAAGGGACTCAGGGAAGAGGGAGAGGAGGAAGCAGACCAAGGTCCCCCAAGGGGGCAGAATTCATCCTAAAGTTAAAAGGATAGGGACCAGGCTCGCCACAGTCTGGCACCACCTCTCCTAACTGGCCCCTGCTGGTCACCTAGCAACAAGCATCTCTCCCAAATCCTTCCTAAATTGCCCACTACCTCCTCTTCTATAATTCCACCACTCTCCCCCCACATCCCACACATCTTCTAGGGCAGGTTCCCAGGCCTGAAGACTCATGGGAGTCTTTCTGAGAGCCTTAATGAGAAGGTGCTGGGATATTCTGTGTGGAGACCAGAGCAACTGGTCTGGAATGGGCAGAACAAGAGTGTAGAAGGATATCATGGCCCTCCCTGAACCATTCAGGCAGGATGCAGAGCCATGTGAGACCTTGTTCAAAAAATACAGCTGTAAAATCCCCAAATTTCTTACCCCTAGGAAGTGTTGGGGAAAGGCCATGTGGAACAGAGGGGAAGGGGGAAGAGGAAGCCCTTGCTGAATCTGAACTGTCATATGTCCCTTATACTAACTTCAGTCTAAAAACCCATACAGTTTTCAGGACTATGAGCCCAGGGGAGAGGAGCCCTCTGCCCACAGTCAACAAGTAAACTGCAGCAGTCAACCTCCCCCCCGCCCCCACACACACACACACCAGGACTGGATCTCAGATCTGGCCAACTCCCAGCACACTGTGATTCTATGGCCAGGGCCAGGAGGCCAGGAGATAGAGCTTGCTAGAAGGCAGGCTTTACCAGGGAGCCCAGCCCACACAAGGCCACTGGTAACCAGAATGCACCTGCCTGGACCAGGGCAAAGGCCAGTCAGTGGTCCTCATCCCCACCTACCCTCCTGGGGTTTTCATCTACACTTTGCTTCTTGTAGTCCTAGGCTCAGGCCATCAGCCCTGCCCCCACCAAAGCCCTGCTAAGACCCTGGCTTTCTGGCACAGAGATCCTGGGACATGGATGAACCCTTGTCACCTGCTCTTCCACAGACAAGCTTCCTTAATTGCTATGACACCTTAGCTCCGTCTTCCTAAACACCCCACGCAGCTTCCTGGCCCTGGGCCCACACCGACCCACACACCTGGGATGCCTCCAATACCAAGAAGGCCCTCATTGCTTTGCTGCTGCAGAAGACACCCTCCCTCCTCAAGACTAACCAGATGCACGTGCTCTTCCCAGACTCAGAACACTCCGGCTTCCATTCCCACCACACTTTCAGCCGCTTCTGACCTCAAAGGGGCAACCCTGAACTAACGTCACAGACTAGACCTGGGAACAAATTCAGGACAGTTGAGAGGCTTGGAGTCCTGCACCAACTTCCCTTGTGACCTCAGGCCAGCCACTTCTCTGTGCCTTGGGTTTCCCATCTATGAAACAAGGACAGTAGTAGTACTCTCTTCAAAGGATGACTGAGGAGTTAGAAGTGACAGGCACTAGAACGGGACAGGACACTCATGGCAACTCTTGTCAGCTCCTCTCCTGTGGATGGAGGGAAAGCAAGCCCCCAACCTGGGCAAGGCCACCAGCAAAGTGACAGGCCTAGTGTTGAGCTAGTTGGACCCAGAGACATTCTGCTCTGTTCTGCTCCCCCAACCCTGGTCAGGGACATTCCTCTTGTTGGGGGGAGGGCCTACCAAACTCCCTGCCTCTTTATGTTCTGAGAAAACCACAAATGGTCCAGAGTCAACTCCTGCAACTCCCCTACCCTCAACTCCCTGAGGTAAGCCTGCCCCAAGGCCTCTGGAGCACAGCCTCGTTCCTGCTGAAAGGCTGCTATCCTCCAACGTTCTAATTAAAGGACAGTCTCCTGTCCTGGTCTGGGCTGTGCTCTTCTTTCTCTCCATCGTTGTCTCAATCCATTCCCCATCTAACACCCAGGATCCAGGTCTGGCGAGGTTCTGTTACTGTCCAAGGGTCTTGATTGGGTTCATTGTGTCTGCCAGCTAAAGAATTAAAAGACAGGAAAAATCTCAAATTGTGACGGGTGGTAACGGAGAAATCACAAACACCGCAAACAGCAGCCAACAGAAAAGGCTTTTGCTGGGGGGTAAGGAGGCGCTCCAGTGCCGCAGACACACAGAGGAAAAGGCCCCCTGCACAGCAGAAGGGGTCTCGGGAAGCTGAAATTCCAGTCTCTTTTCTAAGGCTGGGGTCTTTACTCTCTGGAGAGTCTTCCTCCCCTGATTTAGGGTTGGTCAGTTTGAAGAAAGACAGGGTGGTTGATTGGCCCACGACTGTTGTGTTCCACGTCCTGACTGGGCCTGGAGCTCAAGCCAGTCCATCAGCAGGGATCCCACCAGCAAAAGTGTGTGTGTGGGGGGAGCCTACAAGGCCTTTGTTTTAAGCTGCCAGGCTTAGGAGAGTATCAGGTTAGGAGAGTGAGGAAGAAGTCGGCCATCTTGGAAGTTCACCACCCTTATTACCTAGCTAGGGACCCTCCCGCTGTCTGTCTGCCTGCCAGGAAGTCTAACTCTTACTTCCTCTGTTCTACAAATGCAGCAGCCATGTGCCCAGCATCACCAGGGCCAGAGCATGGCAGACCTCAGCTTCAAGCCCAGAGCAGGTTACTGACACCTAGAGAGGAGGAGCCTTCTGCAAAATGCCAGGGCAGTGACTTTCCTTGCTCACTTTCCTACTGACCATAGCCCAGTTCCTCCCCTCCTCTCCCCTCCCCACGACGGAAGCATCAAAGCTCGGAAAAAACATCGAAATTGCCAAATGCAATTTCTCTCCGGAGACGACAAATTTGCTGCAATTTGTATTTCCAAACAGGAGCTGCAGTTCCTGAGCGGCTCCCAGGCAGGTTCCCCGCCCCCACCAAAGCATCCTCCATCCCACCTAGGATGGTGCTCACCCCATCTCTGCTGCAGGGGAAGAGGCACTAAGGGTTGGGAGGTTGTCAGAGCAAGGGCAGGAAGCAGGAAAAAGAAACAGTCGCTCCCGCAGACCAAGCTCAGAGTTCCCAACCCTCAAATGGGCTGCCAGGACCAACTCTGCATGGAGTGAACAGGGACGTAAGTGACCCTGGTAAATGACAAGCTGGGCCGGGACTCATTACCCAGAAATCCTAACATATTCAGCAGCTTTGTCACAGTCGCTGTGCTTTAAACTACTAGCGGCCAGGCTGGTCGGGCCGGAGCCTGGGGGCGAGTCTCTTCCCCCCAGACAATGGCTCTGTTGCTGCCGACAAAGGTAGCTTTGACTAAATCTCTATCTTAGAAAGAAAACTTTAGATTCAAAGGCTAGGGTGGAAACCTGAGAGCTCAGAGACTAGAGTAGCGATAACTTTCTCTCTTTGCCGGCGTCCGTCCACAGACTCCTCCTTCCTTCCACAGACCCCTCCTTCCTTTCACAATGCCCCGACTAAAAAGCCCAGGCTTTGCTCCTCCCCGCTACTTCCTGTCAACCAGTGGCTAATCCCACCCCTCTGAGCCCAGGTTAATTTTACTTAACGCAAATGCAACACATCTTTACATAGGTACGTAAATGCAGCATAAGCAAATATAACACATCTTTGCCTAGTTAAGTATTCCACAACATTCAGCCATCTATGGTGAGCTAAGTAGCCTTCCCCCTTTTGTCTGAAGGGGCTGTGGGGCCGGACCACTCTCAGGTAGCTAGTGGTAAGATGTAACATTAAAGTCTGGTTTCCCTGTCTGACTTCTTCCTGTGATCTTGGTGACCTTGGGCCACCCCCACCATCTGAGTGTTCTCAACTGCAGATTTAAGAGATTGCATGGCTGTTTGTTTTGCTTGTTTTTGTTTTTTACACTGGCGCCCCTTGAACAGGACGTGCTGGTTAATTTCCTGTGCCAGCTTCTCTGGGCACTAGACATTGCTCTGGGTATGTCTCCGGGGGTGTTTCCTGGTGTATGTCTGGTTGAGATTAGCACTTGGGCAAGTAGACGGAGAAAAGCAGATGGCCGTTGGTTGAAGGCTTGAACCCACCCTGCAAAGGAAAACAGTTCCGCCCCACCCCCACCCACCCCCACCCCGCCTGCCTGCCATCAAACTGACTTGGGCTTTTTCCTACCTTTTCTCTTCAAGGAAATGATGACCATTCCTGGTTCTGGGCCTGCCAGCCTTCAGATGGGAGGCACATCCTCCTCCCTGGGACTCTCAGGCCTGCGGACACAGACGAAAGGAAAACCCAGTTCTTCTGAGTCTCTAGCTGGTCACCCACTCTGCCGATCTTAGGCTTGCCCATATCCATAAGAGAATGAGCCAGTTCGTTCTGTGTATTAAATGTCTGTGTGTAACAAATGTATGTTAGCTACGGCCTCCTGGCTTTTCGTTGGAGAATCCTGATTAACGCACAGGGTAACCTTGAAATCTATTCCTTCTCTTTGATTTGTATTGTGAAAGGTAGACTTTGCTTGTTTTCCAAGGCAAAATTCAATTTTCTAAAGGGAAGATTCATTTCCAAGATCTAACACTGACTCAGCCTATCACTCTGTGAATCCTCCCTGCCCCCAGGGGATCCTGCTCTGGCCAGGCAGAGGGGTGGGGCCTCATCCCAGCCAGACTCTGAAGCTGAGAAGAGGGCCCTGGTCCTGCTCTCCTGGCTTTGAGAGGCCTAGGAGCTGGGAGCACCCCTCTGTGGTGAAATCCTGACCTAGGGCCCTTTCTCCCCATGAGAACAGAACCTTCTGGAGGAGAAACCTCAACCATCTCTCCATCTAATGGGTCTTTAATCACCCCACCCCCCCCCACCCCCCCCCACCCCCCCCCACCCCCGATTCCTTATTTGCAGATAGAGCAATGCTGTAGAACTCCACAAACTATGGCCAGTTTGTTACTTGGCTGGCTCTTGTGAAATTATTCTATTGGCCACGCCCTACTCTCAGGGCTACAGGATTGTTGGCCCTGCGATCTGTGCGAACCGAAACAAACTGCCACTTCTCTCCAGATTCTTATTTCTTGGTATTTGAGGAACCAGCCATCTGGGAGACATTTGAAGCTAGATCTTTACCTCACTCCATACACCAAAATAAATTCCAGATGGATCTCAGTGTTTAAACATACACAATGAAACCACAAACGTCCTCACAAAGACAGAGAACTCTTAATATGAGCAAAATTCTCTGTAGGACACAAACTATAGCCCAAAGAAAAGTCAAAGTGCATACATTTCAGCTCCATAGAAAACTGCTAACTTACATGAAAAAAATTGGAACAAAATTAAAAGACAAACGATGAAGGTTGATACTCATTAGTCCATAGTTCACCAATAAAGCTGATTGCTTAGAGAACTGGGAATTAATGAGAAAAAGACAAAGATCCCACTTTAAAGATGCGTAAAGAGCACAGTCAGGCGGTTCACAAAGACAGATAGACTAACACCAAACAGCGGTCTCCATAACAAGGGAAAGTGCAGCAGCTGGAGCAGGACTCTGGCGTTGTGTATCTGTCATGGAAACAAGTCTAGGTTTGATCTCTTTTGGGAAAACAGGAAGGCTGAAACTCTGATGGTTAGGGCTGTAAGTTGATAACATTTCTATTAGGTGCAGTTTGGCAGGATCTGACCCCAGCACACCCTTCTCTAGGAACTGATCGTTTCGTGAGGGCAGACTAACTCATGTACAGTATCCCCCTACTTTGAGTACAACAACCCACTATTGGGCCTCTGGGGTAGGCTGCTCTCTGGGCCTCAGTTTCCTCTCCTGTGAAATGGGACTATCAAGAGGCTCAGCCTCAGAGCGTGTTGTATCATGTGCATCCATAAAGCCACTAGGAGAGTTGGGCTGATGTGGAGGAAAGTCTCAGGAGCAGTAAGTACTCCTGCCATACTCATGACCAATCAGAGGCTGAATGACCATTTGAGGGAGGACTTTGGAGTGGGCAAGTCTATGGTGATATTTTATTTGTGCTGAAATTTGATTTTATTTGTATGTTAATAAAGTTGCCTGGGGATCAGAGCTAAGAGCAAGCCATTTAGTTGAAGCCTGGCAGTGGTGGCACAATCCGATCACATGGCAAGCAGAATCTCTGTGTGTTCAAGGACACAGCCAAGCGGTGACCCGAACCTTTCATCTCAGTGCAAACCATAGAGACCTGGAGGTCTGTATAGACAGTGACGAGGAGGTCATGTGGTTGGGTTTAGAACCAATGAGAAGGCAGAACAGAAAGGCAATAAAAAGACAGGACACAGGAAAAAGGTCTCTCTCTCAGGGGAAGGACAGCAGCCAGTGGTAAGATAAGGTGGTCTCAGCTCTTGGCTACTGCTCCATCTCTGGGCTTTTAACTCTTTATTTGGCTCTGTGTTTCTTATTTAATAAGACCGTTTAGAATTACATCTACACAAAGTCTACCGTCAGCCCCCTTTAGAAGGAGGAGCCTCTTTTTGGCAAGGCCAATGACCAAGGTGCCTGTGGCAGGACAAGACTGCTGAAGCTGAGTGTGATGTGTGCAGGTGTTTGGTCAGTAATGGGAAAGACCAAAATGATCTTCATGGGAGCAAATCCTGACACTGCCTGACCAGACCCCACCCCCTGGGGGATGGGCCACTTCGGTTCAGGAAACTGGGCCATTACCTTTCTTAGCAGCTCTTCCTGAGTGATGCCAAGCCCTGCTTAACTGTCTCTAACACTCTCAAAATGGCTGACACTCTGTGGTGTGTTTTCTAAGTGTCAGGCCTTGCTAAGCACCCAACAGTTCATTTTTTCATCCAGCAGCCTTGTCACGTGGCAGTCACTGTTTTCCCCCATTTGACAGAAGAGGAACCAAAGCTCCACCATGGGGGATTCTCCCAGCAGTTATATCTCTGTATACTCCAGAGGGCCACCTCTAAACTATATGCATCTGTTTCTCAGAGCTATCTGTCAGAATGACTCCCACCCCAAAGGACTTCTCTAAGTATAAGGTCAAACTGGTGTGTGTGTGTGTGTGTGTGTGTGTGTGTGTGTGTGTGTGTGTAGCTCAGGGATCAACCTTGATCTTGGGTATGATTCCTCAAGAGCTGTCCTTTTTTAAGACAAGGTCTCTCATTGGAACCTGGGGATTATCAGTTAGGCTAGGTTCACTGGCCAGTGAGCTCCAGGGAGCCTTCTGTCTCCGCCTCCCTAGTGCTGGGGTAGCAAACATGGCCCACCACACTCCACTTTTTATAGCATAGAGGATCAAACTCAGGTTCACACACCTGCATGGCAAGCACTTTACTGAGCCATCTCTCCAGGCCTGAGACTGGTATGGGACAAGGCCAGGCTATGAGAAGACTCTGTCTGTTTCTCCATTTTCAGATAGGGCAGGAAACCTAAGCTGGCCCACCCAGTAATGACAGAACCGCAGCTGTCACATCCTTCCTGACCCATCTCTTCAAGAACTGAAGAGCCTCAGAAACGTGGTCATAGGTAGTGGTGGCAAGGAGGATTTAGAAAGACCAATAAGCAAGGGTGAGTCAGGCGGTGGTGGTGCACACCTTTAATCCCAGGCCAGCCTGGGCTGCAGAGTGAGTTCCGGGACAGTCGGGGCTAGACAGAGAAACCCTGTCTCAAAAAACAAAACAAAACCAAAAAAAGAAGAAGGAGGAGGAGGAGGAGGAGGAGGAGAAGAAGAAGAAGAAGAAGAAAAAGGAAAGAAGGGAGGGAGGGAGAGAGACAGAGAGAGACAGAGACAGAGGGGGGAAGGAAGGAAAAAAGGAAGGAAAGAAGGAAGAAAAAAAAGAAAGAAAGGGAAAGTGTGAGTGACCAAGGCCCCTGAGTGCCCTTGTCATGCTGAGAAAGAGCCTCAAAGAACCAGAATGCCAATCAGTCAAAGCCATTGACCCCACAGAACCAGAATGCCAGTCAAGCCATTGACCCCACAGAACCAGAATGCCAGGCAAGGCCATCTCCTCTCCTTCCTTCTGCACAGGGCCAGTGCATGTAGGCTCCAGCTCTACCAGCTAATTGTCTTCCAAACAGATGAGGGCTCAGCACCCGGCTTCCTTCCGGGAATCCTTGCAGTCCCCTTTAGCTTAAGATAAATTGTTGCTTCTGATTCAATTTCTTGCCCCCTCCCCCCGTCCCCGAGTGGTTTCCTAAAACAATAAGCAAACACATTTCTCATTCCTGCATTCAATGCTTCAGGCAAGGAGCAGAAGCTCTGCTTAGGGTTCCCAGCACAAACAGGGAGTGAGCCCAAGGCCCAGCCAGGGGATTGTGGGGGGTGGGGGGGTGGGGACAGCAGTGGGCTCCAAGGAGGACTCAGTTCTCCATGTAAGGTTTGGATACCCAGGGCCCAGCTTGCTTTCCTCTGTCTGTAGTAAGATCATTGTGTTATGTGTTGGGGAGAAAGACATAGGCCTAGGTCATCATGTGGGATTTTATTGACCTACACACCACCACCTAGATTTCATCATTATACAGCTCTGATAGAGGCTGTGCTGGGTTCCAGGGTAGCAAGGAGATGAGAAGGCTTTGAAGAGTGTGGGGGTGCATTTGTAGTGCCCCACTCCCCCCAACTTAGTTGCCAGCCAGATGATGGGGGCAGAAACATTTCATGTTAATTATGGCATTTATATGTCAATGATCTTTAGAATTGGAGTGTGTGCAGGGCTCTGCGGTCAGCACAGTATTGGCACACACCATCTCATGATTGCCGCTGTCCTGAAAAGGAGGAAGCAAAGGTCCTGGGAAAAGAGGCTGGCCTGGGTCTTCGTGGCCTGTGAATGGCAGAGCTGGAGTTCAAATTCATGTCTGTCTGACAACTAAAACCTGTCTTCTTCCTCCACTTCTAGAGATGTCTGTGTGTCCCTTAGGAGAAGGATGCTTCAAGGAAAGCATTGAGAGTGAAATGGACCCAAAGTGGGGTTGAGGAGGACAGGGGACAGATGGCTGTGACTCCTTATGGGCCTTTCCTGTCTACACACATGGCTAGGTCTGTCTACACACATGGCTAGGTCTGAACTGAGAGAATCCCTGCTCTCAGGGTGATCACCTCTCTTAACTAGCCAGCCACTGTGGACAATGGATCTTGGTAAGTGTTAGGTCTCAAACCTGGGACAAATGGGTAACTGAGGTGCTCATTAACATATCAAAGCAGATGCTGGCTGCCCGGTTCTCCTAGCATCCCCTCAATCTCTACCTGTTACAGGGCCCTCCTGGCTGGCATACTCCACCCCCTACCCTGAACTCTCCAGCCCAGGTATTGGGCTGTGCTTCCCTCCCCACCGGCTCCTCTGGCACCTATATAACTCAGTTATTTTGGCTATGCCAGTCTCTTGGCCCAGGCCACCCCTCTTGGTCAGCAGCTCCTCTCCCTGCCTCCTTCTCCTCACATGGACCAGCTCAGGGTCATATTCACTCTGGACTCTTCCAGACGTCTCTGACTATGCTCTCCCTCATATCTACAATAAGCCTTCTCCTCTACCATACCTAGAAGCAGTTATGTCCTTCCTTTTTTATTTTTATTTTTTTCATTCAGTAAGATTTTGAAGAAGTGAGGTGTCTAGTTGGTATACATCCTTAGTCCCAGCACTCAGGAGCCAGAGACAAGGATATCTCGATGAGTTCAAGGCCAGCCTGGTCTACATTGCAAGTTCTAGGCCAGCCAGTGAAATTGTCTCAAAATAAAAAGATTTTGAAGAAAAGACACCTGTTCTGTTAACTTGGATGTGCATTTGGCCTGTAGTTATGGAGTCGTGTCTGTGTGTTGCGGGAGGGTCTGTAATCAACTGCTATTTTGAAATGTGATTGAAGAAACAGGAACAAAGCTTGTACTGGCTACTGAGCTGTGACATCCATCTCATCAGCTCTTCCTGATACCCTGTCCAGGGAAACATTTAAACGGCCACAATCTCCAATTGCACAAATCAGGAAACAGACTCCCGGAGAGGGGACAGCACTTGACAGGTCTCAGATCTGAGCCTGCGCTCAGGTGTTCCGTTGTTTACAACATCAATGTCAAGAAAGAGTGACCAGAGCTCTGCAGGGCCCCAGAGCCCAACAGCCACCACGTGGTATCCTCCTAGACGTCTCAAGGGCTTCTGACAGTCCCCTCACCATTCTAAGAACATCCGGTTAGGAACAACAGTGATAAACGCTAAGGTTTATTGATGAAAACAAGCTTGGGACCAGTTGACTAGAAAGTTAAAACAAACCACAAGAGTGTATCGGAATCCAAGGGATGCTGTTTTTATGCCTTGTCAAGTGTGACTGAGAAACAGCAGGAATGAGCAGACTGGAGACTCCCCTCGGCCTCATCTCTCCAGAAGGCAGTGGCAAGCCCATTGTGCGGTAGAGGCCTAAGAGAAGCTTAAGAACTGAGTAAACTGAGGAGCTGAGTAATGGAAAGCCTCCATTCTAGGCTCCTCCCTCCTTGAATTTTTGCAGACCCCAACAAAATAGCAAGAAAGCCAAGCTCAGGGGGTCCTATCAGTGCCACAGATAAGAACCCAGCCTGAGCTCTGACGGTTCTGACAGAACAGCAGCTTCACCGCCTGAGGAGGTGACCCCCAAACTACTTGGAAGTTACAATTGTCTTCCTAGTGGGTAAGGATTTTTTTCAGCCTTCAATATAGAAATGGCTGAAATACACAAACATACAGAATGAATACTTTTAGATATTAAAGAGTCTAGTTGTATTTGATACTCTAAGTATTTGGGATGTTTAAGAATTTGACTTATTTGAAGGACAGGTCTGCCTTTAAATCTCCCTCCAGCCCCATAAATCCAATCTAAAATATAACTTAGTAATTAACTTAGTTTTTTTATTTTCTATTGAAAAACAGTCATTTACCTTTGTACACACTTAAGGTTCTCTTAGATTTGTAAGATTTACTTAATCATATAAGAAAGTTATCACTCAAGTAGTGAATATAGAGCCTAAACATGTTGGATTTGTGAAGTGCTGTTTTAAATATTTGAAAATGTTTGGTTAATTTTGTGCATGGAATGAACAGCAACCCAGCTCCTTAAAAGTGATAGCTAACATCTGGTAGAATTACAAGTAAAATAATAAAAAGTTATGATGCTAAAACAAACAAAAAATAAGATTTTTATAAAGTACATGATTTTGATAAATACTCTTTAGAAATGCTCTTGGAATTGGGATGGGTAGGTGTGTGTTTGTGTTTTCGGACTGAAAACAACTGCCCCTAGCATAGATTTCATCCCACATGCTCAGAACAAATGCTTTAATTTTGTTTAGTCTTTATAACAATTCTATAAAGTGTATACTGTTCTTATCTTCAATGTCTGGAGCCAGGTGCCTAGATCTGGAACTCTGACCTAAACAGTCAGAATTTCAGATTGTGTCTGTCTTGATCCTTGTGAGAAGGCATCCGTCACAGGGCCCAATTTAAAGTACTGTTACCAACAGCCTATTGGGACTCCCCTGCTCTTTCCCTCAAATGAAGCTAAACGCAATCAAACTGTTCATCAGCATCCAGGCCACGGCTCCTGACCTTGTCTCTGACTTCCTCCTGTGACTTAACTCCTCAGTCTGGTCCAACACCTTCAAGCATGGGCATCACCTGGGAAGGAATCCATTAGTAATTCAGAGTCTCAGCCACTCAGCCTTTCTGTATCAGAATCTGCAGTGATGGGTGCCCAAATGGCATACTGCCCCTTAGAGTTCAAGAAGCCCTGCTCGGTGCCATTCGTTTGGGCCAGACTGGCCATAGCTAGTCAAACAACCCTGTGTGTTCTGCCCCAGAAGATAGTCTCTTGTGAGAGGAGAGCATTAGTAAAAGAGGTGGTGTGGCAGGCACCCAGCACGGAGCTTAGTGAGCGAGGCTTTTCTGTGATTCAAGGTTCTTCTGAAACCAGCTGCTGAGAAAGGTAAATTTTGCTGAACTGCCCAAGGCCACGCTCATCTTTAATTATCCCGTTAATATCTGTCTCCCCCGGGTAGTCGTTACACCTGTAGTTATTACAGTGCCCAGGCTTGAAACAGCTTGCAGATTTCCTGACAGTATTAATGGAAGTTTTGCAAATTGATTTGGAGAGATTTGGTGGTGTGAGGCTGGCGTGACTTGACGTGGAGCCCATTCTAAGTGGCTCAGAGCCTCCTGACCTTGATCTCTGCAGGGGCAAGAGCAAAGATCACGAATCAGAAGATGAGGGCTCCGTCTCCTGCTGTGGCCTGTGACCTTGGACCTGTCACCTTCTTGCTAGGCATCTTTGTCAAAAGACGAGTCTTGGATGAGCGTCAATAAATTAGTCTCTCCTGGCTTCCATAGCTCTGCCCTCTGAGGCTTAGAGGCTGGCAGAAGGGCTCTCCCCTCTCAGAACTGACTGGCCTCCCACCTCTTTCCTCCCCCTCATCCATCTGTCCCCCCAGCACAGGACTGAGATCAAATCTCTATGAGCTTCTACCGTAGGTGCTGGCAATAGATAGGAGTCAGCTACTTCTGGCTGATAAAGTCAAAGGCCATCAGTGCCCCTGTGGCCTGGGCCAACTTGGCATCGTAGGTGTGTCACCAGCTCTAGAGGAGTGGGAGGATCAGACACATGCTGCAGTGTGGAGGAAAGAGATTGGCCTTGATGCCAGAGGCCCCGGTGTTCCAACCAGCACCGGATCCAACTGCTGCCTGACTTTGAACATGTTATTTTCTATTTCTAGCCATCAGCTGCCTTCTCCACAAAAATGGAGGAACCACCAATGAGAATCTTGTTCCATCTTGCTGCAGGATAGCTCGCAAGATCGTGATTATCAAGCTGGGGACCATTGTCTACAAATGGGGGAGAGTGACTACCTTCCCCTGCCTGCTTCCAAGAAACCAGACGTGACAGGACAATGGGAAATGACCCCGAGTGAGGAAGCAATTCAGGTCTGCACTGCTCCCAAAGAGAGTCCTCAGTGGAGAGCCCAGACCCTGAATCCCTGTCACCGGGCCACCCATTGCAGACAGGCAAGGACCAATGCTGACTCTAGTATCCCAGGGTCATAGACAGGTATCACCGGTCCCACAAAATGGAGGGCAGGATTAGGACTAGGCCTCCTGGGCTCTCCAACATCTAAACGGAGCCACCCATGTGACTGCCCTTGTCATCTAGCTACCTTAGACGACTTCTTAATCCCCTTGTCCCCCATTCGCCACAGCCTGAACAGGCTGGCTAAATCAAGCCTCCTAAATCCCGTCAATGTCACCGTCCTTGACTCCACAGCCTCTGTCAATCACAGCCCACCAGATTCACACACACACACACACACACACACACACACACACACGCGCGCGCGCTCTGCTGTCACCATCATTGCCGACAGCCACGAGAAGGGCTTAGGTGCCCAGATTTTATTCCTAAAAGAAAGTTTTCAATTAAAGTTAGGAAGTATGGGAGAATGCAGCCTCGAGCAGGCAGACCCCTCTCAGAGGCTTCCTCAAACAGATGGTTTGTAGCGTTCTTAATTAATGAGAGACGGTGCAGACTGGGGGGCCCTTAATAGCCTGCAGCAAAATATGGAGGATGGGGAGGGGTTGGTGGAGCAGCCCTAAATGGGTTCTGGACTAGGAGCTGATGCCTGAGCGAGAAGCAGGGGGAACTGTGCCCTCTCTCTAGCCTTGTCCCCTTCATGGTGGACGTAGTACATAGCTCCCGGGTCATCCATGGCCAGTTCTGTGCACGAGAAAGTCACATACCTGAGATACTTGGCTCTGTGCCAGCAGAGAGGAGGAGGAGGAGGAGGTGGAAGGGCATGCTGCTCTGTACAAATTAGATGAGCCTCTCCTTCCCCAGATCTCTATATTGAGCAAGTCATTTCATGTCGCTAAGCCTTAGTGTCCTCATGAGGAGGATAACGATAGAAGAATCATAAACTATAGGCTTGAATGGATCATAAAGTCCATGGAGTTGAACCAGCAGGGCCTGCATATCTACCGAATCCTCCCACAAAGAGCTGGTCTGATCTCCAAGTCAGGGACCTCACGACCACCCAGAGTCACACCAAAACTGCGTTTATCTGTAGTCGACACTGTTAGAAAACTGTCATTAGAATAAAGCCTGCCTCCCTGAGTAAATTATGATCACTGTGCCAGGTGTGCTGGTGCATGCCCATAATCCCGGGAGCCAGAGGCTGGAGGATCCGGATTTCAAGGCCATCCTTAGCTACAAACTTGAAATGGATGTCAGAAAAGACGGTGTAAAGTTGCTTTGAAAACTGGGCATAGTACTTAGAATTTCTGGAGCCTGAAATATGGAGCCAAGAGAAGGTAGGCGACATGCCAGTTACATCTCCACCCTTGCTGTTGAAGCTCACCAGTGGTGGACAAGAGACCATGAGTTCCCACAGGGAAGGAACTTAAAGTGTGGACAAGTCAGGCAGAGACGAGGAAGACATCAAATGAAAAGCGCAGCTGACACTGTGCCAGGGGCTGTTCTGAAGCCTTCTGTGCTCTCCTCGTCCTCCCAACAGCCCCACGGAATGGGTGCTCACGGCGCAGATGAGAACATCCAGGCCGAGCAGTGGAGTAACTTCCGAGTAACCAGTAAAATGGCAGAGCTGGGATTCAAACCAGGCAGGCGGGCTCGAGTCTATGCTTAGAGCGGCCGGGTAGCGTGTCCAGGACCAGAACCTGGTCAGAGGCAACTCAAAGCAGACTGGGCAGAGGGGGAGGGCAAAATTTGGGCAAAAAATTTGGGTCATGCTATTTTCTCCCCATAGTCCGTGCCGGTGCCATTCATTCCATGCTCGGGAAGTTTACACAGTGCCTTCCGAGCTGACCCCTGTGGAGCGGCTGTTACCCCAGTCCACATACGAAGATGCTACCACTGAAGAGATCAAAAGTCATATGCCCAGCAAGGCAGTGGTGGTGCACGCCTTTAATCCCAGCATTCGGGAGGCAGAGGCAGAGGCAGGCAGGTCTCTGTGAGTTCAAGGCCATCCTGGTCTACAGAGCTAGTTCTAGGACAGCCAAAACTACACAAAGGAACCCTGTCTCAAAAAAACAAACGAAAATGCCCAGCTAGGTGAGCCTAATGGTGTACACCTGAAGTACCAACATTTTGGAGCTTCCTTGGGGGTGGGATGAGGGGTTCAAATATGAGGTCTGCCTAACTTCAAACTTGTGCTAATTTAGACATTCAAATGCTGCTTACGGGTCCCTATTTAGTGTCGGGCAGAGAGCTAAGTATTTAAACAAGAAGCACTGACCTTGAAAGGATCCCTTGGTTAGTGCCTCTGTCAGCTACATCCTTTGTACAGCCCCATAACTCCTGGCTAAAGCACTCCAGCAGGGGAGGGAGGTGTGGGAGCAGCCACGGGCTCCTGCTCCGTGCTTGCTGGTTTTTTCATGTACTATATCACCGAAGGCTTCCATCAGCTCAGCAGGGAACGTGTGGCTGAGACCTCTCCAGTGAACCTGTTCTACATCTGAGAACTCTGTTTATTGCCTGCGCACCTAACTAAAGACTACATTTTTAAAGTCTCTGCCGTAATTAAGTGTACCCACAGGGCTAAATTTCTGCCTAAAGAAATGTTAGAGGAAATCACTCAACCGGACTTCTGGGACAGTTCCCTAAAAGGAAGCAGCGAGGCTGCTGAAGTGAGTCCTTCCTCTGTGTCTCCTGCCTCCTGCCTGGAACTCAGTGGTGGTGGCTGAAGCTTCAGAGGGCATCATGGATCAAAAGGCAACCTTGAGGATGAAATCCATATGCTCAACCGGATGTGGTGGAGCCCACCTGGAATCCCAGCCCCAGGGAAGCTGACACAGAAAACTTGAGAGTTCTAGGAGAGCTTGAGCTACACAGTGAAGCCCTGCCTCAAAACAACCCCCAGCAAAAAAAGTATATGGTCAGAATAGTTAGGAGCCCGGACTCTGGGTGATCTGAGAATGCCCCAGTCCTGATCGCTGGGCTTCTGGACTTGAAAGAGAAGCAAATTCCTGCATCGCTTCAGAGTTGGTACTCTCCCCATCTCAGTGGCTGGCCTAAGTCAGGTTGCTGGCATCAGTCAATAGGTCACCGGCTGCAGCAGTCTTGAGGAGGGAGAGAAAGACAGGAAACGGAAAGCAGCCACTCACCCTAGAGTCTAACTGGGGATCAGAAACGCCACAACAGAGAATGTCAAAATTGCTTATCTTCCTAAAGATGCTTCAAACAAGGATGCAGAAAACAATAAACTGTACCTCCTTAGGGCCAGAGTGGTTATGATTGTTTGTTTAACTGCGTGAAAATGCTCCTCGCTCCTCACAAACCCTAAGCAACGCACTCTGTGAAACTACTTTACATTTCGTTTACAAAAAGAAATCCACTCACATGTATTTACTTAACGTTTTTTGTGGGGTATGCCATGGAACGTGCACAGAGGTTGAGGAATGACTTCTCTCCTCCTACCGTGTGGGTCCCAGGGATCGAACTCAGATCCTCAGGCTTGGTGGCAAACACCTTTACTCACCGAGCCATCTCGGCAGCCCTGTTTTTTGCTTAGTTTTTAAACTTAAAGTGCTATATAGTCACTAAGACTTGTTGAAAATTATATCCTTTGAGGAACGTAACTTAGAAATCCACAAAAATCATACATAACCATTGCAAAGGCTCCTAAATGCTACTCTGTCTGGAGAAGCCCACGCCGTGTCTTAGACATGTTTTGTCCTCTCCTTGTATGTCTCTCTAAAAATAACTTTTGGTTTCACTCTGACTTGTCCTGAAGCTCTGTCCTGTGATGGAATCAGGGATCCAGCTTGGTTTAGGCTCCTCGTGGTGTTTGCAGTAGTACCGCCCCCTGATCTTTTCTTAGATATGAACACCACAAAGCCAAGTGTGATGGTACACACCGGTAATCTGTGCTCGTGGGAAGACCATGACCTTGAGGTCAGCCTGGGCTCCATAGTAAGAGCCTATCTCCAAAAATGCATACAAACGAGAGGGAAACATCACAGCAGATCTCTGCTTCTGTCTATGTACCATAGTAGATAATTATCCCCAAGGCAGGCAGAAGACACACAGCCAAGCCCCGGGAAACAACACCACTTCTGGCTGTAAGCTCCAAGCTGCCACTTTTTCCCCAAGGGCACTGAGAGAAAAGCCCCGTAAACTCATTCTCTCTCAAACTCAGCAGGTTCCCTTTTCTTAGCAATGCTTGTACTTAACTAATCCTCAGAATGTTCTGGAGGCTGGGTCATGTTGTCTAGAAAAGACATTTTTCCTGTGCCATTCCAGGAAGTCCTGAGAGGGAGTTGTCCAACCCTCTTACCAAGGGGATAGGAGGATCATGGATTTTAGAACCAGAAAGGTTCAAGTTTGAATCCTGCTTCTTTTTCTTATTTCCCGGACAGCACTGACTGAGACTTTCTGGGCCCGTGTTGAAGAGTAAACTTGAGCATTTACTATGCTATGTTCCTGATCAGGGGGAGAACACTGGGGCTTCCACCCCTATGTACAGTCTTTCTTCTTATGGTTAGTTTTTGTAGATGCTGTTGCTCAGGAAAAGGAAATTTCCTTCTAAGTTTGAGTTCTTATGATTTTTGTGAAGGCTTGTATATGTGTGATTGTTTGAAAGAAAATGGACCCCATAGGTACGTTAGGAGGTGTGGCTTTGTTGGAGTAAGTGTGGGGTTGTTGGAGGAAGTGTGTCATTGTGGGGGTGAGGGATGAGGTCTTACATGCTCAAACTATGCCCAGTGTGGCATACAGTCTCCTTCTGTTGCCCGTAGATCCAGATGTCGAACTCTCTGCTCCTTCTCCAGCACCATGTCTGCCTGCATGCCACCATGCTTCTTGCCATGAAGATAATGAACTAAACCTCTGAAACTGTAAGTCAGTCTCAATTAAATGTTTTCCTTTCTAAGAATTGCTGTGGTCATGGTGTCTCTTCACAATAATAGAAACCCTGACTAAGACAACATGTATATTGGAACAGTTATGTGGGTTTGTCCTTTGTTCTATTAATATGGTATATTGCATTAGTTGACTCGGGTAAATCCCAATGGGTCATGCTGTATGTGATGTTAAATTTGGTTTCCCAATATTTTACTAAGGATCTTTACTCAGAATTTTTTTTGTAGTTGTGTGTGTTTTGTGTGTCCGTGTGTGATGGCAAAAATTCTTTGTTATGACAGAGATCCCCTTAGGTCACACCCAAGTTGAACAATTCACAAGGAAGACCTGTGGTCAGCACAGAGCACCTGTGTGGCTACATCTTGTTACAGAGAGATGATACAAAGAAAGGTCTCCAGAAAGAACTGTGTCATGTGAAATATTAATAAACAGGGTATCACCAGAGACTTGTTACCCAGGATCATGGCTAGTTACACAGGAACCCTAGGCCTAACATGTACTCAAACTCCAGACTCTCAAAACAGACTGAACCATATTGACAGTGTGGACACTGAGATGTTCTTATCAGGCTAGTAGGAATACTTCCCAAACCCAAGTTCCCAGATACCAACCAAGCACCAAACAGGCCCTTCACATGACAAGCTTTTCTCATACATCTGCATTTAAAACAAAACTCAGAAAGCAGATAATGTTTAATGCTTTGAAACTAAATGCCAATGTCAGAACTTGAACCTCAGGAGATCAGAAAGTTTGACATCTGTCTGGATATCCTTGGTACTCTGAAAATGTATTTCCTTAGCTTACCCATGTATGTATGTGCAAGCTTAGGCACATCCCTAGAAAGTTTAAAATAGACTGACAGAAGTACTTAGGTACTACCCTTGTGGAGAAGATGGTTTCACAGGCTTTGTGACCTTTCAGCCGTTTTTAGCCCCATCAATGCAAGGTCACCAACACCACTCCTAGGGCAGAGACTGAGATAACGCCACTAAAGAAGAAGCCAGGAAACACAATACTAGCCACACTCTTCAACCTGCCCCGGTAAGCACAGCCAAAGCCAAAGCAGTATTAACATCTCTCCCTCACTGGAGCCCAAATCTTCAGGGGAATTGTCACTTGATTTTATTCTGTTCAACATTAAAAATTGTGCATCTGACCCATCTCCTATGCACACAATAGATAATAAAAATAACTAGTTGTTAAGCTCAAAGAATTGCCTGAGCACTCTGAGAAGCAATTCCCATGTGCTATTTCTGACAACAGCTATCTCTCTTTTAGAGAAGAGGGATGCAGAGACTGAAGTTAAGTGACGGCCCTGGGGCTGACAGTGACTACAGGGGCAGGGATGAAGAGCGAGCCCACATCCCACTGTGGTTCCAGAGTGAGCATTCTCAGCGGCTGACATCACCGTTCCCCATAGAGACAACTCCATGACGGAGAGATTTCCAGCATTCTCCTCTTCACAGGCTAGCCTATCATATTCTCCCACTGTATCGGGGTATAGCATAGAAAAGAAGAGCTTTGGAGACTGAAGTTTAGTGAAAGCAAAGAACCAAGCTAAACAGTGATACACAAACAGCAGAGAGCAGTTTCCTTCAGTAGTAGCATCTTCCAAAAGATATCTGAAAATGTGGGGGAAGGAGGACATTTTTTTAATAAGGAATGCAGTGTGGTACTCGCCGTCAGTGCCTGCATTCCAGAGGCAAGAAGCATCCTAGAGAAGACAGATTAGTCAAATTCGATGAATAATGCTGCCCCTATCAATTTCACCTCGGCCCACAAACACTACCCTGTAGTCAAACTGCCCTGCACAGCCCCAGAGCCACTGCAGAAAGGGCATGGGAAAGATCCTTTTAGGCTCTCTGCTTTCAAAGCCTTCTGTTACACACCATGAGGGTTTTATGTAGCACCTGCCAGGTGAGCATATGGCTCAACCCTTTTTCTCAACCTCTGTAACTAAATCTGTCTCCAAGGCATGGACACGAGCCAGATTCAAGGGCACAGGCTATTTGTCCAACAAGATACTGGGCTCTATGCTGGTCCGGGCAGTGGGCAGATAGGAGGTGATACCATCTGATTCCTGAACCAAGCCCTTAGAACATGCTGACAAAGTTCCAGACAAGAGGAAACTGCCGTCATTTCCCATCGCGCGCGACTGTCATCATTTCAGTTCTGTACTGTCAAGGACTCTGCTGAGTGTGGAGATGGCCGGCCATGCCCATGGAGAAAAGACTCTTACCATCCAGGGGCTCTAGGGAAATGCCAGTACCCTAGCTCTTACTTTCTCTGTGTCCTTACATACAATATCCTCCTGCAAAGGTCTTAGTTTGGGTCTCCAAGGGCCTTCTAGACTACATTAGTTGAGGTAGCAAGACTCACCCTACATGTGGACAGCAGTGTTCCACAGGCCTGAATAAAAAGGAGGCAGTGCATTGTGACCAATCACTCCATGCTTCTGCCACCATGCCTTCCTGCCATGCTGGACAACACTCCTTGAGACGCAGAATAAAGCCTTCCTTCCTTTCTTCAGATGCTCCTGTCAGAGACCTTGTCACGGCAATAAGAACATTAATACAGGGGCTGGAGAGACGGCTCAGGGGTTAAGAGCACTGGCTGCTCTTCCAGAGGTCCTGAGTTCAATTCCCAGCACCCACATGGTGGCTCACGACGATCTAATAATGAGATCTGGTGCCCTCTTCTGGTATGCAGACATACATGCAGAGCACTCATATATAAAATATAGATAAACAAAAATTTAAAAAAAGAACATTAATACAAAAGTCCAGATTTATAGATAGATAAATAGCAGAGTGATCAGGAAGCTGCAGTTCACCCCATGTAGGGATCACTTAGCAGGGTATGCCTTTCACTAAAGCCACCTAAACCCCAATCTCCAGTTGTGCTCTTTTCCTATACTGAGACTCCTCAACACACTGTGGCTATATTCTGATAAACCCATCATAAGTCAAAATGCATTCGGAGGGCTGGAGAGATGGCTCAACAGTTAAAAGCACTGGATGCTCTTCAGAGGACCCAAGTTTGACTCACAGCACCCACCTGGCAGCTCACAACCACCTGTAATTCCTTTGCCTCTTCTGGCCTCTGAAGCCACCAAGCACACAGTGGTACACAGACATATGTGCAGGCAAAACACCCACATGCATAAAAGTAAAATAAAATAAAACATTTTCATTAAAAATTAAGTTGTTGGATTTTTTTTAAGCATTTAATATCCCTAACCTACCAACCAGTACACTGTCCATCTTTTATCCTCATGACTGGATGGCTAACTAGAAATTGGACTCAATACTCATGACTGGATGGCTAACTAGAGATTGGGCTCGGCATCACTAGGGTATGTTGTAATGCATATCATCAGCCTTGAAAAAAGATCAAGATTCAGACATTGAAGTGCCGTTTCTACTAAATGTGTATCAATTTCCACCACCTTAAAGTTGAAGTATCATAAACCGAACCATAAATCAGGGACCATCTGTACAGTCTAAACATCTGGCCAGGAAAAAAAATATGATTGGAGATTAAATCTAATTCATGGGGCACTTGATTTCCTCACTGGTAATCTCAAAGACCCCAATCCAGAACAGACTAAGAAAAGGAAGGCTATTTGCAGAGTCGCCACGGATGCCCTTAATGACTGTATCCCTGCTCCCCTGGATCTCTTTGACAATTATATAGGCAGCTGTAAAGGCAGAGTGAATGGATTGTTACAAGGCCTTAATACCTAGAGATATTAAGCTGAATTACGTTCACGAGTCAAACCCCCGAGATGGCAGTGATAGTGTGGGAGGCTGGGAGAGTAGTTATGTATGACTCTGAGACAGGATCAAAACATAAAGCCATAGTGATGGCACCAATAAAGTGATTGCAGAGAAATAGTTATTGTCACAGAAAGGATTGTAAAAGAAAAAAAAGAAGAGGTGAGAAAGAACAAGGAGAGTGGCAGATAGGGGGATAACGATTCTTGGCTCCATGATACTTTAACAGAAACCAGGAGACTTATAAAACAATCTTAGGATAAAGGCTTTTTTTTTATTTTTAAGAGAACTGTCATGAATTTTTTATGTACTTAGAAGTTGGATGCTCTCCAAAAGATAGAAAAACGAGTTAGACAAATTGCATTAAAAATCCAGAGGTCTAGCAGTTCCAGTGCGCAGCGACTCTTGCGGACGTGAACTACCCGCCACCTCACCCCAATTTAGAGACATAAAAATGCGGCAGAAGACAGACAGCTCACAATGAGACGCCATTTCCCGTCTATTAAGATGGCTCTGGCCAGGAGTAACTGTTGGTAGAGGGACCCGGGCTCCTTGCCCATCACTGCTGGGCCTGCAAAACGTATGGCAATGCAGAAAAAAAAAAAAAAAACCGAAACTACCATATGATCCACCTTTCTGCTCTGGTTTCTATGCAAAAGGACTGAAAGCGAGAATGTGCTCTGCTCAGCCCGTGCCAAGAAACCGAAGGGCCCCGCGCGAGAGCGACGCCATGCTTGAGTGCATCACAACAGGTTCCTGCAGAAGGGAACTTGGAAAGGTGTATCAATAGAACAAAGAATGTGGTCTCGGAAAACAGTGGGACCAAGTCTTCAAAACGCCGAGGAAACAGCGAAGTGAGAGTTCCCTAGTCGGGTAAATTACCATCAGACAGTAAAGGGCGATGGAGACAGTCTGAGGGACGCACGGGGCACTCCCACCACAGGCGCACCGCAGGGCTGAGGAAGGAAGCCGTAGCCTCCGAGTGACCTCAAGAGGAAAAACCAGCAGTAGAGCAGCAGTAAGGCCAAGAGCAGTGAATGAGGAGTGAACAGATGTCGAAGTCTAAACACTGAATAAGGACACATTTCAAGGGGCTGGAGAGAGGGCAGTTAAGAGCCACTTGTTCTTGCAAAGGACCCCGGTTCAATTCCCAGCATCCACAGGGTGGTTCACAATCATCCATAACTCCAGTTTCAAGGGATCTGGCACCGTCTTCTGACCTCCATGGGCACCAAGCATTTAAGTGGTGCACGTGTACGCGTGCAGACAAAATCCTCACACCTAATTAAAAATTTTTAAAGAACACATTTAAAAGAAGGGCTAAGGGTTTGTTTCACTAGGGAGTTTGGTCAGAGTTAGAACATATACCCAGCATGCACACAGGTCCTGGGTCAGAGTTCCAGCAAAACATACACACTGCCTCTAACAAGCATTGATGTACCACAAGAAAAAAAAAAAAAACTTCCTTAAATTTTTAAAAAGCTTTTTGGAATAACAAAAAATTACAGATCCAACTGTCAAACATGCAAGTTTTTAATTATTGCAGTTGTGAATATTCACTGTACACACGACACTTTTATATAAATGTGTGTGCACATGTATATATGTATCTAGTGCACTGAATGTGTTCCCTGCCACACACACCTCCTATCCTGTTTTTTCTACTGATTTGGGAATTGGATTTTTCTTGTTTTTCAGGACCCTAAGGTGCATTGTTGTTTGAAATCTCCTTGAGCCTTTAAAATAAGCACTTGTAGCTGTAAACTTCCCCTTAGGGCTGCTTTCACTGTAACATGGGTTTGGGTAGATTGTGTTTCATTCAATTCTAGGAATTTTTATTTCCCTCTTGATTCCTCCAGTGACATGTTATTCAATGGGGTATTGCTCAATACCCATGAATTTGTGTGTGTTCCATAATTTCTCTTGCAGTGGATCTTTAGTTTTATTCCATTGTGGTCAGATAGAATACACGGAAATATTACAATTTTCCTATATTTATTAAGATTTAGTTTGTATCTTACTATGTGGTCTATTTTAGAGAAACTTCAGTGGGCTGCTGAGAATCTGTTTTGTATTTTTAGGGTAGAATACTACGTAACTGTTTATGAGGTCCACTTGATCTGTCATTTACTCAAGTGTTTCACTGTTCACTGTCAAGATGGCCTGCCTATTGGTGAAAATGGGTGACGTCATCTAATTTTGATTGGAGTCTATCTTATCAAATATTAGAACATTGACACCTGTTGATTCCTGGTTCAATTTGCTTGGGATGCTTTTCTCCAGCCTCTCACTCTCAGGCTTCATCTATCTGATTTTGATAGTGAAGTACATAACTTGGAGGCAGCAAATGGATGAATCCTGGTTTGTTTGTTTCACATTTTAAAACTTTTAATTTTTATGCATCTGGGTATTTTGCCCAGGTGGTGGTTTGAATGAAAAGGGCTCCCATAGGCTCCCATATTTGAATGATTGGTGGAAATTTGGGGAAGGACTAGGAAGTGTGGCTTTGTTGGAGATGTGTCAGTAGGGGTGGGCTCTGGGATTTCAAAAGCCCATGCCAGGCCCAATGTCTCTCTCGACCTTGGAATGTAAGCTCTCAGCTAGTGCTCCAATGCTATGCCTGCCTACCTGCCTGTGACTGTGCTTCCTGTCATCATGATCTCAGACTCGCCGTCTGAAACTGTAAGCAAGCTCTCAACTAAGTGCTTTCTTTTATAAGCTGCCTTGGTTGGAGTGTCTCATCACAGCAATGGAAAAGTAACCAGGATGGCCAGCATGTCTGTCTTTACACCACATGCCCAGAGGCCAAAAGAGGGCATTAGACCCCCTGAAGCTGGAGTTACAGTTGTGAGCCACCATGTGGGTGCTGGGGATTGAACTCCAGGTCTCTGGAAAAGCAGCCAGTGCTCTTAACTACTGAGCCATCTCTTCAGCCTTCTTCACATTTAAGGTTTTTTTTTGTATTTTGTGTGTGCCATGTTAAGCATATAGAGGGAATTGGTTCTCTCCCTCCTTCACCACATGTGTCCTAGGCAATCAACTTGAGTAATCAAGCTTGTTAGCAAGCACCTTTAATCACTGAGCCATTTTGACTGCCCTGAATCCTCTTTTTTTAATCCAATCTTTTAGTATGTCTTTTTTTTTTTTTTTTTTTTTTTTTTTTTTTTTTTTTTTTTTGGTTTTCGAGACAAGGTTTCTCTGTGTAGCTTTGGTGCCTTTCCTGGAACTCAATCTGTAGCCCAGGCTGGCCTCAAACTCACAGAGTTCCACCTGCCTCTGCCTCCTGAGTGCTGGGATTAAAGGCATGAGCCACCACCGCCCGGCCAGTATGTCTTTTGATTGGTGAATTAAGACCATTTATAGTCAGGGATCAAAAGCTGTGTATTAATTCTTAATGTTTTGCTGCATTTGGTTGTTTTAAAGACTTTTTAAATTGTGTGTGTGTGTGTGTGTGTGTGTGTGTGTGTGTGTATACATGTATGCCTATGGATTTATGCACATGACTACAATGCTGGTAGGGACCAGAAGATGACTTTAGATCCCTGAGGTTAAGAGTTATAGACTATTCATGAGTCACCCAATATTGCAGCTGGGAACTGAACTAAAGTCCTCTGCAAGAGCAACAAATTCTATTGGTGCCAATGGAGATCAGAAGAAGACACCAGATTCCCTGAAACTTGAGGTACAGATGATTGCGAGTCACCATGTGGGTGCTGGGAATTAAAACTGGGTCCTCTGCAGAAACTTACCTGCTGAACCACCTCCCCAGCCCAGTATCTTGTTTTTCACAATTCATCTGTGTAACTACCAGTATAGGTGTTTTATTCTCTCTCCTGTTGCCTCATCTACATTATTCTTTCAAGTATCTTCTGTAGCATTGGCCTAGTGATCATCAATTCTTGTAGTCTGTTTTTGTTTAAAGTTTTTCTTTTTCAATTATGATAGTTTTGCTAGGTATAGTAGTGTGGGTAGCAGTTGTCTTTCAGATCTTGAAAGTCATCATTCCAAACCCGCCTTTTAGGGATTTTGTTGAGAATTCTGTTATTCTGATGGGCCTGCCTTTATGCATAATTTGTTTCTCTTTTGTGGCTTTCAATATGGTTTCTTTGATCTTTAAATTTAGTGTTTTTAACTATGACATGGGGGCTCTTTTCTAGTCTTGTATGTTGGGTGTTCCAATGTCTCCTATACGTGGATGGGCATCTCTACCCCTAAGTTTGATCAATTTTTTGCTATGATCTTATTGAAAAAATTTCTACTTCTTTAGTGTAAAATTACACACCTATGCTCATGACTGATAGATTTCATTTTCATAGTGCCCCATAGTGCTCATGTGTTGCTTGTGCTCTGTGTGGATGGGAGTGGGGGAAGAGGCGAAACCTCTCCCTAAAGGGAGAATTACAAATAAAAGGAGGCAAATAAATCAACTAGGTAACCCAAACAATCAGCCTCTTTAGAAGCTGAGGCACAGAGACCTCCCTCAAAAACAGTCTCATTGATATTCCCTGGGAAGGTCTATCAGAAGGAAAATGAAAGAACAGAGAATGAAAGAAAAGGAAAGCAGAGATGAGAACAAAGGACAGAGCTAGTCCGCTTCACTGGCACTGGATATTTAATAAAGTGATAAAAATGACAGGACCTTGGGGTCTGGATGTATCATTTTCAAACCAGCCGAGGAGAGAGAGGGGCACCGGACAGAACTGGACACCACAGCAGACAGTGGAAGGACTGGGGTGGGGCAGAAAGATGGCTCAGCTGGTTAAGGGAACTTGTCATGCAGAAGTGGCAGCAGAGAACCAACCCCACAAAGTTATCCTCTGACTCCATATGCTCACTGTGTGTCCCCCAATGCAATTATAATTTAAAAAATTAAGACAGTGAAAGGGGGAAAGTTTATAAATGTAAGTGAAAAACATCAACAATATGTGTTAGAAATAAATTCAACATGTTGGTAATGATGGGAAAATTAACCAAATAATTAATTTTATAATAAAATTTCACCACTACCTAAAGATATTATCCTCTGTGAGTTTGAGGCCAGCCTGGTCTACAGAGCAAGTTCCAGGACAGCCAGGGTTACACAGAGAAACCCTCTCTCAAAAAACAAAAGAAAGAAAGAAAGAAAGAAAGAAAGAAAGAAAGAAAGAAAGAAAGAAAGGAAGGAAGGAAGGAAGGAAGGAAGGAAGGAAGAAAGAAAGTAAGTAAGAAAGGAAAATATTACCTGGAGCTAGGGATGTAGCTCAGTGGCAGAGTATTTGCCAAAGGTTCTGGATTGGATTCAATCTTTGGCATATAACAAATAAAAATAAAAAGGTTCCTTTCTCAATCCCCTCATCAAAAGAGGTGGCACATCTAACATAAAACAAAATAAACTTTAAAGAAAAAATCACTTTATAATGGATTTCTATAAAAATATAAATTACCAAAAGTCTCAAAATGACAGAAAATCTGAGACCTCCAGCAATAAAGAAAATTGAGTCAAAACCCTATCTGCCATTTAAGAAACTACTAGACCAGTCCAAGCTTTCAAGAAATAGATAGCCCTTCATTGTTATGTCTCAAACTGTGCCACAAGAAAGACAGCAGCTCCCTGCACAGCTCACGCCAGAAGCCTAACAGGACATTGACACCAAACGGAGCAGAAGGATAAGCCAAGTGTAAGCCAGTGCTGCATCGAGCACATTTGAAACCTAGATGTGTCTGCTTGTGACTACAGAAAGTTCGCTCACTCACTGCTTATCCACTGCTGTTTGAGTTATCAACTCAATAAAAATGCACCCCCCAAAAAAAACTTTCTAAATATGCATTAGCATTGAGCCCAGAAATGCATAAAGTGTAATATTTCATCAAATCTAAAACACCACTGCCTGTGAGATGTACCATCTCTTTATATACTAAGAGAAAAATATATTGTCACTTCAACCATGACAATGTTTTCTTGACACTCATACATTTTATTTATACTTACCAGAGGAACTTTTTAGATTTGTTTATACAGATTCTTTGCCATAGATCATGGTCAATGAATTCATAATAAATAAAATATAGGCAAGATAAACAAGGTACTCTTCAAACTTCATATTCAGAGTCCAACTCTTCTAAGTCATTGTTCAACACAGTTGGTATCATTCCTGGAATCAAGAGGTGGTAACTCAAGATTTCTTGGGAGTCCTACTGTATCTCTGGTGTGTTCCCCATTAAACCCATGCATTCTTTAAGGTTTTTTGTTTGTTTGTTTGTTTTTTGTTTGGTTTGGTTTTTCAAGACAAGGTTTCTCTGTGTAACAGCCCTGGCTGTCCTGGATCTTGCTCTGTAGACCAGGTTGGCCTCAGACTCACAGAGATCTGCCTGCCTCTGCCTCCCAAGTGCTGGGATTAAAGGCATGCTCCAATTCTCTAAATTTTGATGCTGAAGATTTCTTTGACTTGCCAGAAAGTGAGAACAGTAAGGTTTTGGTCAACCAACATTTATTTTCCTTCCTCCAGTGGTCTGTCAGGGATTACAAGTGACCAAGTTTGAGAGGAATTAGTAGATGCCATTGTCAGCAGTGTATATCCTAACTACAGAAATGTTGAAGTATGAAAAATATGCATGTCACAACTGATAAATATGGTATATCCTAACATATACGGTTTATCTCAGGAATGAAAAATTAGTTTACTAATGCATTAAAATATGTCAGATGTAGTGACATATATATGTCCTTAATCTCAGTATTTGGGAGGCAGAGGCAGGCAGATCTCTCTGAGTTCAAGGCCAGCCTGGTCTACATAGCCAGTTTCAAACCAGCCATGGATATATAGTAAGACCTGTCTCCAAAAACTCTATTAAAATAGGTGATCACATTACCACATTAAAGCAAAACATCTCACTGTATGGAGAAAATCACTTAAACTCAAAAAACAACAACAAAAAGTTCAACTCGTAGCAAAACAGAAAGGAACAGATTTCGCCTTATGTAGCTACCTGCCAATATCTCACAGCAAAAATAGACAGGGAAGGAAGGTGCCTTAGTTAGGATTACTACTGCTGTGATGAGATGTCGTGACCAAAAGCAAGTTTGGGAGGAAAAGGCTTATTAGGCTTACACTTCCACATTATAGTTATCATCGAAGGAAGTCAGGAAAGGAACTCATACAGAGAAGGAATCTGGAGGCAGGAGCTGATGCAAAGGCCATGGAGAGAAGCTGCTTACTTGGCTTGCTTCTCATAGTTTGCTCTGTGGGCTTTCTTATAGAACATGGGACCACCAGCCCAGGGGTGGCACCACCTATAACAGGTTGGGCTCTCCCCATCAATCACCCATTAAGAAAATTCCCTACAGGCTGGCCTGAAGCCTGCTCTCATGGAGGTGTTTTCTCAATTGAGGTTCCTCCTCCCTGATGACTTAGCCTGTGTCAAGTTGACATAAACTAGCCAGCACAGGAGAGAAGGAACCAGAAGCAGTCTCTGAAGGCAAGAACAAGATAGAGATGATAGCTGTCATTACTTCTACACAATAATATACAAAAAGGGTTAACCAGATCAGCAAGACACAGAAACAGTTGATACTAATATAAGGATTGGAATGGTGGGGGGACTAAACTGCTGTTATTCATAGTAACTCGATCTCAACCCAGATATGTTAAGATAATCTACATATCTATAACCACATGATGGCACTAATGGGAGAACCCAGTAAAGTTGTCAAATACAGAATCCACTATTAAAAAACAAATCCCAACCTCTCTAGCCCTTCACACCCCCTCAAAAAAATCCTAGAGGACTTACAGGGCAGCAACAAACAATTTAAAAATGTAACCTTCATAAATGGTCTTATTCATAAAATCTTCTAAGACACAATACACAGGAACAAATCTAGCCAAAATGTAATGCATTTTATAAGAAACATTTAAAAGTTAAAAGCAAAACGTTGACTAATTAATAAAAACTTGGAACATGAGGAAGATATAAATAAAATTATAAGCAATTTACAACTGTCCATTCTACCTGAAATAATCTATAGCATCGCTGTAGTCCTAATAAGTGTAAGTCCCTCGGTGAGCACATGGTAAAACTAAGTAAGAAAAAGACCAGGTCCAGGAAGAGCCCAAACAATTGTAAAGAAAACAAAGAAAAAGTGGAAGTAGGAGGCTGTGGTCACACTACTAGGTTTTGAGACTTTCTGGGAAGTTTTAAGAATTAAAACAATGTGGTGATGATATGACAACAACATAACAGAAAAACTGAACATGAGATTTAAATCAAAACCAACTCAAAATATGAAAACTTAGCTTCCCCTGTAGTCTAATGCTTAGGACTAGTGTTCTCTCCAATCATGAAAATCTGATTAAGGTCAATGACTTATCTCAGTGGGTGCGGACGCCTGCTGCCAGGCCTGATGCCTGAGTTTGACCCTCAGAACCCACACAGTGGTAGGAGAGAAGTGACCCCCACAAGTTGTCCTCTGACCTCCACATGCATGATATAGCATGCACTCACACTCTCCCTCCCTCCCTCTCTCTCAATAAATACAGAATTTTAAGAAGAAAATGTCACCGGCCCAATGGAATACAATAAACGTTGGTATACAACAGGGTGTTGTCACACGTAAGTGGGCAGGAGAGCACTTGGTGGCATCATATCAAGTATTTAGAGCCACATCATGTCATGTACAAAAGCAAATGGGAAAAAACAAACTAATCATAAAATACAGACAACTTCTTTATTATTTAAGTAGAGAGAAATTTCTTGAGGCAGAATATCAAATTATACACACACACACACACACACACACACACACACACACACACACACATCTTCCCATATCACACCATTTATGATGATTTAAAAAACCAAATGGCAGGCCGGGCGGTGGTGGCGCACGCCTTTAATCCCAGCACTCGGGAGGCAGAGCCAGGCGGATCTCTGTGAGGTCGAGGCCAGCCTGGGCTACAGAGTGAGTTCTAGGACAGGCACAAAGCTACACAGAGAAACCCTGTCTTGAAAAACCAAAAAAAAAAAAAAAAAAAAAAAACCAAATGGCCAAGAGTTTATGAAAAAACATGTTCAGTCGAACTAGTGACCAAGGCAATTTCCAGATGTGAGATGTAACCATTACCCTTCACACTGGAAAACATTAAGGTTAGGACTCCGAGGTTGTAGCAACAGGAAATGTATGTATTATATTTTGCAGAGAGATTAAGAAACTTGTGAAGTTACTTGGTAAATATAAGACTGAACTGACACTTCACTTCCCAGAAGACATGTACAAAGGACTTCACCATGTGGTGACTAAAGTCATGTGGAATTAGAAATAACAAAAAAGATGAACATGAAATGCACTAGGGCACTCCGAAATTGCTAAAATAAATGGATAAATCTCAAAACCATTTAGTGGGAAATAAAAGCAGTAAAATATATATCTACAGAATACCTTATTTATAGATTAAAGCCTGAGGGAGAATGTGTTCTATCCTCACAGGTATGTGCACATATAGTAGAAGCTTTAAAGCACAGTGTATGGAAGACAAAGACCACATCTAGGGAGGCTGGGTGGGAGGGCCCATGACAGGGAGAAGACAGCTGGTGCATCAGCATCCCCTTAAGCATAGCGCGTTCATGTATGTGCACAAGGGCACGTGTGTTTGCACATACACGTGGAAGCCATAGGACAACCTCAACTGTCACCTTTAGGAATACTGCCCACCTCCCTTTGAGACAGGCTCTCTCATTGGCCTGGAAGCAGCAAGCCCCAGGGATCCTCCTCCTCCATCTCTGTCTCACTGGTGCTGGGATAACAAGCGCAGGCCACACCAGGCATTTCCCGTGGGGACTGAACTCAGACCTTCACACTTGTGAGGAAAGTGCTTTCCTGAGTGTGCTGTCTTCACAGCCCCTTAACATCTACTTCTTCTTCTTGTTGAAGAAAATTCAAAAGCCGGATGGTGGTGGCGCACGCCTTTAATCCCAGCACTCGGGAGGCAGAGGCAGGCGGATCTCTGTGAGTTCAAGGCCAGCCTGGTCTACAAAGCGAGTTCCAGGAAAGGCTCCAAAGCTACACAGAGAAACCTTGTCTTGAAAAAAAAAAAAAAAGAAAATTCAAAGCATGTTGGCTTGTGCCTGTAAACCCAACACTCGGGAGGATAAGCAGAAGGTGTGCTGAGAGTTCAAGTCCAACCTGGGCTACAGCCTGAGACTCTTTCCTGAAAATCTGCACAAAAAAGTCTTGATGCACATAGTATGTTGACAATGGAAACTTAAAATACAAACAGTAAACTAAACAGAAGTGTGTCTTGCAATGAACTGTCATGCAAGGATGTTTAGAAGCATTGGCTACTGACTTAAAGAGATGTCAACAAACATACTAAGTGAAATAAAACAGGGTATAAAATTGTAGATTTTTCAACCAACGCATGAAATGATCAAAGGAATCTTCTCCTAGTGCTATAAACAAGTTCCAAGAACACACCTGAGACATTTTAATATCTTATCAACTTGGATCCAGGCAAAGAACATGGACAAAGAGCCTGGAGAGAGATTAACTGGAGAGCTTTAAACAAATGGATATCAGGACTGTCTATCTACAGACTAGCTACACTAGAACCAAAGGCAGTGTTCTCATAGAGCTGATGCTAATAAGCCCTGCCTTTCCAGAGGGACTGCCTTGCTGTCCAGTCAGGGCTATCAGAGCCAGGGCAGAGTACAGGTTGCTGAAAAGAGCAGGGTTATAACACCAGCACTCAGACACTGAGGCAGGAGGATTCTAAATTCCAGCCCAAGCTACATAGCCATACCCTGCCCACACCTTTAAAGGCTAAGCAAACTATAACAAACTATATGCTAAATAGGTTGGGCTAGGGACTGTGCATGAGAAAATTATATTATATGTGATGCCACATTCCTAAGAAAGTGGCAGCAGGAAATTACTGAAGGGCTTTAGAAAGAAAAGAGAACATTTATCTTACTACATTTAAGATCTCTGATAAACTGGAAATTGACTTGGATACTCTAAAACCTGTGCCCAGAAGGTATAGGCATCATGACACATTTTATTTTATGAGAACGGAAATAACATATATTATAGGGTGGGGAGTTAAAACTCAGAAAATATTACTATTATTATTCTTTTACTGGGAAAATTTGTGTGTTCTTTATACTTTGATTAAGTGTTTCTGAAACAGCTGAGACCAAAAGATACACACCACATTTATTTTGTAACAGTTAAGGCCATAAGCCGGTGTTGGATATGACATGCATGCTATCTTGTCTTCCAGATGAATTGATCTTGAATTCAATCACTCTCTGAGAGAAGACATGCCCGCTCGCATAATTTCATCAACCAGGAGAATGTTGGTGGCAATCACTGTGCTAAGGATGAAAAGATGAGAGTGAGTCAAGCCTCCTAGCACATGCCTGCGTCTCCCCAGCAATCTTCCGGCAGCGCAGGGCACTTTTTCCTTCGGCTATGCTGGTGTGAGAGTTTATGAAACAAAGATATCACGAACGAAGCAGCCCTCCTCACACTGTAATTTTGACTGCTTTGTTGACTCGGTAGAAGTCTAATTTATACCCCAGCAAAGCTGCGCTAACTGTCACATGTCGCTGCTCCCCCCTGCCACACAGACAGTGCTGTTGCAGTACTTCCTGCCTCCCCCTCCCACTCCAACAGTGAGGGTGAGGTTAGCTTTCCCAGGGACTTACACTGCTGCAGATACAGTGCTTAAGGGACTGTAGGAGGACAAAAGCTAGCCTCAGCAGCTGGCAACTACAATGCCATACACTTCACAATGTCTTCAGAACAAAAATAACAGGAAATGTTCAAAGCTATCAGTTATATCCCTAAAGGTCTTTCTCTTCTTTGCCAATTTACCATGAGTGAAGAAGATGTTTTTTCACACAATAATTATCCCAAACTCCTGCTTCTGCTGCTACCATCGGCTCCCCTGCAAAGTAAAAACAAACCTCTTAATACAGCAATCTTGATATACCCTGTCAATGTTGACTGGTGGAGTCTAACAATATTTAATCTCTTACAGAACTACTTTCGTCAAGGTCACCAATGACCTCTGTGCTAAGTGCTGTGGGCTCTCGCCAGCCTTATCTACTGCTTGACAGCTCATCATATCCCTTTGACAATTCCTTCTTGGCTTTCAGACACCATGCTCCCCTTTCTTTTCACTGTACAACCCCCATCCAGCCCAAGACTCTTCTATTCTCTCACTATACATATGTCTTAGTCAGGATTACTATTGCTGTGATGAAACACTATGACCAAAGAAACTTGAGGACGAAAGGGTTTATTCGGCGTATGCTTCCACACTGTTCATCATCAAAAGAAGTCAGGACAGGAACTCAAATAGGGCAGGACCCTGGAGGAAGGAGCTGATGCAGAGGCCACAGAGGATGCTGCTTACTGGCTTGCTCAGCCTGCTTTCTTATGGAAGCCAGGACCACCAGCCCAGGGATGGCACACCCACAATGGGCTGGCTCTCCCCCATCAATCATTAAGAAAATACCCTATAGGGTTGTCAACAACCTGATCTTATGGAGAGGTTTTCTTAATTGAGGCTCCCTCCTCTCAGATGACTCTAGCTTGTGTCAGGTTGACATAAAACTACCTAGCATAACGTATTTCCCAGGCAGTCTCATCCAATTTTCTGGGTTTAAGCTATCTACATCCTGATAACTCTCTTACCTCTTTTTCTTGAGCTCAATATATCAAACAACTTCTCCCAAAAGACCGTAAGTACTTCAAACTAGACTTTGCCAAAACTGAACAGTCCCTCAGTCCACAACCAGCTTTATCTAGTTTTCTCCCATTGTTAGTGCAATTCTAACCTACTAGTTGTTTAGCTAACTGCCCTCCATAGGGTGGAGTGTGGTCGGAGTGATCCTTTCAAATAGACCATGTCACATCTCTGCTCAAAATCGCTCCCATTTCACTGCAAGGATTAAAACACAAAAGCCAAAGTTCTCGGACTAGCCCACATGCCACTGTATAATCTGACCTATCCCCTCTCCTACCTCCTTCCTTCCTTCCCTGCTGGCTGTGCCCTCTCCTGAGAAAGCACTTAATGCTGCCCCTCCATGGCTAACTCTTCAGTTCCTTCAGCTTCATCAGTAGACATTTTCCTAGTGTATACTGTACAAATGTTGTAATTTTCATCCCTTTCCTACCTTCTTTAATTAGCATTCATGATCATCCTTACTTTGCTCTTTTATTTTTTCAAGTTTATTGTTCTCTTAGATGCTAAATAATTTATTTGTTAGAGTTATTGTTTACTGCCTGTTTTCACTCACTACAAGAGAAGCTCTATTTTGCCCAGTGTGAATCCAAATAATAAGCATTCAATAAGTATATCTTTTTAACATTGGCGAGGGCAGAGAGGACCGGAGATGTAGATAGTTCAGTCGTTGACTGCTGTACAAACACAAGGACCGAGTCTGAGTTTGGTCCCTAGAACCCACATTTAAAAGTTCTTTTGTTTCAGTTAAGAGCACTTGTTACTCTTGCAGAGTACCCAGGTTCAGGGCCAGTTCCAGAGGATCTGATGCTCTCTTCTGAGCTCCACAGGTACTGCATGCACGTTGTGCACAGACATACACAAAAGCAAAAACACCTAAACACATTAAATATTTTTTGGAGTAAGCTAGATGCAATCAAGATTGATATAACAAAATGTCCCAACCTACCACTCTCTGTTATAAGATTTGGGTTCTTGAAGAACAATCTCTTGAGTAAAGCTAAGTTTCCTTCAATCTCTTACCTGTATTCAGGTCTATGCCCACAAGCTCTTTTGATTCTGCATGTTCAGTCTGAACTTTTATCAATGTTTCCTGCAGGTCATAACCAGAATTCTGAGCAAGAACCTTCAGGAAAAAACAACAAGTATGTGTGGAGTGCCTTCGCATATGTATTTGAAAATCAAGTACAAAAGTAAGGTACTACTTTTCAGTCTTGTGAAAACACAATCACAATACAGTGCTCATCTCCTTTAGAAGAATCCCATGCCCAACCTAAACCAAATGATTGCTTTATCTCCCTAGCACATTCTGTACTTGAACAGCTCCCCTTGTACAGAACTCTAAGTTCCAAGGACCAGACTTCCCAAATCCCACATATTTTTCAGGCAAGGCATCATGTGGTCCAGGTTGGCCTCCAACCTCTTCTCCCCTCATGGAGCAGGAACCGCCTTGAGCTCCCTGTCCTCCTGCTTCACCTCCCAAGTGCTGGCACTAGGCACATGCCACCACACCCAGCTGCTTTCTTTTCTTAGAAAAGATTTAAGATCCTTTTTGTTTCCCCTGGCCTTTGAGCCGCATGCCCTCCTGTTCTTCCCAGCACTTGCTAAGGAGCAGCAGAGCATCCGCAGCACTGTGTGGCCCTTGGCTTCAGAAGGAGAGCCATGAACTACAGCAGCTTGGATGGAGATGCCTTACTCTATACCAGCCTAATTTTCCTACTGACAGCTGATAGAGAAGAGGGCCACTGTGTGCCAGGGCCACCAATTCATGTCAACAACATCATTACTTAATGACTTTGCTGCTTGGAGGAAAGAAAAAAAAATTGACATCTGATTCACAAACAACGCACAAATTGTGAATAATTCTGATATAAATTATTTAAGTCTTTGCTAGGATGGTTAATAATGGTTTAATTCATGGGAACAGCATGCTGGAAACATCTTTCTATATTTCTATGTGGCTGACAACTAACGGAAGGCAGAGAGCAAGGAAGGACAGTTCTCTGTCCTCTTGCTGCCTCTCTCCTCGTCTCGAAATTACCACAGATTCAAGCTGGTCGGATTTGGGAACGCTAAACATTTTGAAGTTCTTCTCTTCTCACAACTTAAAGTAATAACATGTTGAATGCCACCAACAAAACAAGAATCTATGTTACAAATAAAAATCTAACAAAACTTAAGTTCAAAACTGTTCGCTAGGATTGGTTAGTAATGAACTTTCTACAGTGCTTTTGGACCCAAGGAAAACCTGACTGCTTCCTGGAGCTCCCAAAGTACCATAAGCTTCAGTCCCCATAGTCGCTCTGCTGGGTTTGTAAAATATTTAACACAACAGGAAATGCAAATAAGCACATTTCTAACTCTGCGAACTGCTGGGCAAGATGGGCAATTTGTAATCAAGGATCTTTCAGTAAAGACAGTTGTTATCTGGCCAGGAGACAGTTGTACCTTCGGGATAATAAGTAAGGAATCTGCAAAGGCTTGGATGCCAAGGCGAGTTCTTCCCTGCACACGGTGCTTGTGGTTAACAAGAGCTTCTGCTATTGCGACTTCAACTGCTCCAGCCCCTGGAACCACACAGCCTGCCAGAGGGAAATAATAGAAAGTTGTCAAGCAAGGAAAGAGAGTGAGAAAAGCAACTAGCTATAAAAGCAAGTGTGTTTAATTAGTTGACTACCTCTGAAATGTTCTGAATATATTTAGAGATCGAATAAATTCCACAATTCAGAAATAACTAGGTTTCCCTATAAAGCATTCTGAAATCAAACAATTAAGCACGGTACAAACACTGGTCACATACAGTTTGTTTCATGTTTATTCTCTGGAAAATAAAAATGGAATTTCTAGGGTAGAGAGATGGTTCCCAGCACCCACATCAGGCAGCTTACAACCAGCTATAACTCAAGTCCAAGGAATCTACACTGTCTTGCATTAACCTGCATTAACATAGTGTACATAAATTCACACAGGCACACACACACAAATAAAAAAATAAATCTCTTTTTAGGTAGACATCTCTTTTATCTACATCTTACAGTTCTATGAGTACACTGAGAAGTTGTTATTTATAATTTATAGAAGCAAGTAGCTGGATACAGTGTCTCATCTAAAAAAATGTAAGAGGCCTTAGAATGATATATTTCAACCTTTGAAAGACAATAACTGCTAACCCAGACTACTTTATCTATGAAACTATCTCTCATAATTGAAGGAGTGGACCAGGAATTCATGGTCACTAAGCCAGCTCTACCAAAGATGTTCAAAGGGATCCTGAGGTCTGAAAAGAAAGACACTCTCTGAGACCACAGGAAACAGCAGGTGATGCCAGAAGAGAAGTGAAGCCAATGAATGACAGGACTCATCAGTCACCATGAGATCAACAACGTAACAGGAGCCAATGCACACCTTCAGTGGTAACGCTGCACATCAACGGTCTCAACTCCCCACATAGAAGACACACTAAAAGGCTGGATTTACAACTAACCAGGGCTCATAGGAGCTCACAGAGACCAAACTGACAACCAGGGAGCCTGCATGGGAATGACCTAGTCACTCTTCATATATATGACAGTTGTGTAGCTTGGTCTTCTTGTAGGACTCCCAACAGTGGAAGCAGGGGCTGTCTCTGACTCTTTTCTGGTTTTGGGGATCCTATTCCTCACACTAGGTTGCCTGACCCAGACTTAATACAAGGCGAGTTGCTTAGTGTTACTCCAACTTGATACGCTATGTTTTGTTATGTCCATGGGAGACTTGCCCTTTTCTGAATAGAAACAGAGGAGGAGTGCACGTGGGGGGGCCATGGGGGGAGGACTGGGAGTAGAGGAGGGAGGGGAAACTAAAGTCAGGATGTAAAATAAATACATAAATAAAATAAAAATATGAAAATAGAAAAAAGTTTTTTACAGAGACTGGATTTATAAGAGAATTCTCATAATTGACAAAATAAACTCCAAACCAAAATTAGTCAAAAGAGATAAAGAGAGTGACTTTATACTGACTAAAAGAACACTCTGATAAGACACTACTGCTGTTATAAACATATATACACTGGCCACAAGTGCACCTGACACTACTAGAGGTCAAGACCCAGACAAACCCGATACAAGAATACTGAGTAATGTCAGTGCCCTGCTCTCATCCATAGGCAAGTCATCCCAATGAATCATGAACAGAGAAACATCTGGATTCAGTGATTCCTTAGATCAAATGGACCTAGCAGACATCTACAGAACATTCCACACAAATACTGCTGAATACACGTTCTTCTCTGGAGCCCATAGAACTTTCCCTAAGGTAGATCATATTAAAGGACAAAAAGCAAGTATCGGCAAATACAAGAAAATTGAAACAGTTTCTTGTATTCTATCTGACAACAATGAAATGAAGCTAAAAATCAGCAGCAAGAAAACCACTAACTCATGGAGATTATAACAACTGGCTTACTGAAGAAATCAGAAAGGAAATACATTTTAGAGTTAAATAAAAATGAAGACATAACATACCAAAACTATGAGATATAATGAAAGCAGCTCCAGTGTAAAAGGGGGTTTCTAACTACTGCCAATAGAATTCAGAAAGTCCTAAGGACAAACCTTGAAAATGTGTATTCCACTAAATTGGAACATCTAAAAGAAAAAGATGGGGCTGGAGAGATGACTCAGAGGTTAAGAACACTGGCTGCTCTTCCAGAGGTCCTGAGTTCAATTCCCAGCAATCACATGGTAGCTCACAACCATTTGTAATGAGATCTGGCGCCCTCTTCTGGAACGAAGACATACATGCAGGCAGAACACTGTATACATAATAAAAAGAAATAAATAAATCTAAAAGAAAGAAAGAAAAAGAAATGGATGCCTTTCTAGAAATATGTGACCTATGAAAATTTAACTGAAATAAGCTATTTGAATGGCTCTATAACAAGCAATGAGACCAATGTAGAACTAAAACAAACACTCAGTCAAAAAAGTCCAGGGTCAGCCAGACATGGTGGTGCATGCCTTTAATCCTAGTACTTGAGAGGCAGAGGCAGATGGATCTCTGTGAGTTCAAGGCCTGGTCCACAGAGTGAGTTCCAGGACAGCTAAGGCTACACAGAGAAACCCTGTGAAGAAGAATAAGAAAGAAGAAAGGAGGAGAAGGAGAAGAAGAAGAAATCCCAGCTCAGGTGGATTCACTGCATTCTACTAGATCTTTTTTTTTTTAAGATTTATTTATTTATTATGTATACAGAAGAGGGTGCCCAATCTCATTACAGATGGTTGTGAGCCACCATGTGGGTGCTGGGAATTGAACTCAGGACCTCTGGAAGAGCAATTGGTGCTCTTAACCTCTGAGCCATCTCTCCAGCCCTCTACTAGATCTTGAAAGAAGTAATACCAATGCTTCCAGACTATTCCATACAATGGAAAATGAAAGAATGCTCCAAACTTACATATGAAGCCAGTACTACCCTGATACCAAAACCAGATAAAGACACACACACACAAAAGAAAATTATAGGCCAATTTGTCTTACGAACATAGAAGCAAAAATTCTCAATAAAATACTTGCAAACTGAATTGAATACATCAAAAAAGCATCCATCATTATTAAGTTCACTCCATTCCAGAGATGCAGGGATGATTTAAGGTACATAAATCAATAGATGTAATACAGCATATAAATAGACTCAAGGACAGAAATCATGGATCGTTTCAACAGATGCAGAAAAGGCCTTTGGCAAAATCTCACATCTTTGCATGACAAAACATTGAAGAGACTAGGAATGGAAGGAACATATCTCAGCATAACAAAGGCCATATATAATAAACTTAGAGCCAGCACCAGGCAGAAAGGGAGGAAACTCACAACATTCCTATTAAGGTCAGGAACACGACAAGACTGTCCTCTCTCCACTCCTATGCAACACGGAGATGGAAGGTTTAGCCAGAGCTTGTAATAAGATAAGAGAGGAAATAAAAGGGATACAAATAGGAAAAGAAGTGAAAATATCCTTATTTGCAGGTGACATGATACTATAGAGAGAGACCCTAAAAACTCTATCATAGATTCTTACATCTGATAAACACTTCCAGCAAGACAAGATGATACAAAACACGATACAAAAATCAAGTACCCTTCCTATACACCAATGAAAGACACACTGAGAATCAAGGAAACAATACCATTCAAATTAGTTTCAAAAAACAAAACGAAATATCTTGGAATAAACGTAACCAAGGAAACGAAAGCTCTCCATAATGTAAGTTTTAAAACACCACTGAGGGAGAAACTAGAAGACAGAAAAAAACTCTCCCCATGATCATGGATTGGAAGAATTAACATTGTGAAAATGGCTGCCCTACAAAAAGTAATCTACAGATTCAAGGCAGTTCTCATCAAAATTCCAGTACTATTCCCCACAGAAATAAGACAAAATCTTAAAAGTCATGGGAACACATAAAATTCCCCCATACAGGCACTGGGGAGATGGCAAAGTGGTTGACAACACTGCCTCTCTTCAAGGGGGCCTGTTTTTGATCCCCTGCACCCACATGGCAGCTCATAGCCATCTGCAACTCTAGTCCCAGGGCATCTGGCGCCCTCTTCTGGCCTCTGTGAGCACTGTACATATGTGATACACAGACAAACAGGCAAAACACTCATACACATAAAGTATTTTTTAAAGACCTCAGACAGCCAAAGCAATGCTCTGCAATAAGAATAATGCTAAAAAAATCACAGAAATCACATGATAAACTCAATAGATGCAGAAAAGGCTTTTCACAAAAATCTTCATGATAGAAACATTGAAGAAACTAGGCATAAAAATAACATATCCCAGCATAATATTATAGGGCTATACAACAAACTTATAACGAGCATTATACTAAATGGAGGGAAACTCAAGGCATTTCCATTAGAATCAGGAACAAGACAAGGATGCCCACTTTCTCTGCTTTCATTCTTAGCTAGAGCAGTAAGACAAGAGAAGGAAATAAAGGGGAAATAAATAAAAAATAAGTCAAAGTATCCTTATTTGCAGATGATCCATATGGATCTAGTCACAGTTCCCAGCATTGCTGAGGAGTGTGGCCAGATTGAGAGAAGGTATAGAGTTGGTGAGAGGCTGGAGCAGGCAGATGGCATCCTGGTAATGCCTCCTTCTGGCTGGAACTTCCTAGATATCTTGGGAACTCCCCTAGAAGTGAGTAGCTAAGATGACTTCAGTCAATATCTCTTGCAGGCACTGAAAGAATCCAACTGATAATCCCAAATTCTGCTCTGCCTCCCCCCCACACACTCCTCAACTACCACTGTCATACCTGACCAGGAAGGGGTGGACAGCCTTCTGAAGGCCCTCAAAAGGGAACTGTCTGCAATGGGTGGGAACTAATCCGCAGTCCCACCAGGTATTCCTGACCTGGGCAAGGTATCCACATCACTTCCAGCACTGGCTGGATGTTCTTGACCACTATAAGTTGGCATCAGACTTGGCAGTGGTGGTTGGAGGCCAAGAGAGACACAAAGGCACCTGAGCCACCTCGCAGATAGAGGGGACACTGAGAAGATCCTCAATATCACCCAGAACCCTTGAGGTATCTGAGCACAATTCAGGTCCCATGAGATGTTCACACAGAAGAACTTGATCCAAAATGGCAGAACCAAGCCAGGATCCTGAGCATCCTATGGGACTTGCTGGGGACTCAGGACTTTTTGGGCACCCTGGGGATATGAGTGGAGGAATGTGGGTCTTTTATTTTTAGTAAAATATATGATTTTTTTCTGTGATCCTGGTTGGACTCCAGGACCTTACACATGCTAGGCAGGTACTGTCACCAAGCTGTGACCCTATCTACTCCCACCCCCTAGGCTCGTACTCTACTGCCGAGATAAATACCACCTTCATGGATTTGATTCTTCAATGCCAAGGACATGTGGAAAGTTGAGGTCATCCAGGAATGTCTGCATATGAGAATCTGATTTACTCTTGTGATTCCATAGGTCATGGTTTCACATGACCATTTCCATAACTTAAAAAAATAACCCTCCACTCATGTTCATGCAAGCAGCCACAATAGACTGAGTGGATCAAAAACAAAGGGCATTTGAGTAGAAGGGGGCTTATTGGGAAAAAGGACTTTAGCTGTAGAAAGAGGGGACAAGAGAAGGTAATGAGGGTAGAAATGCCCCAAACTCGGTATATACATGTTTGATATTGTCAAACTTAAAAGAAAAGAAATAATTTACTTTAAAACTACATGGAGGGGCTAGAGAGATGGCTCAGCAATTAAGATCACTGGTGATTTTTCCAGAGGACCTGGGTTCAAATCCCAGCATCTACAATGGTAGCTCATTACCACTTGTAACCCCAGTTCCAGGGAATCTGACACCCTCTTCTGGCCTCCACAGACATCAGGCACATACATGTGATGCACAGACATACATGCAGGCAAAACACTCGTACACATAAAATAATAATTAAAAAAAAACCACTTTAGATTCCATCTCAGGCCCAGAAGAATGGTAATCATTAACAATTATCCAAATAAATGCTAGTGAGGATATGGCCCAAAGGGAATTGTATACACTGCTGTGAACTGGTAATGGAGGTCCTTAAAAAACTAAAAGTAGATCTACTATGGGATCCAGCTACACCACTCTCAGTGATGCCTGAAGAGCTCCAAGTCAACATATCACAGATATGCTTAGGCATCAAGATTTGTTACAGAACTGTTTACAACAGCTAAGTCAGAGAACCAACCAAGATATCCAATAAGACAAGAATAGATAAAATGTGACATAGATACACAATGGAAAAGTTTTCAGTCATAAGGGAGAAAGGTACACCATCTGCCGGGAAATGGGTACAACTGTAGATATTCATATTTTCAGTCTCAGACAAATATTGCATGTTTTTTCTAATTAGTGGTTCCTAGATTTTATTAGGTACATAAAATCCCATGAGTATACACTGTCAGACACAGTGCAGCAGAAGACAAAAACCAAAACTGCACCCAGCAGTATGAAGAGTTCTCTTTCAGAGACCTCCACTCAGGTGATGATGAGCCCTTGACTTCCCCACAGGGGGGAAAAATCAGACTGAACCCATTTGAAGCAGAAATGGAATTCATTAAGGAGAAAGTTTAGGACCAGCAAGATGGCTTGGTGGGTAAGAGCATGTGGCAGCTAATCTTCATTGTCGCCTTGGCATGCCTGGGAAGAGGGAACCTCAAGTGAAGAATCACCGCCATCACACTGGCCTGTGGGTATGCCTGTGGAGGGACAGGATTTTTTTTTAATTGCTAATTGATGTGGGAGAGTCTAGTCCACTGTTGGTGATACCACAGCTAGGCAAGTAAGCCTGGGCTATAAAAAGAAAAGTAGCTGCCAGGTGGTGGTGGTGCACACCTTTAATCCCAGCACTCAGGAGACAAAGGCAGGTGAATCTCTGAGTTCGAGGCTAACCTGGTCTACAGAGTGAGTTCTAGGATAGCCAGGGTTACACACTGTCTTGAAAAATAAACAAACAAAGAGGAGAAGAAAAGAAAAAAGAGTAGCTGAGCATGAGTCTGGGAGCAAGCCAGTAAGGAGCATTCCTCCATGATTTCTCTGTCAAGTTTCTGCCTCGAGTTCTTGCATTGGTTTTCCTCAATGAACAGTAACTCATGATATGAAATAAACCCTTTCCTCCCCGAGTTGCTTTTGGTCATAGTGTTTATCACAGAAACAAAAAAGCAAACTAGAAATAAGGCACTTGCTGCTGTGCCTAATGACCTGAGTTCAGCTCTCAGAACCCACATGTGGTGGTATTGCGTTCCCTAAAATATTGTGCACCCTAATAAACTTACCTGGGGTCAGAGACAGAACAGCCACTAGATACAAAAGCTAGAAAATGGTGGCATACATGCCTTTAATCCTAGCATTCCAGAGGCAGAAATTGTGTTCAAGGAAACAGCCAGGCATGGTGACACACGCCTTTAATCCCAAGAAGTGAGGCTTTAATCCCAGGGAGTGATGGTAGAAAGCAGAAAGGTATATAAGGCGTGAGGACCAGGAACTAGAAGCATTTGGCTGGTTAAGCGTTCAGGATTTCGAGCAGCAGTTCAGCTGAGAGCCATTGGGATGAGGACACAGAAGCTTCCAGTCTGAGGAAACAAGACCAGCTGAGAAGTTGGCCAGGTGAGGTTAGATGTGGCTCGTTCTGTCTCTCTGACCTTCCAGCATTCACCCGAAATAACTGACCACAGGTTTGATTTTATTAATAAGAACTGTTAAGATTCCTGCTACAGTGGGAAGAGAGAACCAACTCTTGAAGTTGCCCTCTGATCACCATGCACTCTGTCATGGCACACATGTGCCCATGCATATAACACACATATAATAAATAAACAAACACAGATTTCAGCAAGAGGCTAATAGAAAGAGAGATGCTTAGGGGAAGAATAAGACACACCCAAGAGCCTAGGCACGAGCTCCTCAAAAGAGTACAGCATAAGTGTCTCAGCAGTCATTATATACTATTTTATTAACTCTAAAATTATAACTCTTAATGGTTACTGTAAAAACTTTTTCCTCCTTTTCCCTTTTTGCATTTACTTATTTATGTGTGTGTGAGGGTGGGCGGGTGCATGCATCCCACAGTGAACACTGGAGGTGGTCAGAGGACAATGTTAGGAAGTCGGTTCTCTCCTTCCACCATGAGGATCCCAAGATTGAACTCACGTTGTCAGCCTTGGCAGCTAGTGTCTTTACCTATTGAGTAGTCTTTCCAGTCCTATCCCACTCTTTATGATAAGCGAGATTATAGGGTAGCTCCAAGGGTGCCTTGGTTGGGATTCAAATCTAATAAAGAAAAAAACCACAAGCCACAAGGGTTGCACAAGGGGGTTAAAACATGTCTTTTATTGTAAGTGGAGAGTCTTATGAGAGTTCTAGAAGATTGCAGGTTTACAGATGAGAATGGGAAAAGGTCACCTACACTTAGGCCTCAGGCATAGCTCATTGCTATTTAAACACTCTTATTTGAATCACCACTACATAAAAGGAAGACTGTCTCCACGTAGGTAACCTTCACAGTGCATGTTGTTGGAACTCTCGACTCTCAGCTGGAGAGAAGCTTCAAGCAGAAAGCGGAAAGGGGAAGGGGCTCCTTTCCCTCCCCACCTCCCCGTAATTTCCCCTGACTTTCATCCTGCCCCACATATGACATAAAAGTCTAAATGACACTGGCTAGGGGAACAAAGAGGACTGACGGGAAGGGGGAGGCAGGAAGGGATATGGAGGGAAGCATGTTCAATATACATTATATAGTTGTATGAAGTGTCCTTATGTAACATAGAGCCATGTACAATGAAAATGCATAATAAATCTTTTAATTGAGAAAGAACTCTCCAGTGTTTGCTGGAGCTGATATAAGATGTAACAGTTCTGGACCACGGTTCCTGTTTCACCACAGCAGCTCAGTAGTGACATCCACAATGTGTCCACACTGCTATTTAACTGAAGCAATGCATAGAGCCATGCCACCTTGAATCTGCCTGATCCCATCCAATCTCAACGTGTGAATGTCATTGGTGGGAACAGTGACTTACTGCCTTTTTTTTTTTTTTTTTTTTTTTTTTTGAGCTGAGGACCGAACCCAGAGCCTTGTGCTTGCTAGGCAAGCACTCTACCACTGAGCTAAATCCCCAACCCCATAGTTTTTAAAAAAGAAAAGGAACTAAAGTCATGCAAAATTATGTTTGTTTTTATTTAAAATCAATTTGAAAGTGTGACTTTTAGACCCTTCCCCAGAGTTGAGTTAATGCAAAAATGTATTAAAATGAAGAGAGAATTAGGACAAGTAATGTGGCCAGAGATTTTGGTATGGAATTCTTGGGACCCCATGAAGTATTTGCTTTCTATATTGGAGCAGAATCTAAACTGCTGCCCAAGGAAAACATTAGGGGTCCTTTATTCTAAGCCAAGAGCTTTGTGTTAAAATGCACAACCTGGATAGGGCATTACCTCTGCTTGTACAGCTTGGGTAGTTGTGTTGTGGTGCTGGAGAGTAAACCTGGGCCTTGCTCATGGCAGGCACGGGCTCTACCATGCAACAAAAGATCCCAGTCCTGCTTGGATAGTGTCATAAGGCTTTGGACTTGTTGAAATTGTTAAATTGTTTTGCTTTGTAAGTACCCATGATTATAGCAAAACAATATAAAAATCAATTATTTCTCAGCTCAACATTTTTATTACCATCTCCCTTTTCTGATTCATTTCATAAATAAGTGCTGAAGGAGTTATTCATCTATAAGCTGGGTATATCCTTATGTCTCATCATGTTTTGAAAAGCTCCTTCCTAAGAAAGAATGTACTCAAAATAATATTTGTATTATTTTGTGAGAGGTATAAAGACTAAATATGCAAATAAACACATGTACCCATGTACGCCCCACCCCACCCATCTTAAGAAAGACATTACTGCACCTCTGAGAGCTTCCCCAGAGCCCATTCCTCATGAAAACATAACATAAAGTTGTGGGATGCTGTTGAAGAGAAATTTATAGAACTATCTACATTAGAAAAGAACAGAGTCCTTAAACCAGTGAGCTGAGCTTCCTCCTTAAGAAACTAGAGAGGGGAGCAAAGAGCATTCAGTGTAAGTGGGGGAATGGAAATAGAAGAGATCAGGGTAGACAACTGGGAGATAAGAAAACCGACAAATAGAACTCACACTTGTAATCCCACACTAAGGAAACTCAGATAGGGATGTTGGTATGACTTCAAGGCCAGCCTGGGCTACACTTTGAGTTCCAGGCCAGCTTGGATTAGAGTAGTGAACTCTTGTCTCAAAAAAAAAAAAAGAAGGAAGAAAGGAAGGAAGGCAGGGAGAAACAAAAAGGAGGAAGAGGGAAATGCCTCCTTACAGCTAGAGAAGAAGTAAGGAATGCTATAAACAACTTTATACCGATAAAGTTGACAAGTTAGATGAGTGCCAGTAAACCTTATGCAAAAGGCCAGGTAAGGGCCAGCAGGATGACTCAGTGGGTAAAAGCACCAACCATGCAAGACTGAATTTTGATCCCTAGAACCCAGGTGGAAGGAGAGAACCAACTTCTGAAAGTTGTCCTTTGACCTCTATACATGCACCAAGGCATGAGCACATCCTCACTCACACACACACTCACACATACACACTAATATGATTTTTATTTATCTAGGGGTGTAGTTAAGTGGTAGAAAGCTTGCCTAGAATGTTCATATTCCTGATTGCATCCCTAGTACTGAAAAAAACAGTTTAAGCCAGCTAACAGCCTAGGTTCTGTGGGTTCTACCATTCCCTTTACAACTATTTCATCCCACCATTACAGCACAAAACAGTTACAGTCACTACACACAAGGGGTATGACTGAGTTACAATAAAACCTATTTACTAAAAACATGAAGCAAATCATATTTCATTCACAAGCAATAGTTTGGTGCTCCCACCTTAGATAAGTGGAAATTTTTTTTGGACTAGTACAAAACCAGACACACAAGCTAATGGAATGGAACAGAGGATCCTGTACTAAACCCACACTGCTATAGCCACTGGCTTTTTTTTCCAAGACAGGGTTTCTCTGTGTAACAGCACTAGCTGTCCTGGAACTCTATCTGTAGATCAGGCTGGCCTCAAACTCAGGCCTGCCTCTGCCTCTGGAGTACTGGGATTAAAGGTGTGTGCTGCCACACCTGGCTGCCACCAGCTTTTTAACAAAGATGTCCAAATATATATATGGAGAAAAGACAACCTCTTTAACAAATTATTCTGGGAAAACTAGATGTCCATATGTAGAAAAACAAAACTAGATCTTACCTCTCATCATGTACAAAGATTAATTCAAATAGACCAAAGACATCAACATTAAGACCAGGAACTTTGAAACTACTAGGAAAAAAAAACACTCTTCAAGATGCAGGCATATGTCAGGCATGCTGATGCACATCTATAACGCTATAATCTCGGGAGTCAGAGGCAGGTAGATCTCTGTGAGTTCAAGGCCAACCTGGCTATGTAGAGAAACTCTGTCTCAAAAAAACCCAATAAATAAATAAACAAACAAATAAAAAGTACAGGTAAAGGCAAACCTTTCTGAATATATTCCCCAAAGCCCAACCAAATAGCAAAGACTGGTAAATGTCACTGCATGAAATTAAAAAGCTTCTGCAAATCATAGAAAATGGTAAAGAGGGGTTGGAGATTTAGCTCAGTGGTAGAGTGCTTGCCTAGCAAGCACAAGGCCCTGGGTTCGGTCCTCAGCTCCGACAAAAAGAAAAAAAGAAAATGGAAAGAATGCTAAGAATAGGAGAAAGATTTCCTAGTTATTCCTCTGCTGGGGGAAAAATATCCAGAACATGTAAAGGACTCCAAACCAAGAAACAATTAATCACTAAAGAGATAAATGTACCATTTCCAAATAAGTACAAATGGCCAAGAAATACATGAAAATGTTCACCATCCTTATCCATTACTGTAGTACAAATTCAAACTATACCAGCATTCTCCCTCCCCCAGTCAGAATGGCACCATCAAATGACAACTGCTACTGAAGTCGTGGGTGGGACGGACCTTAAACTCTGGTAATAGCATGAGCTAGCACAGCCACTACGGAAATCAGTGTGTGGAGATGCATCAGAAAACTAAAAGACAGAACTACCGTATGGTCCAGCCAGCAGCACCTGTTACCCAACAGTTCTCATCAAGGTTCCAGGTCTTTATGTCCTTGCCAAAGAAGGACACTTACTTGTTATGTAACTTTTGTATTACAGTCATCCTAGAGGATGTAAAATGACAGAAATCTCCTTGTACTTTTGATTTCCATTTCTTATTGACTGATTTTTGAACATCTTTCCATATGTCTATTACTCAATTTTAAATGGATGCTTTTATTGAATTACCTCCCTTAACTCCTTTTAAATACAAGCTAGTTCTAAATTATCAATAAATTTAAAATGTTAGCATCCCTTCCTAACCTTTCTTACAATTACACTACACCTGAGGTAAAGGAGTAAGTTCTGAGCGATGAAAGCTCTCTCGTGGTTTGAAAAATAAATTCCTAAATATAAAAAGTAACAGTATAGTATTAAGTTAAGTGGTTTTCATCTCTTAGAGAGGAGCTAATTAGTAAGGCAACATACCTTATCTTCATTCTTAACAGATATCCCAAAGGAAAATTTAAAAATTGTCTAAAGTGAAATGAAAGAATAATCATTCGTACCTTTAAAAACTATACATACCATGACTGATTTATTACTACTTAAAAAGCATGAGGCTGATACCCACCACAAAAAGAGCTTGCTTACCATCTTCGATGGCATTTTTGACAGCACGAAGTCCGTCTCTTAAAGCATCCTTAATCTGTGTGAGAGTATGCTTGTTTGGTCCTTTGACCAACAAGGTGACAGAGAGAGGATTCACACAGTCCTCAATAAAAGTGAACTTTTCTTCACCCTAATGGGGAACAAGAGGAGATACAGCTGTAAGGCTCGGGATACAGCCGAAGGGTGCAGGTAGCAGAGCACTTTGCCCAGCACACATGAGATCCTGACTTGGATCCCCAGTAAAACACCACACACACACACACACACACACACACACACACACACACACACACACACACACACATATACAGGACAAGCATAACATTTGACACATTGTATTATTACATTCGTATAAAATTACAATGGCATCATGAAATTCAAATCTATATTCTATTAGGATCCAGTCTTCACGTAACTTTTTCTTGTCAAGCATAACGGTGTATTTTAAAGTGGTTAAGTTATGCCACCATTTGGGGAGGTTGGATTAGGAAGATGGTTCAAGACCAACTGGGGCTACATAACAAAACTCTTAACACTTAGGTAAAAAAATTGTAAACTCTGTCCTGTCAGACCTCAAAATGTAAAATATGAATTAAAAGATATAAAATACCAAAACTAGTTTAGGAATCATGTTATAACTGCTATTCATAGACATACCCACTAATAAGCCAGGCAGTGGTAGTGCACGCCTTTAATCCCACAGCACTTGGGAAGCAGAGGCAGAGGCAGGCCGATCTCTGAGTTTGAGGCCAGCCTGCTCTACAGAGTGAGTTCCAGGGCAGCCGGACAACACAGAGAAACGCTGTCTCAAAAAATAAAAATAAAAAATAAAGAAATACTCACTAATGAATACTCAAATACAAGGCCAGCATGCCCCAAACAATCTTCATTAAGGTCTTCAAAGGAGTTCACAGCTATTCCTCCACAAGCAAGAGCAAGCCTGGAATCACATCATGTCACCTTCACTTTGGTTATGGAAAATACAAAGGCTAATTTCTCTTTCCCTTTTTTTTTTTTTTTTTTGCATGATCTCACTTTAATCCAAGCACTAAGAAAGCAGAGGCAGGTGGCTCCCTGTGAGTTCAAGGCAAGCCTGGTCTATACCTGAAACCCTGTCTCAAAAACAAACAAACAAACATATAGTTATTAACTATAGTCACCATGATGCACAACAAATCCTTAAATATATCTTTCCTCTCTAATGAAAATTTTGTATCCTTGGACCAACATCTCCCAAACTCTTAATCTGCCCTAGCAATCCAGCCTCCTGTAACTATCATTCACTTATCTACTTCTGAAAGTTTAGTATTTTTAAATTCCACATATAAGTGAGATCAGACAGTATTATAGTGTTTCTAAAATCTGTTTTGTGTGGGGGAGGGAGTGTATGTGTGCCCATGTACGTGAGGGTGCACTCACCCATGCAAGTAGGGTGGGCAGAGGTTGACACCAGGTTGTCTTTCGTCAGTCACTTCTCTGTCGTACTTTTTTGAGGCAGGGTCTCTCACTGAACATGAAGCTTGAAGTTTTAGCTAGACTGGCTGACCAGCAAGTCCCTAGAGCTGGGGTTACAGGCACGCAATGCTGCTGTTCCTGCCTTTCATGTGGGTTCTGGAGACCAGACCCCAGGTCTCAGGTTTTCAGGCTTGCTCAGCAAGCACTTCACACGCTGAGCCATTTCCCTGGCCCCAGATCTTAAGGGTTTGTTGCTGTTGTTTGGTTGAGGGTTTCTCTGTATAGCCCTGGCTGTCCTGGAACTCGATCTGTAGACCAGGCTGCCTCCAACTCAGAGATCCCCCTTCCTCTACCTTCCCATTGCTGGGATTAAAGGCATGCACCACCACACCCAGTAACTGTTTAAAAAGAAAGGAAAAAAACTCAGAAAGCTTTGGGTTCAGTTCCCAGCACTACAAACAAAGGACAGCAGCACCAAGAGCAACAGAAAACACTTGGCATACATAATTTGCACTTACCTTTCGAGATTTCTTCTTTTTGCCCTGCGAAGAGCTACGATATTATGTTTTGCCAGCATTTCTAAGGAGAACGGATCAATGCCCTGTAGTCAAGTTAACACAAAAGTTAAGTGGCTTTTGTTCCACACTAGGCAAGTGCTCTACCACTGAGCTCTACTCTTAACCTTAAAAAATTTTAAGCCAGTATTTCTCAAGCTTTTTTTTTTTTTTCTCAGCAGCACTTTACAGTCTTAAAAATCAAGAAGAACCAAGGCTGGGCATGATGGCACACACCTGTAATCCCAGCACTCAGGAAGCTAAAGGAGAAAGACCTAAAGTTCCAGGCCAGTATAGACTACATAGCAAATTCCTTGTCAGCCTAAGCTATATAGTGAGTTGTATCTGTATGGTATCATAGAAACAGGGGCTGGAGAGATAGGTCAGTGGTTAAGAACACAGGCTGCTCTTTCAGAGGTCCTCAGTTCGGTTCCTAGCACCCATGGGATGGCTCACAACAACCTGCAACTCCAGTTTCAGACGTACACTCCCAAACATAACTTAAACAGGAACACATTTTGAAGGGTTCTGAAAATCATTAATCTTATATTTTAAGTGGGTTATTTTATTCATGCCTGACTTTGTAAAATCATGTGGGTTTTAGTCAGTTAGAAAGCATTGAGTTGAGCTCAAATGTTACTACTGGCAGCACTGGCAGCACACCCCGTGAGCCATCTTCCTTGGAGTACTAGGATTGTTGCATTTGTTTTTCAGGGAACAAAAATCCCCTGAACATCCAAATCTATATAACCACAGTTTATCTGTTGGACCTTCTTTCAACCAAAAATGGCTTTCCATGAAAAAGTAGCTAGTTTAACTCAAAATCTAATTATACATAGGCTTTCTTCAAGACAACCATCATGTTTTGCTATGAAGAAGTGCTTTATGTATATTTCATATTTTATCAAACAAAGTTATAAAAAGGTGAATCCTTGGGGCTGGAGAGATGGCTCAGTGGTTAAGAGCAGTAGCTGCTCTTCCAAAGGATCTGAGTTCAATTCCCAGCACCCATATGCCCGCTCACAACTGTCTGTAACTCTAGTTCCAGAGGATCTGGCACCCTCACACAGACATGCATGTGGGTAAAACATCAACACACATAAACTAAATAAATAATTTGTAAAAAGATGAATCCTTAAGGGTCAATTTTTTTTTTTCGAGACAGGGTTTCTCTGTGTAGCTTTGCGCCTTTCCTGGGACTCACTTGGTAGCCCAGGCTGGCCTCGAACTCACAGAGATCCGCCTGGCTCTGCCTCCCGAGTGCTGGGATTAAAGGCGTGCGCCACCACCGCCCGGCAAGGGTCAATTTTTAATAAAATCAATAGTTAGCATTTCCAGACATTCTTTTCTAAATTAAAAAAAAAATGTAGGTATGGTATGTCTGTATGTGGATATGTGCCCCAGTGCAGGTGTGTGGAGTTCGGAAGGCAAGAGTTCCCCTGGAGCTGCAGTCAGGTAGCGGTGAGCCATTCGACCACGTGGGTGTGAGAGCTGAGCTCAGATCCCAAAGAGCAGCACACACCCTTACCTGCTGAGCCACCTTTCCAGACCCACCACCCAGCTACCCCAGAATGAAGCAGCTTCTCCCCTGGTGCTGTGGTAGTGAAGAGGACAGGGGCGAGCACAGCTTGGTGCTGCTCTCCTGAGTACAGGAGGAAGTCAGCAGCTTTACCTTTCCTCACAAATGTCCACACAATACAAAAGGCGTTATTACTATGAAAAGTTCCTTCCCCAAACTCCCTGAAAATGTCATAAGGTCCCTTTGGGGTCAACAGCCACACTTTGAGAAATGCTGAAAAACAGTGACAAGCACTTAAGCTGCAAACTTCCTTCTCACCTTTTGATTAACGACAACAAATCCTTTATTGGTCTCAGCACAAACTTTCTGTTTTAGGTCTATTATTTTCTGCACTCTATCTTCAATAAATTTTCTTTCAGCTTTTACCAATTTCTCTTTCTCTTCTACAGTCTTATAAAAGAAACCAGAGCTCACTTCTCTAAAGAATTAATAAGAACAAGTTAGTAAACCAGGTACGGAGGCTAAAGCAAGAGGTTCACAAGTCTGAAGTCACCTGGAGCAATGGAAGTCCCTTTCTTAAGAAAACGGAAACGGACAAATGGGAAAAGTTGGCGAGGTGGGCGTAGAAGAGAAAAAGAAGTTACAGAACACCTTTAGAGAAAAGAGAGCTGGCCATGGTGGCTCATACTTGTTATCCCAATACTCAAGAGACAAGCAGGAGGAGTGTGCATGTTAGTTAGAGACCATACTGAACTAAACAGTGAAACTCTTGAGAGAGAGGGGCAGGGGGAACTGTGAAAGAAGGAGGGGGAGATGGAAAAAGTAATTTTTAAATTGGGGTTGGAGAGATGGCTCAGGCTAAGGGGACCTGAGTTCAGTTCCCAGTACCCATGTCAGGTGGCTCACAATTACCTGGACCATCAGATCCAGGGGATGGATGCCCTCTTCTGGCCTCCTGGGGCACCTTTACTCACATGGATATATACACATAATTAAAAATAAAAACAAATTTACAAAAAAAAAAGAAAAAGAAGTGTTAAAAGAGTTTCAAATGTTAGGAAGACAAACTGGCACGCACGTTTTTTCATACTCTAGTGACACATTGCAAATGAGGATAAATGCATCTTGCACTTGCTTCTTCATGCTTGGATGACGGGCACCATGGTCCAAAACCAATCCTCGAATCAACCTAGTAAAACACATAATGTTTCATGGAACACACATCCTAAAATTAGAATTTCAAAAGCTATTCAAAGCTAGGAACAGCCAGGACACACATTGTTTCCTTGTATAACTTCAAACCTAACATATAATTAGTAGAATTAGGGAAAGAATCTTTTAACAGTGTGACCATAAGTCAAAATGAAAAGACAGCCCAGAATTTCTCTCTAAGTTATGCAGCTCCAAACAGGAGTAGCTGATCAAATAACAAAAGGGAGGCACACAATGAATTTCTTAGGGATATTTGTTCAAAATAATTATATAGAATAACTAAAAATTGTTAACCTAAATGTCCAGCACAATAGGATATTGTTCAGCAAATAATGGCCCAGCAATTCAATGGTTGTGAAAACTATGTAGTAACATGAAAAATATTTACAGGGATAGCCAATAAGTACAGAATAACCCAGTGTATACTGTATGTAAAACATGATTGCAACTATTGTTGCTTTTTTTATGTTGACAATTAATAGGAAATGTAGCTTGATTGGTAGACTACATGTCTAGCATGCTTGAGAGTCTACATTCTTTGAATCTCAGAACCACAAAAATAAACATATGAGAGCTGGAGAGATGGCAGCACTTGGTGACTTTAGAGGACCTTTCGGTTTCCAGCATTCATGTGGCCCCTTATAACCAAGGGATCTGATGCCCTCTTCTGGCCTCTGAAGGCACTAGGCATGCATGTGATACACATACATACCTGCAGGTAAAACACAATACACTTAAAACAAATTTAAAAAGAAAAAAAAACCTAACTAGATAGGTAGGTAGGTAGGTAGATAGATAGGTAGGTAGATAGATAGATAGATACATACATACATACATACATACATACATACATACATACAATACATACATACATAGAGGACCCTGAGGGTATGAGTAGACTTGGATGGGAGGAATATAGACTATGGGACTCTTTTCAGTTTTCTAAATATATTTTTCTAGAATAAATATTTTTATAACTTTATAAAAGTCACTTGGGCTGGAGAGATGGCTCAGTGGTTAAAAGCACTGACTGCTCTTCCAGAGGACCTGAGTTCAATTCCCAGAACCCACGTGGTGGCTCACAACCATCTAAAATAGGACCTGGTGCCCTCTTCTGGCATACAGTTACACATGCAGAGCATTCATGTATAAAATATAAATATAAATAAAAATTTTAAAGTCACTTATACACACTAAGGTGGTAGCATTTCTATGCAATAACCTCTTTTGAAATTTTTTAAAAGAATTATTCACTGCATGTGTGAGTGTGGGCATGTACTTGCCACAGCACACATGTGGAGGTCAGACACAACTTTGTGGAGTCAGTTCTCACCTTCCACCTTGAGGAGCATGGTCTCTCCTGTTGCTTCTGCCACTGAACACAATACTCCTGGCTAACTAACCTATGCATTCAGCTTTTTACATAGGTTCCAGGAATCAAACACTGGTCATCAGATGTGTACACAGCTAACACTTTACCTGCCAAGCCCTCTCCTTGGCCTGTAAGAATCTTTTTTGAGTATGTATGGTGCTAGGGATTGAACCAAGGTCTTTTACATTGCAGGCTAGTGCTCTACCATTGAGCTATACTCCCAGCCCCTTAAGAATTGTTTATATCCAATATTTGCTATGTACTAAACAAATACATTTTAACAAGGCATAGTAGCACACACCCATAATCCCAGTATATGGGAGGCATAAACAAGAAGATTGTCACAAGTTTGAAGTGAGTCTAGTCTACACAGTGAGTTCCAGGACAGCCTGAGCTACAGAGTAAAATCCTGTTGGAAGGAAGGAAGGATGGAAGGGAGGGAGGGAAGACATTTTTTAAATGTTCAACACAGATATAAAGGAGTTTTCAAGTTTTTAATCTGACTAGAATGCTCTAACTCCCAAATGAAGATAAAGACCTTATTTAGGAAAAAAAAACAAAAAAAAAAACACCTATACATCCAATATTTTTACCTTTCATGCTTGCTCTCTTCTCAACCTCAGCAACTGAATTTGCTGCTTTGAGAAGATAGAAACTGCCCTATCACCACCTCCACAAGTCCCCACCAATCTCCAGTTCTTTAAAACAAAGAATTCTCACTCCATCCCCAAGTTCCCTTCTAGCACAGAGTGCTGTCCCTATTTCACTGCTCTTGTTTACAGCTACACTCTGAAGCGTCTCCTGCTGCAATTCCAATTTGTATTAGTAAGGTTTCTCTGGAGAAACAGAACCAATGGGATGAATATATTATTTAAAGAATTTATGAAGTCAGCTTTTGTTGGAGCCCATTCAGGTTTCCTAGTGGCTTTACCCAACAGGTCTGCGTAAAAGGATGATTGGACCATGGGCCTGAGTACCAGGTGTCTGAGATGGTCTGCACGTGGCTGTGCTGGGGCGGCGGTCTTATGCTCCACCCCTTGGCATCCCTTAGCCCTTTGGCAAAGACAGTCAGGGCCTGATGGATTAGGATCCAGGTCCTTCCAAGGCTATCCTGTATTTTCTATCTGTTTCTCTTCCCCTCTAAATTCCTATCTAATATTTCCTGCTGCTACTGCTCAAGAGTACCCTGGGTAAAAGTTAGGGTGGCATGGCCTCCAATGAGCTTTAAAATAGGAACAACAGCAAAATCACACCTGAGAGCTGAGAACCCAGCAGGTCTTGGTGGATGTCTGTGAATTCGAGGTCAGCCAGGGAGAGAGAGGAAGAGAGAGAGAGAGAGGAGAGGAAGAGAGAGGAGAGGAAGAGAGAGGAGAGGGGAAGAGAGAGAGGGGAGAGGGGAAGAGAGAGAGGGGAGAGGGGAAAAGGGAGAGGGGAGAGGGGAGAGGGGAAGAGAGAGAGGGGAGAGGGGAAGAGAGAGAGGGGAGAAGGGAAGAGGGAGAGGGGAGAGGGGAAGAGGGAGAGGGGAGAGGGGAAGAGGGAGAGGGGAGAGGGGAAGAGAGAGAGGGGAGAGGGGAGAGGGGAAGAGAGAGAGGGGAGAGGGGAGAGGGGAAGAGGGAGAGGGGAGAGGGGAAGAGAGAGAGGGGAGAGGGGAAGAGAGAGAGGGGAGAGGGGAGAGGGGAAGAGAGAGAGGGGAGAGGGGAGAGGGGAAGAGAGAGAGGGGAGAGGGGAGGAGAGAGAGGGGAGAGGGGAGAGGGGAAGAGAGAGAGGGGAGAGGGGAGGAGAGAGAGGGGAGAGGGGAGAGGGGAAGAGAGAGAGGGGAGAGGGGAAGAGAGAGAGGGGAGAGGGGAGAGGGGAAGAGAGAGGGGAGAGGAGAGGAAGAGAGAGGAGAGGAAGAGAGAGGAGAGGAAGTGAGAGGAGAGGAAGAGAGAGGAGGAAGAGAGAGGAAGAGAGAGGAAGAGTAGCCAGTGCTCTTAACCACTGAGCTGTCTCTACAGCTCCCTTTCTGATACCTATTTTTGTAGAATAGGCTTTCCTCAAACTCAGAGATTCACCCTCTTCTGCTTCTTAAGTGCTGGGATTAAAGGTGTGTGCCAATACCACCAGGCGGCTGCTTTCTGGTACCTTTACAAGCTATCACCGCAGGTGTCATACATCAATATTTCCCAAATATGTATTTCTCATCCTGACATCTATTCTGAACTCATACCAGGATCTCAGCTTATGTCACCCACATATAGAATGAGTCTTCTCTCCTCAGTTAAATCTCTTGAAATACTCTCACAGGTACATTTAGAGGTTCTAGGCCATTCTAAATCCCACCAAACTGACCAAATTAACCATCACATGATTACAGTCCAAAATACCCATCATAAGTTGAAACAATCATGTCAAAGGCATTTAATCCACCTAACCCTCCTACCACCATCATTTAGCAATGCTGTATATTGCAGAGTATTGGCTGTTTAGCTTTGTGATTGCACAGTTAGCTGTGAACTATGGCTCACCCCACTGCTCAGCATCACAAGAAAGTATCATACAATATACTGCTGGGGGAAAGTCAAAATGTAAAATTCAAAGTAGAGGTTCTCCTGAACGTGTATCACCTTCGCATTGCTGTAAAGCTGAAGAACTGTATGCCAGGACCATCTATAACTGTAAGCCTAGTTTTATGCACAATAAAAACACCAAAAAGTGAAAATGAAAGCAAATCAACATTTGACAGTATGCCTCCAGCAAACTACGAGTAGAGGAAATCTATAGAATGGACAGTAAGCAGAGGAAAAATACAACAGTGCCTCTTTGTCTGAAGGAGGTTCCTTAGTTTCATCTCTGTCTCAGTGACCCACTGTCAAATCAAAGTTATGTTAACTAAGGAAATTGATGAACGTGCAGAGTCATCCACAGAGCAAAAGGAAAGTGAAAAAGAAGAAACTGAGCTGAATGTGTTAGCGCCAGGTATGCTGGGAAGAGCCAGGAAAAAAGAGGGTTGAACACTAGCTGTACCATTAGATATCCACTGAGAATCCTGGAAAACATCTCCAGCAAATAAGTGGGAGAGAGCTGCAATCTCAAGAGGAAGCTGAGATGTACAAAGCCATAAACATCAAAGCAAGTTGGAATTATGAATATAAATCTTTGCAAACACCGTATGAAATAGCAGTAGTATCAAGTGGGATTTTAAAAAAACAGTAACAATATCATGCTTCAGGAAGAAGTAAATGGCGATACTATCCAGAAAAGATATGAAGATATTAAGGCTAGACTCCTATAAGTTACTATAAAATTACATAATTTCTACTAATCAAAAAATAGTAGAAGTGTGAAATTTGCAAATTAGTAGAGGGGAAAAATATAATGATGAAATCAATAAAATGAAAAGTCGATTAAAAGAAACAGGACAATGGGAAATAAATAGAAAGTAAAAAGATAGGAGATTTGAAATCAAATATACTCATAACAATGTTAAATGTAATAGATTAGTATTTCAATTAAAATATAAAGACTATCTGATTAATAATTTCTATTTGTCCCAATATGTCACTTACAAAAAACTATCTTCTAAAATATAAGGACAAGAATATTGAAAGTAAAACAAAGAAAATATGATAGACATATACGAATTAAGAGAAAGCTGTGGGAACTGGAGAGATGGTTCAGTGGTTAAGAGCATGTGCTGCTCTTGCAGAGGACCATGGTTCAGTTCCTAGCACCCATGTAGTGGATAACAACAACCTGTTAACTCCAGTTCCAGACGATTCGACACCCTCTTCTGACCTCAATAGGCCCCAGCTGTGCACATGCTGCACATACATGCATGCAGATAAAACACTCATAAAATATAATTTTTAAAAAATCTTAAATGAAAACATATTCATAGTTGAGCAATGGTGGCACATGCCTTTAACACCAGCACTTGAGAGGCAGAGACAGGTGGATCTCTGAGTTCAAGGTCAGCCTGGTCTACAGAGTTCCGGGGTAGGGTTACACAGAGAAACCCTGTCTTGAGCCCTCCACCCCACCCCAAAAAAGCCTTAAAAGAGAAAACTGGTATAGCAATTGTATCAATGTGGGATAAATTCTACTTTTAAGACATTTCTAAGCAGAGCTGGTGGTGCAGTTCTGTAATCCCAGATACCTGAGAGGCTGAGATGGGGCATCAGAAACCAAGACCTACTTTGGCTACAGAGTGATTCAAGGCCAGCTCTCATAAGTTAGTAAGACCCTATCGCATAATAAAAAGTAAGAAAAGAGGGATGGAGTATAACTCAGCAGTAGAGCATACACCCAGCATGTGCAAGATCCCGGTTCAATCCTCAGTACTGGAATAAAAAGGTATTATTAGAGAAAAGATGGTTACTTTCTATCAGTACAAAAAGTTCATTGTGTAAGGAACAAATGCTATGGTAAAAGCTGGTCACACCTAAAGCTGGCCAAAGTGACATAAACCTGAATTCTCAGTACTTAGGAGGCTCAGGCAGGAGGATCCTAAGTGAAAGGCTAGTCCAGGATACTCAGCAAGACCTTGTCAAAGAGCAGAAACAGCAACAAAATCCTGTATGCACCTAATAAGACAGTTTTGGTTTTCTGTTTGTTTTTCTTTGCTGAGGATAGAACTCAGGGCATTGAAGATATCAGTCAAGGGCTCTATGCTCAGATATATCTCCAGGCCAAGATAGTCTCAAAATACATAAAATAGCTAGGCATGGTGGCATAGGCCGTTAATCCTAGCATTCATGAAGCAGGTAGATCTCTGTGAGTTTGAGGCCAGCCTGGTCTACATAGTGAGTTCCAGGTCAGCCAAGGCTACATAGAGAGACCTTGTTTTAAAACAAACACATATATATGTTCTATATGTGTGTATGTATATATACATATCTTTGTTTAATATATGTTTAGCATATATTAAAGCTGTCAAAACTAAAAGAGAATATAAACAAATCTATGATGATATTACTATAATATTCAAAGATATCAACATGTCCAGTAATTGACTAAATAAGCAGTCAGAATATCAATAAGGATACTAAGGTCTGAACAACAGCATTAACAAAATTGATCTCTTGATAGAAAACTATACCTCACAACTACAGCATACCTTCTGTCAAGTACATAAAAATAAGTTCTCACTGGGTGGTGGTGGCGCATGCCTTTAATCCCAGCACTTGGGAGGCAGAACCAGGCAGATCTCTGTGAGTTCAAGGTCAGCCTGGTCTACATAGCAAGTTCCAGAACAGCCAGAGCTATTACACAGAGAAACCCTGTCTTGAAAAACAAACAAACAAACAAATCTCTTAAGTCAAACATGGTAGCTCACATCTGTAATCCTAGGACTCATGAGGCAAGAGGATTACTGTGAGCTCAATGCCAGCCTGTGCAATAAGTATAAGACCCTGCCTGCCGCCCCCTCCCCCCAAAAACATAAAATAAACTAATTAATTGACTCTATACCTAAGCCTTAAAACAAATCTCAACCAATTTCAAAGTAGTGAAATCTTATAGAATGTCTCCTACCATTATATAGTTAAACTAGAGTCAATAACTAAATTCTTCTATATATTTTGAAATTAAGACACATGTTGAAAATAGAAATTGGAAAATATTTTAAATGGATTATGTTTTCCAGCAAGCTTCAGTCAGTCTGTCTACCAGTGGGACCAACTCCACAGCCACAGGAATGCATGCCAAAAAACCTCATTTTTAAGCCAACTTCTCCTGACAACAAATAACTTCTGCAGACAGACAAAGAGAGATGCAGAAGGGAAAAAACAAGGAGACTGGACGAGGCTCTAAAGCAGAGTTCTCAACCTGTGGATGGCGACCCCTTTGGAAGTCACATAGCAGATATCCTGCATATTAGATATTTACATTACAGTTCAAAACAGTAGCAAAATTATAGTATGAAGCAGTAACAAAAATAGTTTTATGGTTGGGGTCACCACCACATGAGGAGCTGTATTAAAGGGTTGCAGCATCAGGAAGGTTGAGAAAGGCAGATAAGCAGAGGAGGAAAAGAGCAGGGGCAGATAATGGTCTGAAACCAGGTAGGAAACGGAAGGCGGCACTGTTCCAAAGGCTGGCTGCCCTGCTGGGCATGGTTCATGCCTTTAATCCCAGAACTTGGAAAGCTGAGGCAGGAGACCCAGCCTGGGCGACAGAGACTTGGCCTCCAAGAGAGGTTCACTGCAAAGCCACTTTCTATTCCACCTGTACTTTTAATACTACTCTTGCCATTAAAACAGTCTTGTTATACCCAAACCACTCTTCAGTAAAATCTTTGGAAGGCAAAGAAGAAAGAAAGTATTTTAAACATAATGCAAATGCATATGCTTGTAATTTCAGCACTCAGGAGGCCCAGACAAAGGGATTAGAGGCTCCAGGGTAGTGAGCTATGCAGTGAGAGCCAGTCCCAAAGGCAAAAATACATGAATAAAGTAAAAGTTAAGGGGTGTAATTAAGTAATACTTAGAGGAAAACTGAAAAGTCTCAAATACTGTTTCACAAAAGCAGAAAGCTAAAAATGAATGACCTGAGTGCTATTTTAAAAAGACAAAAGAAGCAGAAAGCTCCCCACTCCCATAACCCAAAAATCAAAAAATTAAAAGGCCTTATGAAACAAAACAAAAACAAACAATCAAACAAAAGCCTGGGCAAAATGAGAGGGAAGGTGGGAAGAGAGAATAGGAGTGGGGTAAATCCTTCAAACAGGATCTTTATGACCATTTTGTTCCAAAATTTGAAAATTCAAAAGAGATGGACAAATTCCTAGAAATACTCATGATTCAAAAAGAATGTAGAAAACCTAAGTGATCCTAAGAAAATGATGTAAGTTGCATATGGAATATGTAGATAGTGTTTGCATCCCAATCAAAATTAATTTCACTGGAAAAACATTAAAACTGAATATTAATTAAACATATATTAATGAGCTGTATTATTTTTAGAGGTATATTAGTTAATATTGATAACATTTATATTATATTTATTTCTAGATAAAGTATTTGAAAGTAAAATATTATTTCAAGATTTGCATCTAAATAATCTTGGTTAGTCCTAGCACTTGGGAGGCAGGAGAATCTCAAGTCCTACACAGTGAGGCCTCATCTCAAATGTGAGAAAAAATACCTGTAAGGAGGAAGATGAAGAGGAAGAAGGGGAAGACGGAGAAGGGAAAAGTATATAGTTGAAATTAGATTGAAAACTGATAAAGATAAAAGTGAGAGGTGCAGGAGAGATCTCTATACTTGGGGTTGAATATTTAAAGAACTAAATCTGTAGTTATCACGGCCACTCTTAGCTCTCGCCTCAGCCCTCACTCCTGCTTCCTCTCACCGGTGCTGCAGGCACACTGGAGCACTCCAAGCCCATTTCTACTTCCGGAGACTTCCAATGATCTTTTTTGACATGGCTAGCTCCCCTGTTTCATTAGGGGCCTCTAAGCTTTGTAGTTCAGTTTTTTGGGGTTTTTTTAGTTTTTCGAGACAGGGTTTCTCTGTGTAGCTTTGCGTTTTTCCTGGAACTCGCTTTGTAGAGCAGGCTGGCCTCAAACTCACAGAGATCCGCCTGCCTCTGCCTCCCAAGTGCTGGGATTAAAGGCGTGCGCCACCACCGCCCTGTAGTTCAGTTTCTTATCAGAATGCTTTTCTCTGAATGCTATAAAATCACACATGACTACGTTTCACCCTCCAGTTCGATTAGAAATGTAACCTTCCTGAGGAGTGTGTGTCCGGCTCACTCCTCACTGCAGCATCTGAAAGTGACGGGCTCACTGTAGCTAACTCATATGTGAAATGAATACTTTGCTGTTGAGTAAAACCAATAAAATCAATGAAAGAGCACTTGAAGAAAGCCAAATATTTCAGAACTTGTGTGTTGCCCAAGTGTGGCTGATGAGATGGTTCAGCAGGTAAGAAACCTGACAACCTGAGTTTGGGCCCTGGAATTCACAAAGTGATGAGAGAGACCTTCTTCAAGTTACCATTTAACCTCCACAAACCACAAGCATGCTGTGGCACACACACACACACACACACACACACACACACACACACACACACACACGGGAGGGGGTGTTGTAAATTTTTGCGACTTACTGTGTATCTGTTTCTGACTTGTGCCTCATCTCCACGATTTCTACCATGAAGAGATCAATAGGGAGACCTGGTCTTCTAACAGCCAGGACAGAATCCACCACAGCCTGAAAGAGAAGCATGGGGGTGGGGGAAGGGCATATTACCAGGACTGAAAGAAACTCCTGGTCCAAGCGACCTGTCACCAGACTAACCAGGGAAAGGGCTTCAGGCTTCAAAGCCAAAGGCATGGCCATCAAGTGCCACACTTGGCACATTTGTGTTTCTTAAGGCAAATTAACAGCAGAGCGTTCTGTTTCACAGGGCAGTGCCTCTTGAATTTGGTTATTGCGAATTTCTCATTCCTGATTTTGAGAAACAGCAAAGCTGAGGAACAACATAATCAAATGATAAGCACCAGATGCAAAGTCTTCCAGAACTGCCCAGGCAGTTTTGTCTTTACATTGCATATAGTTTACCTTTAGCAGTCAATCAAATAAACGTGAGACTCTTATATATCAGCTCAATCTTGCCGCATTAAAGCAACAACCCTAACTACAAGGCAACTGCCAAAACAGCCTGCTCATGTGTCGCCTGATACAGTCAAGTATGGACCTTTAGGGTTAGCTGAATATACTGTCCGAGAGCTTCCATAAGAGATGAGCCACAGGAAGTCAAGCCTCTCCCAACTTTCAAGTCATGTAAGCACTAATGAGACACCTTAGGAAAATTAGTGTTGTGATCAATTGAATTTTAAATGTTTGCCTTCTTCTTTTATATTTCTGAAAAGTCATGTGCAACATTTAGTTGTCTTATAGAAAAGAAGAAGAATATCACCACATGTCTGGCTATCCTTGCTAGACAACAGTGGATCATATACCTCTGTTAACACGTCAGCCAGTTCAGCATGAACTTTTGTTCGCAGGGATGTTCTAGCCACATCTAAGAGGATTTCTCTTTTCATCTCCTTTTCCACTTTAATTTCATCCAAAACTTCAAGTGCTTTCGTCTTTGCAGCATCAAATCCTTCAGCTATGATTCTAGGGTGCAGGCCCTGGTGTAACAACATAAATACACAAATCACACAGCAACCATGCAAAGTAAAAGGCAGCTATGCTCTCTTTAATAAGTATGTGACCCACAGTGATGGCACTAATGTAAGTATGCATCATTCATATATTATTTCTCAGGCTTCATATCTGAAACAATATCTTAAAATGTATATGAGTGTTTAAAATGTATATGGCTCACACAACTTAAAAGTAGCAATGTCAACCAGGTGTGGTGTCTCACGCCTTTAGTCCCAGAACTTGAGAGGCAAAGGCAGATGGACCTCTGTGAGTTCAAGTCCAGCCTGATCTACATAGTGAGTTCTGGGACAGCCACGGCTATGTAGAGAGACCCTGTCTCAAAAAAAAAAAAAAGTAGCAATGTCAGGAGTGGAAAGATGTCTCAGGAGTTAAGAGCACTTATTGCTCTTACAGACAACCTGGATTCAGTTCCCAGAGCCCACATGGTGGCCCACAATCATCCATAATTCCAGTTCCAAGGAATATAATGTTCTCTTCTGAATTTCAAGGGCACCAGGCACACATATGGTTGACATACATATATGCAGGCAAAACATGCATATACATGAAATAAAAATAAATAAGCCTAAAGTATTTTTAAGTAGCAATTCCAGGCCAGCAAGATGGCTCAGGAGGTAAAGGTGCTTGCCACCAAGACGGACAACCTGAGTTTGCTCCCAGGACCCACATAGCGAAAGGGAAGAACTGACTCTCACAGGTTGACCTCTAATCTCCACATACAACTAACCAGAGTGATTTTTTTTAAGTAGCAATGCCATGAACTATAAAAGGCACTTCAGGAACTATTTCAGCTTAAAGGAAACTAAAGGAACATGACAATTAAACACAATGCATTATCCTAGAGTTTCCTTTTTCTGTGAAAGACAAGCGGTGAAATTTGAAAGAAATCTGCAGACTAGATAATAGTATACTCTGTGAGCTGTTGATGTGAAGACTAATTTCCTCTTTTATATACATAAGTTGTGACTATATATAAGAATTCAGTGATGCTAAAAATTATACACTAAGTGCTGGGAGGACATGGCTGTAACGCTAGCACTTGGGAGGCTGGGGCAAGAAGGTGGTGAGTTAGAAGTCAATACTGGGGTTGAGAATTTAGCTCAGTGGTAGAGCACTTGCCTAGCAAGCACAAGGTCCTGGGTTCAGTCCTCAGCTGGGGGGGGGGGGGGGGGAGAAGTCAGTACCATCTACACAACAAGTTTGGGACCAGACTGAGCTACATGTGAAATCTGTCTCAAAACAGAAACAAACAAACAAACAAAACACAAAGAAAAAAGTTCCGCTGAAATTAGGACACGTTTGCAACTTACTCTCACCCACTCAGAAAACATTTAGATGCCTAACATTAATTACATGTCTCACAGAAAACATAGCAGAGTTACAATAATGCTTTTAGAAACCTGGATAAATGTTATATGCTGATTCTTCACAATATTCTTGCAACTTTTCTGTGAGTCTAAAATTCTGACCAAAATCAATTTTTCTGAGACAGTGTCTCATCATGAGCCCAAACTGCCCTCAAACTTGCAGTCTCCCTGCTTCCGCCTCTTGAGTCCTAGAATTACAGGCATGTACCACCACACCTGGCTCACAAAATTAAAAGGTTTTCAAATACTATTAAGACTGAGGATATAGCGTAGGGGTAGAGCAATTGCCTAGGATGAAAAAAGTCCTTGGTCTTTGAAATAGTCATCAAAAGAAATAGTAGTATTATTTATTCTCTTTTTTGGTATTTGTGTATATTTTCTATCTTTTATGTATGGTGTGTGGATGCTGGTGAATGTACATGCCACAGCATGAGTGTGAAGGTCAGAAGGTAACTTTGGAACCTTAGATGTTGGTCATTGCCTTCCACCTTGATTGAGGCAAGGTCTCTTTTATTGCCATACTTTCCAGGCTTGCTGGCCTATGAGCTTCAGGGCATTTTCCTGGCTTTGCCCCATCTCCGGTAGGAACACTGGAGTTACAGACACATGTTGCCATGCTCAGTTTGACAAGGGTCTGAGGATTCAAACTCAGGTCCTCACACTGGGACAGCAAGCACTTTACCCACTAAGCCATCTCTCCACTCCCCAGGATTGTTTATTTTGCAAAATAATAATAAACATTGTGAAAGCATGAACCACACGAAAGGCATAAACCACAGTTCCTTCACTTCATTTCTTTGCGTTATTCCTATAATACTTAAAAGGTGACACTGAGCATTTGTGCTGGACATAATTCTAAGGGCTCTATGTGAATTATCTCATTTGATCCTCTCAACAACAGTATAAAGTGGGTCCTATTATTGCTCTACACAGATAATGTAATTTGTCTTACATCAGCAAGCAGTTCAGAAATGGAGCCAAGATTTAAATCTGTAAGACCCAACACTCTAATCCAACCTGTTCTATTATCATTTGTAAAAATTTCCTCAATCTAGGTCTTCATAATCATTTCATAATGGACTACTAGAAGAACCTTGATTGTGGATTCCTTAGAATTGTCCCCAAATATTTAAAATGCCAATCTGTCCACAGCAGTCATTAATATGCTACTCTTTGGTCTGCTCACTACAACAGTAAATCATACACTTCTTGACCAGCTAGTGCTCCTCACCCTCTGAGATTGTTTTCCACTTTCTTCCACAACCTCTTCATACTCACACACATCCCCTCAAACTCCAGTAACACCAAATGCTTATAGTTCTGTACCAATTTGAGGGTGGAGCTTTGGCCTGGAACACTATGTGCCTCACATTCCATCCTGAAGACTTTGTGTTCAAGATCCTCACCTGGATGTTTCCTGGCTACTGCAGGCTAATTTAGCATCTCCATGTGTCCCTGGTGTTTCTATCATATCCTGTGCCTCACTTTATTAATGTTCAGATATACACTATGGATCTGGCAACACCTTACCACTGACACTCTCCTTTCTTCTTCACCTAACCCTGATTTTCAGAAGATGTCCATCTTTAACCTGTGCTTCAAGGGAATCTTAACCCTAGCTCAAGCAGTGGGGTCTAGATCAGCCTAATCAACTCTCCTGACAATGGTTATCAGTTTAAGATGAGCATAAGACTAAGGTTGGACCAAGGAAGAATTCATATGCTATAGCTGGAGGAATGTCTTTATCTTGACCTCTCCTGCTGAGTCTTACCAAGGGAAATAAGTAGCCCTGACTTCCTCTGATGGTCTGACCTTCAAGATCCAGCTTAGAATGAAGCCGTATTATATGCAGAAGAGTTTAGAGACCAAAAGGACCTGGGCACTTGATGGCCGATTGAACTTTTAAATTTACCAGTCACAGACCCTACCTTATCCCTCACTGTTCTCTTGTAGGAGATGATGATTTCTGCATAGTTTTAGTCAAGAGAGTTTTAGTCAAGTTTCCACTGTTTAAGCCCAAATCATTCTAAATGAGATAAGTTACAGACACTGAATGGATAATTCCCAATACTAAATGGAACACAAAGAATCTCCATTTTGACCAAGTTATGCCTCGCCAAGATAGTCTCTGAATGAGAGGAAATACTCAAATAATTCTAAAAAAGACACGCAATGTTGAGAAAAGAATATGACTGAACAAAGGCACAGACACAGAAATTCGAATGATGATTCCACAGGAGTCCAGCGAGGTGGTTTATAAAGGAAAGAGGAATTAGAAAATTAAACACATGCACAAGGTGAAAAGCCTTCAGTAATTTTTCCCCAGTTAATTTTAAAGGAACATAATTTTGTTTCAACTTTTATTAGTTACATTTTTTGTAAGTATGATTCATGGGTATACGTGGGTTTTTTTTAACCTTTCTATACATCTTTAAATATTTTATATTTTTAAAAGTATATAACTGCAATAAAAGCCATTGCTTTGGCAGAAAATAAAAATCAGTTTCCACTCACAACTGCCTAAGATTATCTTAATTGTAATTAGTTCTTATTCTTTAAAATTGAACTTAAAAAAAAAAACTTCCTTTGAAATAGTGTGAAATTTTAATACCTCAGAAATGTAAAGATCGGCTTGTTTGAGCAACTCCCCAATGATCAGGACATTCGAGGTGGTGCCGTCTCCTGTGACATGGTCCTGGGCTGCTGCCACTTTTGCTATGATGGAAGCTGTTGGATGTTGAATTTGCTGGAAAAGGTAAACACCAGATTGAAAAAGACTGTGATAAAGAAGGCCACTACACTGAAGATAACCCAAGGGTCAATAGTAAAATTAAGAAACAAACTTTATTCTGCACATTTACAGGTTTTACACTATCAATATTTAGTAAATGTCAAATTCAAAATTTTAAAGTTGAGAATTAATGAGGTTTGAACATTTTATAAAAGTCTTTGCTTCAAAATGCAATGACATTTCCAAGAAAAGATTAAGCCCTTCAATCTCAAAGATGAATACATTTATGAAAATGGCAAAGGACTTTTCTTTTTCCATGATTACAAAGACTACAATGAAGTGCTCCAAAAATATTAATTTTTAAGTATTCCTAAGCTATTAGACTCTATAAACATTTGAAAATAGCCAAAATTCAGTTTGATGTTTAAACCAACAACCATATCTCAAGACTGTAGCTTTTAGCTGATAGCCTTATCTGTTTGTTTGTTTTTTTGTTTTGTTTTGTTTTGGTTTGGTTTTGGTTTTTTGAGAGAGGGTTTCTCTGTGTAGCTTTGGCGCCTTTCCTGGAACTCACTTTGTAGCCCAGGCTAGCCTCAAACTCATAGAGATCTGCCTGCCTCTGCCTCTCGAGTGCTGGGATTAAAGACATGTGCCAGCACCACCCAGCGTTGATAGCCTTATCTTAAAAATACAAATTGTGATGCCAGACAGCAGTGGTGGCACACGCCTTTAATCCCAGCCCTTGGGAGGCAGAGGCAGGTGAATCTCTGTGAGTTTGAGGCCAGGCTGGTCTACAGAGTGAGTTCCAGGACAGCCAGAGCTACACAGAGGAATCCTATCTCAACCTCCCCCCCCCCAAAATGGCTAGAGAGATAGTCAGCCATTAAGAGTATGTTCTATTCTTCCAGAAAAGTGGAGTTTGGTTCCCACCACCCATTAACAGGTGACTTACAATTGCCTTAAGTCCAGCTCCAGGGGATCTGACACCCTTCTCTGGCCTCTGCAGGCACCAGCATGCATGTGACACACACTCATACAGATAGACACTCGGGGCTGGAGAGATGGCTCAGTAGTTAAGAGCACTGGCTGCTCTTCTAGAGGTCCAGAGTTCAATTCCCAGCAACCACATGGTGGCTCACAGATAGACACTCATACACATAAAATTTAAAAACCAATAAATCTTTAAAAATACAAATTATAAGATTGAAGCTATCCCTTAGTGGTAAAGAGCACTTGCCTAGCATATGCTCAATCCCTAGCGTTGCAAAAGTTATTTCTTAAAATTTTTTTTCAAGACAAGGTTCTCTGTGTAGTCCTAGCTGTCCTGGAATTCACTCTATTGACCAGGCTGACCTCAAACTCAGAGATCCACCTGCCTCTGCCTCCTGAGTGCTGGGATTAAAGGTGTGCACCACTAAGCCTGGCTAAAATATTTTTTCTTTCATTTTATGTGCATTGGTGTTTTCCCTACATGTATGTCTGTATGAGGGTATCAGATCCCCTAGAACTGGAGGTACACAATTGTGAGCTGCCATGTGGGTTCTGAGAGTTGAAGCTGGGTCCTCTGGAACAGCCAGTGCTCTTAACCAATGAGCCATCTCTCCAGCCCACAAAAATATCTTTAAATAAATAAACTTGCATATGATATACAAAGCATACCCTTTCCCCACAGTGTTGAATCTAGAATCTTGCATGTGCTAGGGAAGTGCTCTACCACTGAGGTGCATACTCAGCCTGTGTGCTATTTGTTAAATTAAGGCTTATTAAAGCCAGCAGCAGCTGGGCATTGTATTGAATGCCTAAATCCAACAGCCAGGAGGCTGAGGCAGGATGATGAGTTTGTGGCCAGCCATATTCTGTCTGAGAATATTCTGTCTCAGAAAAGAAAATGAATAAGAGCATTAGCTCACCATCTCATGAAGCAGTACATTGCCGTCTTTTGTGAGTTTGATGTCACCTGCCCCAGAAACAAGCCTGTTCAAAGAACAATGGTACTTATTAACTCCACAAGTCAAGAATCAAAAAGCACTCACTCCCACTTCTTGCCATCCACTGTTCTAAACACAGATGATTAGGCTTGGAAATTCTCCATCGAATGAGGTGATACTGTGGTAATGACTGCCACTTGCATCTCATAGAATTATTTCTCCCAGGTGACCTTCTAGTGATTTCATTCCAAATGGAGCATTTATGGGCTTACAGAGTAGCTGATGGGTTATAAACATTGGCTAATGAAAAGTATAAAACAAAGAACAAATCTGCAAATTTCCTGTAGGTTCTTTATTTTGGTAAATGTCATAAGTCAGTCACTGAATTTAGTTGCCTCATTCCTGCATTTATTAAATGCACCAAGCTCTGTCAATTCTACAATTTAAATACCTTTAAATCTTCACCTCTTCTCTCCAATTTTATTATCATTTCTAGACTACTTAGACAGTCATCTTGTCTCCAAATTTGAATCAACTCTCTGCACTCTATTTTTCTAAAGGGCAATGTGACTCAGTTTCCTGACCAAGAATCCTGCAGTGAATTTATGTTCTCTACCATCTTCAAGGTAAAAGTCAAAGTAATTTAACAGTAACATGCTTGGCTTTTTCCCAAACTCTCCTGTTCCATTGATTATCATTCCCACAGTAGGTCTTTCAGTCCCCTTAATGCATTATAATGTTAATTTCTGATGGATTTACACCACTGGGAGGCCTTTAGTCCCTTCACCAACTGCTCAATTCATTCTTCTACAACTCTGATCAAACATCACTGCTGTGGGATGTTCTGTATGTCAAATGTGTTGCTGATTAGTCAATAATTAAAACACTGATTGGCCATTGGCTAGGCAGGAAGTGTAGGCGGGACAAGGAGGAGAATAAAGCTGGGAAGTGGAAGGCTGAGTCAGAGAGACACTACCAGCCACCACGATGAAAAAACAGCATGTGAAGATGCCTGGTAAGCCACGAGCCATGTGGCAAGGTATAGATTTATAAAAATGGATTAATTTAAGCTGAAAGAACAGTTAGCAAGAAGCCTGCCATGGCCATACAGTTTGAAACCAATACAAGTCTCTGTGTTTACTTGGTCGGGTCTGACGGCTGTGGGACTGGCAGGTGAGAGAGATTTGCCCTGACTGTGGGCCAGGCAGGAAAACTCTACCAACAAATGGCGTCCAACGTGGTGGCAAGAGTTTCCACCTAAAACCTGAGAAAAGATTCTAAAACGGAGCTAAAAACAGTTCCTAATTGTCTCTCTCAAATGAGCGGCAGCTGCTGGTTTGAGCTACTGGTGGGTTCCTAGCGTGCGTGCTCGACCTGCCTATGGCGGGAATGAGGCCTTTGCAAGTGGCACATTAAGCAGCATGGTGGATTTAGCCTTTGCAGGTACAAAACAAAAAAAAGAGGTTTCTGGACTACATGCTGCTTGGCTAAAAGCATAGACCCCCGATAGCTCCCAGAGCTGGCGGTAAACCATGGCCATGTTGGGAAGCTGAGGTGGGTGGAGCCATCAGCCACAGCTGCTGCAGTTTAAGGCAATAGATTCACAATAAGACAGATTCAGATGTAATAGTTTACAATGTGTGTAAAAGATACGTAGGCTTGAAAGAGACAAAAAAGATGATATATAGAGTTATAGAAATAAATACATAGTTTTAAAAAATAAAGTCTTTAAAGAGACAGTAAAGGTAGTATAAAAAATAAGCCACGTAAAAATGGATATTACACAGAGAATCTGCATTGTGTTGTCTTTGGGACTTTTAACTGCAGAAAAATATTTGATTGTAAAAGCTGTTGAGTTATGCCAAAATGTATATTTTAAAGGTACCTTGACTTCAAAATTTGGATATAAGGATATGTTACTTTGGAAAGGAGACTCTGCTTTTGTTCCCACAGAAAGCCAAAGGCTATGGATTTGTTCCAGATTAAGATACATCAGGTTTGACCAGCCAAGACCCCCTGAAAGGTCTCTGATGACACCATGGCCCAGATGATCCAACATCCAGAATGGTTTGAAGGCAACTGGCTCAGACGATACACCCTCATGGACTTTTCCATGATCCTAAAATTTTCTTTGTATCCCCATAAGATACAGCGCCCCCCTCCAGCAGGAAGTAGTAAGAGAAGCTACGCCCAAATTCCCAAATTATATGTAATTTTACTTTGTTAAGGTTAAAACCTTCCTTTTTTTTTTTTAAAAAAAAAGGGGGGAAGTGCTGTGGGATGTTCTGTATGTCAAATGTGTTGCTGATTAGTCAATAATTAAAACACTGATTGGCCATTGGCTAGGCAGGAAGTGTAGGCGGGACAAGGAGGAGAATAAAGCTGGGAAGTGGAAGGCTGAGTCAGAGAGACACTACCAGCCACCACGATGAAAAAACAGCATGTGAAGATGCCTGGTAAGCCACGAGCCATGTGGCAAGGTATAGATTTATAAAAATGGATTAATTTAAGCTGAAAGAACAGTTAGCAAGAAGCCTGCCATGGCCATACAGTTTGAAACCAATACAAGTCTCTGTGTTTACTTGGGTCTGACGGCTGTGGGACTGGCAGGTGAGAGAGATTTGCCCTGACTGTGGGCCAGGCAGGAAAACTCTACCAACACATCACCTGTTATCTGAGAGGCTTTTCCTTTAGCCATCGGTAATTGGACGCTTACCTCTGTAAAATCGTTTACATCTATATATAATTGACACACCTGTCACTACTATGTCACCTTAAGAACAGATGCTATCTCAAGGGCTGGAGAGATGGCTCAGTAGTTAAAAGCATTTACTGTTCTTACAGAGGATCTGATCTTGGTTTCCAGCACCCATATCAGATGGCTCACAACTGCCTATAACTCAAGTTCAGGGGATCTGACATCCTCTGACCTCTGGGGGCATCTGCACACACCTGATGCACATAAACTCAGACAGGTGCACACACATAAGTTAAAATAAATCAACCTTGTTTAAAGAAAAGAACAGAAATTATCTCATCTGTTTTCCCAGCATCTAGTGTTAAGTGGCCTCATTTACTATTAATATTAGTTTGCTCATTCCTCTGGGGGTGTCACTTTCCTAAGAGACCTTTTGTTCTCCCCACTCTCTTCTTCCTATGTAAAACAATGGTGCCAAACAAACGTATGTCCAAATGGATGAATAACTATAAAGAACTCTAGGTACAGAGTTGCAAGAACTTGATTAAGTACTAACAGATGGGAAGATGATGGACCCTGAATTTGAACCTATGCCTGCCTAGCTCCAAAGCCAGTACAACACACTGCCAAGTCAAAACAATCCTGTCTACGGTGGGGCTGCAGTCCAACGTCTGCTGAGCGCGTGCACAGGCTTATTAAGTTCATCCCCAACAGGAGAGGGGTGGAGTGAGCTCCAGAAGCGTTCAAGACTTAACGTTTCCAGTGAGCCACGGTATGAATGGGCTGTTTATGAACCATAGCGAAAAGGGGAGGGTGTCACAGCTTCTACTGGCAGGGCCTTTTCTCCTCGGCAAACAGGCTAGAGATCTCAGAGAGCGGAATGTGAGAGGGAGGAAAACCCGGCGTCTAAGCACATCAGCTCTGCTCGCAGGTCTTCACTGAATTATCAGCAGCAGCCTCAAAGGGCGCCGCGACACCCCACACACCCTAGCGGCATCTCACATTTTTAGTGCGCCCTTAGGACCCAAGCTGGGCCGCAGCACATCCTGCAGCCCTCGGGCGGCGCATATGTTCACAGCCAAGGCCGCCTGGCTGCGCGTCACCTCAGCCCTGGGGTTGGCGACTTTGATCGCAGCCATGGGTTCAACGGTTCAGCCCTCAACTTGCCGAGTCGGAACCCTGGCGCCACGCCCACACGCCTGAGCTTCGGCCAATCGACCCCATAACAGGAAGTGACGCTATCACGCCTCGCCGGGACGGAAGCCAGAAGCGCCTGAATCGCCGGCCCAAAGATGGCGTCCTCCGCTTCTGCTGGGACCCCGGCGGGGAAGCGGGTGGTGAATCAGGAAGAACTGAGGCGGTTGATGAAGGAGAAGCAGCGCCTGAGCACCAACCGGAAGAGGATAGAATCTCCGTTCGCCAAGTACAACCGTCTGGGGCAGTTGAGCTGCGCACTTTGTAACACTCCGGTCAAGAGCGAGCTCCTGTGGCAGACCCATGTTCTGGGAAAGCAGCACCGGGAGAGAGTAGCCGAGCTGAAAGGCGCCAAGGGAGCAACCCAGGGCCCGTCCGCCAGCGCGGCGCCTCAGCCCATCAAGAGGAGAGCGACGGATGCGGAGAGCCATGACGCCAAGAGAACCAAGGCCTCCGTGGGACCTCAGGTACAGCCCTCCACCTCGGCCTCGCCCGCCAACTTTGAGAAATCGGGAAAAGAGGCCGCTAGGGCAACCTCCAGTAAACCTTCTGGACTCGGTTTACTCCCTGATTATGAAGATGAGGAAGAGGAGGAGGAAGAAGAGGGAGGTGGAGAAGGAAGAAGGGACAGCAGCAAGCATCTTCCAGATGCACAGGGCAAAACCAAAGAACATTCGCTTGCCTCTCCGACAAGTAATGTGCTGCCAAATGATCCCTTTAATACAAATCCTCCCAAGGCCCCCTTAGTTCCTCATTCAGGGTCAATTGAGAAAGCAGAAATACATGAAAAAGTGGTGGAAAGGAGAGAGAACACCGCCGAAGCATTACCAGAAGGGTTCTTCGACGACCCTGAGGTAGATGCAAAGGTCCGGAAGGTTGATGCCCCCAAAGATCAAATGGACAAAGAGTGGGACGAGTTTCAAAAGGCCATGAGGCAAGTCAACACTATTTCCGAAGCTATAGTTGCTGAAGAGGATGAGGAGGGACGGTTGGATCGGCAGATTGGAGAGATTGATGAGCAGATAGAGTGTTACCGTCGGGTGGAAAAGCTGCGGAATCGCCAGGATGAAATAAAAAACAAACTTAAAGAGGTTCTGACCATAAAAGAATTACAGAAGAAGGAAGAAGAGAATGTGGACAGTGATGACGAGGGAGAATTACAGGATTTGCTGTCTCAGGATTGGCGGGTGAAAGGGGCTTTGCTGTAAGGTTTTGAAGATCCAAGCTTTCCATCATTCTCCGCTACCCCGTAAAAAGTGCTGTGTTCTAGTACTTGTGTTACTCTAGCCTTGGGTACCCTGAGTTGTTGAGATAAAATAAGCTAGTGAGCAGTAATACTTCGGGGAAGGTACAGCGGTGCTATTTATTATAAAATGTTTAAGGTAAATCTGTTTTTGAAATTATAACTGCAAATTGCCAACTTTTTCGTGTTTACAGACTTAATGTTGATTTTCAGTTGTAAATACTGTACATAGCTAAATATATATTTACATAAGTCACTGTTTTGAAACTTATAAATAGAAGTCAGACCAAAAAGACACAAGTTTCTATGACCTCGATGTGCATATATATTTTCAAGCCTTAAACTCCAGGGTTTGGGGCTTTGGGGAGCTTGTTTTTAAAAGGCTACTCATAAACACGTATATTTTTTCATAAAGCAGTGAATGAATATTCTTTTTTCAAAAGCATATTTCATGAGATCACTGAGAAAAACATGCCACAAATGCCCAACCTCCTTAAGCCAACATTTCTTTGGACAAGACCAATGATTGTCAAAAATGTAGGTCAGTATCGCCTGTGAAACTTTTGATTGTGCATTGAATGTCAAATCACCTATGCAACATTAGTGCCTGAACCCTAGCCTTAGATTCCATAAATCTAAAGGGGTCCAGATGACAGTATTCTTGAATGTTCCCAGGTTATTCTAATATATGCCCACATTAGAGAGCAGCTGCCCTAAGTCCAGACCTATTTCTATATTATTTCAGGGTTGGTTTTCCTCTAACATGTTCTGTAAATTTGCTATACTCCCTGCCCCGCAGTGGTGCTAGGCATGTACCACCACTGAGCTGGTTTCGAGTGAAGGAAATGTTACCTTTTATTTCTACCCCCATTGAGGCTGAAATTTGATTTTTGTGGTAAATTAGGCTTGTGTTTACAGGTTCTTTCAATTGCAGGAAGATGTTCATGTTGCTAAGAAAGCAATGACAATTGCCTTATAGTAACTGTTGATAGTTTAAAGTACTCTACTCCTCCAAAGTACTTGGAGGATGAGGTGTTCAAAAAGGAAAATAAATAGCAGTGTTTTATATACAGCATGTTCAAATTTAATAATAATAATAGCTAAGACGTACTATTTGTTCTAAGCATAAGCCAGACAGGGTTCTAAATACTTTACATATATTAACCCATTTTAGTTCAGACTTCATAGGGGGAAGCCCAAGAAAAACGGTCTGAAAACCTTAAAAACTATGAACTGGAGAGATGGCTCAGCAGTTAAGAGTTCTGGCTGCTCTTCCAGAGGACTCTGGTTCAATTCCCAGCAACCACATGGCAGCTCACAACTGTCTATAGCTCCAATTCCATGGTATCTGGCACCTTCACAGGTATACATGTAGGCAGAAACACCAATACACATAAAATAAAAATAAATCTTAAAAAATGTTTTATAAAAAACAAACAAAACTGATGTGGTGATTCACACCTGACACTCAGCTTTTGGGAAACCTAGGGAGATGGCTGAAGTTTGGGAAACACCTGAACTACATAGTGATATCATGTCCAAAATGGAAAAAAAAAAAAAAGCCTTAAGTTCTAAAGAATTGTTCCACCAGGCAATGAGAAACTAAATAGAGGGGTTTTTGTCTTTAAACAGAAGATTCTGTGATGATTGGGTGTTACTCTAGTTGTCGTATATGGTATAGACGGAGCACAGGACAAGGAACTGGGAAATTACATAAAAACTACTTCAAAAGTAAAGTGACTAAAACTGACTAGTATGGACAAAGTGAGGGGAAAGTAACAAAATTCCTCAGGAAAAGCTAACATATTAAAGATGTGTATTTTATGTATATGAGCACTTTGTTTTCATCCATACCAGAAGAGGGCATCAGATCCCCTTACAGATGGTTGTGAGCCACCCCATGGTTGCTGGGAATTTGAACTCACGACCTCTGTAAGAACAGCCAGTGCTCTTAACCTCTGAGCCACTTCTTCAGCCCCCAAGAGCTAACATGACTTAATGACTAGAAGTAGAAAAAAAATGTAGAACGGATAAGGATAGGCTGTCAAAGGATCTTCTTTTAGGTGTGGGTACCAAGAAGACACTGTCTGATTTGGTATGTGCCACACATTATTAATAATCGTGCTGCCTGTGACACAGCGTCTGAATTCTCTGCCTGCCTACTGCCTAGGGATAGCCATTTCAGTTTGATAATCACAAAGGGTGAACCTGCCTCAGGTATATTCTCCCCACACTGAGAATTTTCAGTTTCAGCATGCAAGAAAGTACCTAGGAGGGTTCAAAGGTGAATGATAATCTGCAAGAGCACCTTCATTAGAAATACAAAACGGGCTGGGCGGAGGTGGGCGCACACACTTTTAATCGCAGCACTCGGAAGGCAGAGCCAGGCAGATCTCTGTGAGTTCGAGGCCAGCCTGGTGTACAGAGTGAGTTCCAGGACAGTCAGGGCTACACAGAGAAACCCTGTCTCGGGGAACAAAAAAAAAAAGGAAATACAAAGCTGGGCATGGTGGGCCATATCTGTAATCCTAGCAGGAGGATTCCTGTCATTTTGAGGCCATACATATAACAGAAGACGCTATCTCAAAAAACTAGCGCAAAAAAAATAAAATATAAGCTATTAAATCTAGTAGCCATGTTAAAAAGAAACAGGTGACCTAAAAAAAAAAAAAAATAGACGGGCGGTGGTGGCGCACGCCTTTAATCCCAGCACTTGGGAGGCAGAGGCAGGCAGATCTTTGTGAGTTCGAGGCCAGCCTGGTCTAGAGAGCGAGATCCAGGAAAGGCGCAAAGCTACACAGAGAAACCCTGTCTCGAAAAATCTAAAAAAAAAAAAAAAAAAGAAACAGGTGAAGTTAGTTTCAATGTTTTTACTTACCCTGCTATTTCCAAAATATTAAATTTCAGTAAGTGATATTTAAAGACTACTGAGTACTCTTGCATACATTTTTGAAATCTTGAGTGTATCTAACAACACACACACATAAGTGCCCATTGGTGACCTATGGCTTCTTTAAAGGACAGCACAGATCTAATAGTTACATAGGTGAAAAAAGGAAACATGCTGAGGAAGTAGGCATAAAGGGTTAATTCCTGGCATCAGTGGAGCTTAGGTGTGATAAGGTAGTTTATCACTGAATGTCAAGATGTAAAGAGTAAGATTGGTTTTTAGTCTCTCTCTGTGTGTGTGTGTGTGTGTGTGTGTGTGTGTTGATGCACATGAACTACTAACTTTTAAGAGGGCCAAGAACATCAAAATCGGATCTCAGTAGTCCTTATTAAGAACAGAAGGGAAGGACTCCTATCATTACCAGTGCTCAGTGAGTCCTTGTTGAATTTGAGACCAATGGAACAGCTATGGGAGTGAGCAGCTCCACAAACTGCAAAGATCCTTACATCCCCTGAGCTCAGTCGGAGGTCTGATGTTCAGCTGTGCTGTTCCTTGATAGAATTAGTTCCAAAATTCCTTCTAGCCACATCTCTTTAGAGAGATCTCTAACTCAGCCGTCATCACAGTACACAATTATTGTAAAGGCAAAAGATTTCTTCTCCATTTCATCGAAAACACTCCATTCCCCCTAACTTGGAAGAAAAAGAATGCTAATCTAACTGGACTTCAAATAAACATCTGTCCAGTGCTTTACAGTTAGGAAATGGTTTCACCTGTATTTCTTTTCTTTTTTTCTTTTTTTCTTTTCTTTTTTTTTTTTTTTTTTTTGGTTTTTTGAGACAGGGTTTCTCTGTGTAGCTCTGTGCCTTTCCTGGAACTCGCTTTGGAGACCAGGCTGGCCCTGAACTCAGAGATTCGCCTCTCTCTGCCTCCTGAGTGCTGGGATTAAAGGTGTGCACCACCACCGCCTGGCTCACCTGTATTTCACTTATGATGGAAGTAATGGCTGCTTTTCTGGTATTGCAGGGAAAAGAAAATAATATAAAATTTAGACCTAAAACCTTTAATAGTAACAAACATCAGATTAATCTGGACTAATAAAACAAAGCAGTTGGCAACAGAAAGCCCAGTTCAAGCTCCTGCTCCACTTTATGTATTTCTTTTGCAGTACTGGGGATTTAAACCCAGGGCCTTACGCATGCTAGGCCAGGGTTCCACCACTGAGCTGTATCCCCAGTCTGCTCCACCTTTAAGTGGCTAATGATCTTAACCAAGTCACCTCTAAACTTCAGTTTGCTCAAGTATCAAATGAAAACACATAGTCCTCATGGGTATGCAGTGAGAGTCTATGGGCTCATTCTAAATATAGAATAGAAAATTTTAATGAAAAATACATTTTCTTATCAGAATATACAGGAAAACCCTGTCTCAAAAAACAAAGGAACAAACAAACAAAAAAACACACAAAAAAACCCATTTTCTGTCAGAGAAGCACCAGTTGGCTAGCAACTTGGCAGATAATGCAGAAAATCGAGCTTATCAGTGGGCATTATGGTTGGATAGACATTAGTCTTTTTTTTTTTTTTTTTTTTTAATTTCAGGGCTGAGGACCGAACCCAGGGCCTTGCACTTGCTAGGCAAGCGCTCTACCACTGAGCTAAATCCCCAACTCCGGACATTAGTCTTTTTAAGACTAAATGTCTGTGTGATGCCAAGAATAGGTTTAGGTTTCAATGGGAACAAAAGCCACCCAATTCACTAAATTTCTTTTCATGTAGATTTTACTGCATCTGCCTTGTGTTTTCTTATATTTCCACCATCAGCCCATCTCATCCATTCATGTGGGTTTGAATATCTATCACCTTTGTACTGAAGGGTCCAAATTTATATCAACTTTGACTTTTTTTTTTAAGCTAGGACTTCAACCTACAGCCAGAGCAGAGCTAAGAGCATTACAGAGATGTAGAGCCAAAGCCCTGATCACACCTTGCCACACTACCAGTAAATGCCACTGTTGTTTAAGTCCTTGAGAATTCGGTTTCTCTATATAGGTATATTCCTAACTAATGAAATGGTGGTTTTCTGCCTCTTCTGGTTTACCACCCTGCCTAACACTGTATTCATATGTTTAATAAGTGTTCTAAATTTAGCTAATCTCAAATAGCTTTCATTCTTTCTAAAATTTCTCCTTTATCTCTGGGAAGTGGAGCTACTAACCTATCCAGGAGCTTAAGGCAGCCCCTGGGAGTGATCCAGACCCTTTCCTCACCTTTCAAGTCTAGGGTATTAGTTAGATCTTGTTCTACTCTAAAGAATGCCCAGAATCTCTGCTGCTATCTGCCTTGGTTCTAGCCATCCATGTCTCTTAGTCCCTGTTGCCTTGCCCTGCTGCCCAGCCACTTTAACAAAGTATAGTAATCCTTTTAAAATGTTCAATTGTCACTCAAAGCCCTTTATTATGTTTCCATGACACTGAGAAATAAAAAGGCCAATCCCTTATTAAGCCTACATGACTTTAAGGGGTAGCTAAATGTTCCTTACGAACTGACTCAATGAGCCCCACTGAGGACAGAAGGGGACAGGAAAACATAATTGTCCTACATTGGAAGCAGTAATATAATAAAGTGTCAGTTCAGCATATTGAATGTGTGTGTTAGAGGGTGTGAGTGACTGGGACAAGGGGTGAGAAAAGAGATTTAAAATGTGAGCTAGCTTTGAGGAAGGAGAAAAAAGTGGATCAAGACAGAGACAGGCAAAGTGTACAGACTTCTCAGCAAATAGTAGCTTCAGGTACACAGAAGTGTGAGGTAGGACAGATGTCTGTAGGGGTTAGATTATAGGTAACCTTATATGCTTCGTCTAAATTTAGTGTTTAGACTCCTATTCAAAATCAGAATTTCAATGTGGTAAAGAAAAAGGCAGAAACACAATTCTTATCCTCAATCAGAAGACAGTGATACTAAGAATATGGAATGCTCTCTTTATCTCGACTTCTTGCAGTTAAGGATTGCCTCTCTGGCCACAGCTTCTAAAGCCATCCAGAGGAGATAGTGGGGGGAAGAGAGAAGCCTTCCTTTTTAAAGACCCTAATACTTAATTAGGGGAAGACCTTGGAATTTCACTTCTAGTTCTAGAAGCTATTTAGGAAGTTTTCATTATGGGGCAGTGGTGGCACACACCTTTAATCCCAGCAACTCGGGAGACAGAGGCAGGTGGATCTCTCTGAGTTCAAGGCCAGTCTGGTCTACAGAATGAGTTCCAGGACAGCCAAGGTTACACAGAGAAACCCTGTCTTGGGTGGGGGTGGGGGCATAGGCATAGTGCTGCATGCCTATAATCCCAGAATTTGGGAGGTCCAGATATGAGGAGGATTAGGTGTTCATAGCCAACCTTGGCTATAGAATGAGTTCTAGGCAAAGCCTGGGCTACAGGAAATCCTGTCTCAAAAAAACAAAACAAAACAAAAGTTTGAAACACAAAGTATTTTACAATGGGTTTACAACACAAGCCCAACACTCAAGAGGCAGAGGCAGGCAGATCTCTGAATTTGAGACTGCCCTGGTCTACATAATGAGTCTCCGGCCAGGAAGGGCTATATAGTGAAAGCCTGTATTAAAAAAAAAAAAAAAAAGCTTCCTAAAAAAGGATGCAATCTTATTGTAAATAATGTAAGAGATTTGGTAGGACCCAGTTATTTATTAATCTACCAGTATAGGCAGTAGAAAGAGGGGTAACTATATCATGCTGGCAGGACATGGTGTGCTGCAGGGCTAGAATCTCAACACTCAGAAGGCTAAGTAAGGTAAGAAGACCGTATATTTGACATTAACCTGGGCTACATATTAAGACCCTGGTTTTAAATTTTAAAAAAATTAACCTAGGGTCACAGTCTCACTTCTACCCCTCCCTCACTTGGCTATGTGATAGCTACATATCCTCTCTTTGTTTTGTTTTTTGTTGTTGTTGTTTTGTTTTGTTTTGTTTTTCGAGACAGGGTTTCTCTGTGTAGCTTTGGTTCCTGTCCTGGATCTCGCTCTGTAGACCAGGCTGGCCTCAAACTCATAGAGATCCACCTGGTTCTGCCTCCTGAGTGCTGGGACTAAAGGTGTGTGCCATGGCCACCCGGCTCTATATATCCTCTTGAAGATTACATTGTCTATGTACTCTCTCAGGACTCTCCCAAATATGTCTATCACAAAGACCAAATGAGGAATTACTACAGGTAGGGCATGGAGAGCACAAGAGGCTGCAGGTCTGAAGCCTTCAACAAAAGCTCAGGGTGGTGGAGATAGTGGAATCATCAAAACACGGAGAAAGGGGAAGGGCTCTTCAAGTATAAGGAAAGTGGCACCTACAACAATGGCAGAAAGTAATCCTAGCACTTGGGAGGCAGAGGCAGGCGGATGTCTGAGTTCAAGGCCACCCTGGTCTACAGAGCAAGTTCCAGGACAGACAGGGATACATAGAGAAACCCTGTCTAGAAAAACAAAACAACAAACAAACAAACAAACAAAAAAGAATGGCAGAAAGCATCTAGCTTTAATCTCTTCTAGCTGCCAGACCAAAGCTGGAAAACTATCACCAACACTACCTATAAACCAGCACTGAGTCCAGTGGAGGATACAGAATCGAAGTTTGCTTCCTGTAATGATTAATCTTCATTGTCGACCTGGCTGAACTTGGAATCACCGAGGAGACAGACCTCTGGTTATGTCTTAGTCACTCTTCTGTTGCTGTAAAGAGACACCATGACCACAGCAACTCTTATAAAGGAAATCATTTAATTGGGGCTAGCCTACAGTTTCAGGGGTTTAGTCCATTGTCATCATGGTGGAAAGCAAGCACAGGCAGACATGGTGCTGGAGAAGTAGATGAGAGTTTTACATCCAGATCTACGGGCAACAGGAAGAGAGCCACACTGGGCTTGACATAGGCTTGTGAAGTCTGAAAGCCCACCTCTAGACCACACAACACCTCTAGTCCTTTCAAATAGTGTCACTCTCTGGTGACCAGGAATTCAAATATGAGTCTAGGGAGCCACTCTTATTCAACCACCAAAGGGTGTTTCTTTTTTTAAGATTTATGTATTTTATGTAAATGAGCGCTGTCAGAATGTACGCTCACATGCCAGAAGAGGGCATCGGATGCCATTACAGATTGTTGGGAGCCACCATCTAGAGGTTGCCAGGAATTGAACTCAGAACCTCTGGAAGAGCAGCTAGTAGGCCATTGAGCCGTATCTCCAGTCCATGGGTGTTTCTTATTAATTTTAATTATTATTTTGCATGTATGCTGTATATGTGAGTAGGTACATGCATGCTAGCTACAGTATGTGCAGAGGACAGAGGACAACCTGTAGGAGTCCATTCTCCGGTGATTCAACTCAGCTTGTCAAGCATATGAAGCAAGTGATTTTTACCTACTAAGCCATCTTGCTGTTCCTCTGAGCGTGTCTTTGAGGGCATTTCCCGAGAGCTTTAGCTGAGGAGAGAGAGCCCATTCTGAATGAGAGTAGTACCATCCCATGGAATGAATAAAAGGGAGGAGAAAGGAAGCCAGATGAGTGTCAGCATTTCTGCTTCCTGCTTCCTGGTCGGCCCAGATGTGAGGAGTCCAACACATGCTCTTGAATTCTGCCTCGCCTTCCCCGACATACTGGATTGTAGCCTCTTACGATGGGAGCCAAATAAATCCTCCTCTTAAGTCCCTTCCATATTTGGTCAAAGCAAGAAACAGGCTGGCCCCTTTGTAAAGTGTATGTATTGCTTTGAAAAGTATTCACTTGATTCCCAAAGATCTACAAGATTCCCAACAAGAAGTTCAGGGAAGACAAGAAGCACTTTGAGTCTTCTGTGCACGTGAGACCTCAGGCTTCTTGACTGTGTCCCAGAACCCCCATCCCTCTGCCATGCACTGGACACTCAAACTCTACTCTTCAACTCAGTTCTGGCTCAACTTGGCAGCTGTGGGGCATGACATTCAGAGAAGAGACCATGAAACCCCTCTGGTTAGGAAGCAAATTCTAAGCTGAATGGTGGTGGCACACGGCTTTAATCCTGGCACTTGGGAAGCAGAAGCAGGTGGATCTCTGTGAGTTTGAGGCCAGCCGGTCTACAGAATGAGTTCCAGGACAGCCTTCAAAGCAACACAGAGAAACTCTGTCTCAAAAAAACCAAACCAAACAAAAACAAAACAACAACAAAAAAGAAACCACACAAACAAGAAACCAAGAAGAAGCAGTAGCAGCAGCAAACTCTGCAACCTGCTGATGCTGACGGTGAAGAACAAGGCTGAACTAATTACCCTATATTCCTGCATGCTGCTGCTCGCTTTTAAATACTTTTCCTGGCAAACCTATCTACGGTATTTCTTTAAAATTTCTTTTAATTGTGTGACATTAAGCAAATCAAA